>NC_044400.1:79855115-80183327 GCF_006542625.1 Nomascus leucogenys
CATCTCTGCTGTATCGTGAAAGACAGAGGTGATCGGAGTGGAGGGACATTGAGGGTCTCGAGAGAAGAGAATACCGGGAAGTCAGCTGAGGACCCCCTGAGGCAGGAAAGGTAACAGGCAGAGGAAGGAGGAAATCGAGGCAGGAGGAGCCAAACCCAGAGTTTGCTCAGAAGAGCAGAATTCCTCCCCATGCACATCATCTGCAGCCTGTGGTTTTGATTACCTTCTGGCAGTCCGTAGCGCCCCTTAGGAGCTAAAGCACTTGCGTTTACATCTGCTGATCAGACACGGGAGGAAACCAATAGAAATAAGACGTCCACATCGTGGTCGGAGCATGTTTTTGGCTCTAGATTTGAAATGAGCATAATGTTTGTCTAAAGCTAACATCAGTAAATTCTTCCTGTCTGGAAACATGTTAATGATCTTAGTGTTTAGGAGAAAGTGTCTTCGGATGGAGAGAAAGCTGGCTCCCTGCACCAAGATTCCGTTTGCTTAGAGCGATTTTACTGTCATGTGTTTTCTTGGAGGAACCAGAGGGAGACATCTGGGTAGTTTATCATCATCTCTTTGAAATATCTTTAAAATATGTGCTTCCCGCCCCCAGGGCTGTTGGATCATGAGGACATATCGGCCACACCTGAAGGCTGCTGGCGTCTTTTTCAGGTGCTCCACGGCTTAGTGCTTTGCTCTCTAACAGGTGAGGAATTATTCAGCCCATTTTACAGTCATGAAGACTGAGCCTGAGGCAGAGTGACCTGCAGACCCAGGGTTACATAGCCCTGGCGGGGACTCGGGTGGGACCCAGCTCACCTTGAGTTTACTTTTTTTTTTTTTTTTTTTGAGACAGAGTCTTGCTCTGTCACCCAGGCTGCAGTGCAATGGCATGATCTCGGCTCACTGCAACCTCCGCCTCCCGGGTTCAAGCAATTCTCCTGCCTCAGCCTCCTGAGAAGCTGAGCTTACAGGCACACACTACCAGCCTGGCTAATTTTTGTATTTTTAGCAAAGACCGGGTTTCACCATGTTGGCCAGGCTGGTCTCGAAATCCTGACCTCAGGTGATCTGCCCGCCTCAGCCTCCCAAAGTGCTGGGATTACAGGCATGAGCCACTGCGCCTGGCCTGAGTTTGCTTTTGTAAGCAGCCTTGAGCATTTTCTGCTGTCCCTGGAAGGGGGCCCAGCTCTGCTCGGCAGTTGTCCAGGGCCGGCCGCGCTAACAAACACCAGATCCAGAGCTGGGGGTCTCATCTTCAGTGAAATCAGCCACAGCGAAAGGTGTTGGCGGGTGCAGGTTTCCTGAAAGCCCAGGGCTGATAGGGAAGCAATTGCCTCTTGCTGAAAGCATTTTCTCTTGGAAATCTCAACCTGTCTACTCTCCTCCGGAGAAGCGGGGAGCAGAGGCCATCCGGCCATAACCAGACCTTGTCCTTCCCTGCTTTACCCCAGAAGGCACTCTGGGCTGGGATCCGAGCTTGGACTCCATCCCTTTCCCAGTTTCCATCTCACCTCAAGGCAGCCCTCTGTGCTGGACCGAGACTTGCATAGCTGTCAAATGGAGCCTCAAAGTGGCCGAGGGTCACAACAAACATCTGTGATGCTGCTGACCCCAGCGTGGGTTCAGTCATTCAGCCCTATGGGGTCCTCGTGGCCCCAGGTACAGGCTTCCTCACTTCAGAGAGAAAGGGCTTTGAAAGCTTCTCTGGCTCACAGATCGTCAGGGCCTCACCACTCAAGCAGAAAACGCTGAATGGATTCAAAGCTGAATATTTGGTGCTGATCTAACCCATCTCTTCTTGATGATCTGAGTTCCAAGATGTTCTCTGGAACATCATTCCTGCAAGGCTTTTCAGAAAAAAGGACCCTGTGGCCGCTGAAGCCTAGGAGGTGCCATACACTGGGCCCAGCCGCACCACTAGAGATCTGTGTCAACCCTGAGCAAATGAACCGCCCTGACCTCCCTGCAGAGACGGCCTTCCCTGCAGTGAGCCCAGCCTGGCATGTTCCGAACTCACGGGACTCAGACCCCTTTCCCCATCACTTTTCTTGGTCAGGGTCCCCTCAGGAGACAGAAACCACCCATCGTTCTAACAGAGAGTCCTGTGTAGAGAAGGGGTAGCTTGGTATTGAGGGATGGAAAGGCAGAGGGACTCTGAGATGCCATACAGTAGCAACTTCGGGAAGCAGCTGACACCCCAGGGCTGGGAAAACATGGGGAAGCAGAGGGAATTACTCCAACTAGGCAGCTCAGAGGAGGGGCAGTGGAGCTGGGTCCCCGACTACTGAGGGCCTGTGGGCTACGCCTGTTTCTGAAGGGCCAGGAGGTTGGCCCAGTGAGCGCAGGGGAACCACAAACAGAAAGAGGAAGGCATTTCCCCTGCTGTGGTGAAGAGCATTACCATGGTGACATTGGTGCCAGGCCAGCTCCCTCTAGCACTGCCTGGGAGCAGAGCCCACTAAGTCAAAGGTGGTTTTTCCTGCAGCTATAAATTACTGCTATGACCCAATAGATTTACCTCTTAGAACTTGTTCTGCAGTGGGCAGGTCTATGCAAACCTCCCCCAAAAGTCTGGGGAAGCTGAGAGGCTGACATATCCCATTTCTCAGAAAGGAACATTTAACAGAGACTTAGGGACATAAGACATGTCTGTGTGTCGGGCAGTGGTGAGGCAAGATGGTGGCTCCCTACACCAGGACCCCCTGATCCAGTGTTTAGATGCCATAGCGAAAGGTATGCAGCCCCTTGCTGGCTTTCTGAAGCTGCAAGGGAGAGTCTGTTCTCAGCCTCGCTCCAGCTCCTGGGGCAGCTGGTGGTCCCCCATGTTCCTTGGCTTGAGGAAGCATCACCCCAACTTCTGCCTTCATCTTCACCTGGCATCTCCTGTATGTGTCTGTATCCAGATTTCCCTCTTTTTAGGAAGATGCTAGTCATGCTGGATTAGGGCCCACCTGTGCCAGTGTGACCCCATCTTAACTACATCGACAGCGACCCTGTTTCCAGATAAGGTCCCATTCTGAGGTCCTGGGGGTTATGGTGTCAACAAATGAATTTTAGAGAGACAAAATGCAACCCACAACACTTCCTGCTCAGTACACACAGTAAGTGGGAAAACCTTCCCCAGAGGGAAAACCTTCCCCAGCCTTCAGTACTGTGGAGGCTGAAGGAACTCCGTCTTAGATGCTAATCTGCCATGTTGACTTCTCACTCACTCTAGTTCCAGGAGGGTCTCTAAGATCTCCAGCTTCTCTGTTGTTCCTTGTGCTTACTATAAATCTTGCCCTTGGAGCAATTGTCCTACACATCCCTTCTGGAGCACGTCTACCCTCTCCCTGTGGCATATAACCCCTGGGTCTAAGGTCACGGTTCAGGGAGCCACTATCTTGTCTTGCGGCCCCCACTGAGACACGGATGCAGCTTCTGTTGCTCAGTCTCTGTTAAATGTTCCTTTCTGAGAAACTGGGTATGTCAGCCTCTCTGCTTTCTCAGACTTTTGGGGTAGATTTGCATAACTTGCCCACTGCAGAACAAGTTCCAAGAGGTAAATCTATAAGGTTAGGCAGTAATTTATTGCTGCAAGGTTTCTGACTTCTGGCATCCTGAACTGTGAGACAATCAAATTCTGCTGTTTGAGCCACCTGGTTTGTGGTATTTGTTATGGCAGCCATGGGAGGCTGAAACAGGAAAATTACAGTGATTGAGGACAAATAAAGGCCTGGATTCTTGGTTTGCCTGTTGGGAGTTTCAACTATTGAAGAAACGGTTGTTAGACAAGAGTATGAGAGAGATTTCCATTCCAGCAGATTCACAGAGGAGCTATTCAGAGAAGGACTGTCATTGCAGAGTTCTCAATGGTGGGTGAATTACAGTAGATATGCTTTTAAATGCATTGCTGAATTTCTAGCAAAAGTACACATACACTCGCCCTTTCACTCAGCAATGCCACTTCTAGGAATGTACTCCAAAGACACACTGGCAAGGTCACAAAGCAATTTCTGCACAGGGCTACTCATGACAGGATTATTTGTCTGAGTTCCAGCATTGGGAATGATTGACACATCCTCTTGAGTAGATTCAGGTTTTCACATCACTGGCAGGAACATCACAGGCAGGATGCTGTGTTGTTCTCGTTGCACCTGACCATGTGGCTCACCACTGGGATTTGTCCCATTACTGGGGATATTAACTTTGATCACTAGATTAATTAAGGTAGAGTCTGTCAGCCATCCCCAATATACTCTTTTTTTTTTTCTTTTTGTAATTCACAAGTAATTTGTAGAGAAGTGCTCTGGGACTCAGAGCAGGACTCATCCTGCTTACAATTAACCATTCATTAATTTAGGAAAGCAGGGTCCCCTGGATTCCTATTTCACCTGTTGGTGCTAATCCATCACCAGCATCATTTTCCTGCTTAACTCGTCCTCCAGCTGGTCAGCAGGAGCCCCTTCATGGTGGCCCCTGTGTCCACGCGGCACATCCCTCTCATTCCTTGAGCATGTCTTTATTATTTCTCTCTCTCTCTTTTTTTTTTTTTTTTGAGATGGAGTTTTGCTCTTGTCACCCAGGCTGGAAGCAATGGTGTTATCTCGGCTCACCACAACCTCCGCCTCCTGGGTTCAACCGATTCTCCTGCCTCAGCCTCCTGAGTAGCTGGGATTACAGGCATGTGCTACCACACCAGGCTAATTTTGTATTTTTAGTAGAGATGGGGTTTCTCCATGTTGGTCAGGCCGGTCTCGAACTCCCGACCTCAGGTGATCCGCCCGCCTCAGCCTCCCAAAGTGCTGGGATGACAGGCATGAGCCGCCTCGCTGGGCCTGCGTCTTTACTTTCTAACACAGCAGGGCAAGTCCAATTTACCTTTGCCCTCTCCCTGGCCCAGTGTCAGGATCAGACATTTCTCCAAGGGTCTTGATTCTTTTTAAGGAAGGGCAGTGATTAGAAACCAAGATCTGGGGGCTAAACATGCTCGTGGCTGTTGGGGTGTTGCTGCTCTGAGGCCTCTCCATGAGCAGAGGTAGGAAACGTACGTGTGTTTACTTATGTAGGTACAAGTACACATATACATGCATTTATGTGCACACGCATCTCTGTGTATTTCAGCATCTATCTGTATTACAACCATGCCTTCACACCAAGGACCCTATTCAAATCCAACACTGCAGGGGTGATTCTTGTTTTCTCCCTTCCTTTGTGTCTGTAACTTCCTTTCCAGCAAGAAACCTGGCTTTCATTGTCCTCAACATATTTACTTATTTGGTTATTCCCCGGAGGGAATTCAGTCTCCCTAGCTAGCTCCCGACTCTTGCCCCTGCGCTGCGGCGGAAACCCGGCTCTGTGCTTGGGTTCTCAGACCCCGCACTGGGCTGTCTTTTGCACCACCCCGTGGGCAGGCACCCTTCTCATCCAGCCCAAACCAACCCACTGCACTGGGCCAGAGCCTCCACCCTCCACCTGCTGCTTCTCCTCACCTGCCAGGCTGCCCACCAGCACCCACGAGTTACCCTCCTTGCCCCTCGGTGGCTTCCTATGCTGGGCCACTGCATCCGCCTCACCTCTGAACTGAGGTGTTCAGGTGGGACAGGCAGGGAGAGGAAGAACAGCAAAGTCTTCTCAGGCTGTCCTTGGAAGCGAACAGTGCCTCCACCATTGGTCTAGGTCATAGCCAGCCGCGGCCACCCCAGCTCCAAGGAGTGGGAAGTTGGACCCTGCCTCTTGGTGAGACAAGCGGCAGAATCCTATGGCAGACTCCTGTACTCTCCTTGAACAGGAGACACAGAGAGAAAAGGGGCGGAGGCCAGGTGGAGACGGAAGCAGAGATTAGTGATGTGGCCACAAGCTGAGGGATGCTCACAGCCAACAAGAACTGGAACCAGCAGGAAGGGGCCTCCTCTAGAGCCTCAGGAGGGAGCACAGCCTTGCCACCCCTGGATTTTAGACTTCCGGCTGCCAAAACTGTGAGAATTGAGTTCTTGTTGAAAGTCCCCTGGTTTGTGATAATTTACTGTGGCGTCCCCAGGGTACTAACACATCCTTAAATTTCTCCTCCCTGTTTCCCAGTCTGGGCCCCTTCCACATAGGGCCAGGGCCAGCAGAGGTCCAGTCTGGGACTGGGGCAGCAGAAACCTGGTGGCGAACTGAGACATTAGGGTCAAGGGAGCTGGGTGAGCCCTTCATGTCGCTGAGCCTCGGTTTTGTCTCCTGTATAATGGACACACTCCTTCTTCTCTCAGCCTGGACAGACGCTGTGAGGCCACGGCTGTGGCAGCCCCTGTGCATCCCCAAGAAGGGGTGAAGTTGCCATCTGTGGAGTTCAGATCCCACCTCCCTGTATTCCGAGGCTTTCCTGGCGCTCTGGCCTTCCTGGGTGGAACTGCAGTCTCCCTGGGAAGGTCCGCACTCTGTCTCATCCAGTTCCTATTCTGCTCCCACTCCCTAACCCCACTCCTAGACTTCCAAATGCCCCAGCTGTGCTGTAGGGAAACAGACTGCCAAAGAAAACCAGAGCATGTTTCCCAGAACAATGGGAAGGCCAGAGAAAGGAGCTTTCTTAGACAAACCTGCACGACTGTTTCAATTCCCAATTAATTCCAGCGTGGAGACAGCTCATAGCGCTGGGTGTCGCTGCCTGACACTAAGGGTGTTGCTTCTGTCACCTCCTCCGTGCAGCAGTGGGTGGGGGGTTGTCTGGAGGCGGAGTGCACGGTGCTGGCAGGATGACATCTCCCCCATCAGGTACGTAACACATATCTGTTCCGGTCCCTGCCACGTAGCCTTTGAGCTTTGGTTTCGGCTCACGAATTGCAGAGGTGGTAATGCCCATGGGAAGTGGGTGGCTGGGATGATGGAATGAAATGAAGAGGGTTTGTGTAGCGGAAGCTGTCAGCAAATCAGCCATTCACGGCAACGGTGTTGACCCCCACCGTGGAGTGGACGCTTCGTACGTGCTCAAGATTCTACAGGGATTTGTTTAATTCTTATGGCAACCTCCTGGGGGTGGATGCTGTCACAATTCCCACTGTATAGACAAGGAAACTGAGGCACAGAGAGGGCAAGCCACTTGTCCAAGGCCACACAGTCAGCGAGTGGCCCAGGCTGAATGCAAGCCAGGCAGCCTGGCTGCGAAGCTCATGCTCAGGACCCACCATGCTCGTCACGGAGATGCACAGAGGGAGGACCGCAGAATGGGGTTTCACACAGCTGCCCCCCGCCACAGGCACCCGAGACCCCCCGTAACGCAGCACCCACTTGTCCTGTCGAAGGCAGCGGTCAGACCTTCCTGCGGAAAGAGCATCAAGCACCTCAACCGCCACACCTCCGACCGGCTTTCCCCTCCTGGCATCTCCGAGAGTCCCGCCTTGCCAGGACTTGTGGGCTGCTGCAAGCTTTGGAGCCAGGTAGGGGGGATTTGCCATTGGGTCACTGCCTGGAACCCTGGGGACCACAGAGGCCAAGGAAGCAAGGCTCGGGTGGTCTAGAGGTCAGGCCCCTCACAGCTGCAGCCCCCCAACACAGCTTTGTGCTCTGACCCACCCTCTGTGGTCTCCAGCCCGGCCCCTCCCCAGGGCACCCGGAGTGCCTGGGCTGCTCTCACCAGAGGCAGAGCCCTCAGGTGGGGCAGGGACGAGAGACAGCCTGGCCCTCTGCCCACCCTTCCATGATCTTCCAGGATCCTGCAGCTCCTCAGACAGATGGGCCCATCTTGTGCCAATCTGCGCCTGGCCGCCCTCAGGGCCCACCTGCGTCTTTGAAGGCCTGTATCCTCGGGCGGGTCACGGCCCGGGCCGATGCTCTCTGAAGCACCTGGGGTTCTGCGGTGTCTCTGGTGGGCTGCGTTTGTTCTTTGATGCTGAGAGGAGTTTGGGGTGAGGGGCCGGGGCCGCCTGGCGCACAGTGGACACCTGAGGGCCGACTGCTAATCATTCCCACATCCCTGCATTCCAAGTCAGAGACTCCAAAAGCCCGGCCCACAGGGGTTCGAAAGGAACCTGCTAGAACTGGACACGTCCACAGTTGGCAGCAGTCTCTCCCCTCACCCTGGACAGATGCCACCAGGCACCCTCAGGCCCCGTGCCTCTGCTCCCCGCCATGGTCACGCAGATTTGCCGCAACCTCCATGCCGTCCATCCCCCCAAATATGCAACACACCCGCTTTCCTCTCTCCCATCCCCCTTCCTTCTTCCCTCCCTCCCTCCCTCCCTCCTTCCCTCTTTTCCTCTCTTTCTTCCTTCCTTCCTGTTTCGCTTTAAATACTGTATCTGTATCAAAGGATTGCATGTGCCTGGTTCAATATTGGTCTTAAGGCTCATAACGAAACACAGGCCCGTGGCCCTGCCCCCGCCCCGCACATCTGTGGTGGGCTTCCCTGTGGAATATTCCCCCTCATGGCTCTTCTCACCTTAGTCCTGCAATCCTTTCGACTTCTGCTCAGGGGTCACCGCCTCCAGGAAGCCTTCCTGCACCCTTCTCCTAGGCCCGAGAGCACTTGTCCCGATGCAGCTGCGTATCCCAATGGCTGGGGAGGGTGAGGGCACAGAGCCTGGCGATGGCTGGGCCGTCTGGATAACCCAGGACCATGTCCTCACCTCGTGTCCGAATTCACTTCGCAAAGTTCCTTTTGCCACAGGAGGCACCAGGTTCCAGGGATTAGGACATGGACGTCATTGCAGGGAGTGCTTTATTCAGCTACATGAATAGACAAGTGGTTGAGCGAATGAGGGATGAAAGGCGACACTGGGGGCCTGTTTTCTCCCTCCTTGCCGTCTTCCCGTTCTGGAGCCTGGCTTTGTACCTGGGGCTGCCGAGGCACCCTCCCCGCGGACGGGGCTGGTAGACAGACAGCGAGCGTCTTCCAGCTACGGCCTCCCCAGGCTTACATTTCCAACAGGTAGATGACCTGAGCCAGATGTCTCAAGGCTACTGGAGTCTCCCCAGGGTGGCAGGCCTGGCCCTTGGGCCATGAAGGAGGGGTTGTGTCCAGCCCTGCCGTGCCTTCCCCTTGTGTCCAGGGAACAGCCAAGCCAAGGGAGGCCAGGGGCACAGGGTGGACTCACCCCAGGTGTTGGCCCCATGCCTCGGTGCTCCTGAGAAGCCCAGCAGAGCTGCGGATTGTGGCATCTTCACGCACTTACGGGCGAGGGATGGAGCCGCTGGTCCCAGCCCCGCCAGGCTGCCAGGAGGGCAGCTGCTTCATGTGGCCCCCAGACCTGGGCTGGAGGGCAGGCTGCACCATTTGGGTGGAAGGCAAGGAACCAGCCAGTGCTCTGTGATCTGTGCTAGGATTCTGGGACCCAAAACAGCAGCCTCTAGTTTGCAGCCAAGCCTGCAGGAGCGCCAGCCACTGGACCTGCCTCCTAACCCAGGCTGCACCTTGCCGAGCTCATGCTCTGAGCTGCATTTCACACTGGAGGACAATAAGAACAGAGAGGCGAGGGGAGCTGCCTGGGATGACCAGGCTGGGGGGCAGTACGGCTGGGATTAGCACCCATGCCTGTTTTCCTCATGCCCATGTTCCTTCATCATGCCAGGGACGTCTCCCTCCTTCTTCCTTAGAGATCCCCAGTTCAGGCTGTGCCCTGCCCACAAGGTGTTCCTCCAGGAGGGGGCCCCTGCCTGAGATCCCTTCCGGTGGCAGAAATGTAGCTGCCAGTCCCTCCATCCAGGGAGCAGGGTGCCCATGTACCCCAGTTTTTCCTCCTGGGAAGGGGGCCAGACCCCTGCCTGATGCCTGGCAGACCTTGTTACCTGGGTGGGACCGACATGGATGGGGCAGTGACGGTTAGTGTGTGCTGCTGCCCTGCAGAAAGTGTGAGTGTCCATGTCCTGCCAATGAAAACCATTGGATTTATTCAGCAAAATGAAGCTGTCGAGGCCGGGCAGGTGGCTGTGGACAGAGGTGAGGACCGAGGCTGTACCCTCCTGAGAAGCTGCCGCAGTGAGGAGAGGAGCCCGGCCCTGGGGAGGCCGCCAGCCGCTCTGGACCACGCCCTGTGCTGGGCGGGGGCCTGGACCCGGCTCCTGCCGACCTGCTCTCCCCCAATGTGGAGCAGTTGGCCAACTCGGGTTCTTCTAGAAGACTTGACGGATGGGATGGGACGCCCCACTCCCCACAGAGCTGCTCAGGCCGCGATGCGCCACATGCCAGAGCTCCTCGGTAGACACTCCGACACCTGGAAGCCACAGACAGACGGACAGGATGAGGCAAAGAGGCGTTGCTTCACGCAGCAGGTAGAGTGCCAGCGTGCCCTCTGCACTCTAATTTTCCCAGACAGTTTGGAGCGTTTCAGTGAATCAGGTGAAGAATCACAGACCCGCGGCTTCAGTTCACATCAAAGGGGCTCTATTGTCAGCTTTAAATTTATCTCTTAAGGAGCCAAGAAAAAAGTCAGATAAAATGGCAAGAATGTGCAAGAAAGGCAAGAAAAGGTGATCGAGGAAGCTGAAAGAAGCCATTCCCGCTCAGAGAAGGGAACGGTCACGGAAAGAACGCGCTCAGAAGGCGCCTGGAGTGGCTGTTCTTCAGTGGACAGTTTTGTTTTGTTTTGTTTCTGTTTTTGTTTTTTTTGAGTTGGAGTTTCACTCTTGTCGCCCAGGCTGGAGTGCAGTGGCGCGATCTCGGCTTGCTGCAATCTCTGCCTCCTGGGTTCAAGCAATTCCCCTGCCTCAGCCTCCCAAGTAGCTGGGATTATAGGCGCCCGCCACCACGCCTGGCTAATTTTTGTATTTTTAGTAGAGATGGGGTTTCACTATGTTGGCCAGGCTGGTCTCGAACTCCTGACCTCAGGTGATCTGCCCACCTTGACCTCCCAAAATGCTGGGATGACAGGCGTGAGCCACCGCTCTGGGCCCAGGGGACAGGTTTTGAATAGAAGCAAAGAGCAGCTCCTGGCTTATGGAAGGAAGCCATTAGTAGACAGGATGAACCGAGCGAATACACTGGAAAACACAGAACAGCTTTCGTGCCATTATTAGTAATGTGTGAAGTCAAAACGAAAAGAAAACAGCTTTAAAAAACCATCAGGAGTCAAAAACAGCTTTCAGCCTCACAGTAAGAGAAGCTGGAACTAATAACATCTTTCCAGTCTTTACAGAGAATGATGTCACGACACCGTCTCGTGGGGGCAGACAGAGGCACACAGGGCAGAGCACTGAGAAATCCACTTTACCACCTGCCAGGCAGGTAAGAAGCAGCATGTCGCGTTTTCAATATCCACACTGTTTGTTGATTTTTATAAATGTGCGACATTTTGTGATTCTTTCTACTTGTAAGTAAATGTTCACCTTTGTTCTCAATTCTGCACTCATAATTTTGCATTGTTTTCCTAAGGAGTGCCCCAAATGATATCTGAGTCGGTCTGCACGATGCCCCACCAGCCTCTGTCTGCACTTCGGGTGTTGGTGTTGGTTGGAATGGAAAGGACCCCTGGGAAGTGTGGCTGAGATGCCCATGCGAGGGGAGCAGAATGGAAAGGACCCCTGGGAAGTGTGGCTGAGATGCCCATGTGAGGCATCCACTGCCTTCCATGATGGTTGCTTTCCTCACGCTTGTGATACGGCCCCAGGCAACGGGACCCGACTCCTGCTCATGCCCTCGGTGTCAACTTCTGCCGCGGCCTGGCCGGGAGTGCTCTGCTGCCCGGGACCGTCTGGCTCACTCCAAGGGACTCAGCCAACAACACTCCAATCTTAGTGCCTTGTAGAGACGAGGAAAGGGGCGTGGAAAGGAGAAATGGCCCTTGTGGGCCACACAGCAGGGTGGGCCCTGGGCTGTGCATGGTGATCCCCTGCCCGGGAGTGGGCAGCCTGCCAGCACAGGCAGTGGCAGGGGTTGGGCGGGCGCTGTATGGAGACCAGGGCTCTGAACTCTTCCGTGCTGGCTGTAAACTGGCTGTGCCATGCTCATCCCTTCACGCTTCTCTTCTCCAGAGCTTACTGGGCACCTGCTGCGGCCACGTTGGGACTCGGCATTGGGGAGACAGCCCCTCCCTGCAGGGGACTTGTCATCTGAAAAATGGTTCCCCTAAAGATATCCCCAGCAGAATTCCTGGAACTTGCAAATCCTGCCTGGTGTGGAGAGAGAATCTTTGGGATTAAGTGAAGGCTGTTGAGATGGGGAGATTATCCGGGATTATCCAGAAGCGCCCAAAAATGCAATCTCCAGTGTCCCCGTGAGAGGGAGACAGAGGAAGAGGGACCCCTACAGGAGAGGAGGCTGTGTGGCCACAGAGGCAGAGATGAGTGATGTGGCCACAAGCCAAGGGATGCCTGGGGTCACTGGGGGATTTTCCACTGGAGCCTCCAGAGGGGGCGCGGCCCAGAGGTTTCGGCCCAGTGATGCCTACATCGGACCTTGGGCTCGAGAATGGTGGGAGGACACATTTCTGTTGTTTGAAGCCATCCAGGAATAGGGCTGTGTCATGGCATCCACGGGAAACGAATACATCCCCAGTTCCCCGGGCTCCCAGTCGGGGAGGGGGCCTATCGCCTGCTGTTCCTCAAACACATCCCAGGTCTCCTGCTGCAGGGCCTTGGCATCAGCTGTGCCCTCCGCCCGAGACTCTTGGCTCAGCCCCCACAGCGGGCTCCACCTCTTGCTTAGGTCTTTGTCCCGATGTCCCCCTACCTTGATCACCCACCACACCCCCCCATCTTCTCCTTAGCGCTTTTCTCCTGCCTCTGTCCCACACCGCCTGCTTGTTCCTCACGGTGGCCCACTGTGACAGGGAGAAAGGAGAAAGGAGGCTGCCGCCAGATGCCTGGGAACCCCGGCTGGGCATCAGTTCCTCTGGTCCAGCCAGGACGGGGCAGGGCCAGGCCTTGCGTTTCGGGAGCTGCGTCACCGAGTCAGGGTATCAGGGTGTCAGCGTCTGAGCCGGCACATGTCACCAGGAGGAAAGTGTCTAAGGGCCAGGAGAGCAGCGTGTGCTGGCCTTACACTGCCTGTACGCGAGCGTGACTGTGCCCTCTCTCCTAGTGTCTGCGTGCTGGCCAGCTGCCTGGCCTCTCTAAAAGCCTGGTCCCTGGTCTACAATGGAGATGTCATTCCCCTTGCTAGGCTTCTGTGGAGGCCCTGCAGGGAGTTGGCACGTGAAAGCTTCCAGTAGCTGGCAGAATCGTCTTGCGTAAGGATCCATGTTCACCCACAGGTGCCTGTGGGCAGCTGAGCTGGGTGGCTGCAGCCACATGCTCTCCCACTTGGGCCCCTGGGGACCATCTGTTCTCCATTATATTTGGGGAGCTGACAGGACGTATGGATGAGCCTCATGATCTCACCACCGCTGGGAGGGTGGAGGCCGGCAACCAATCAGCAGCTCAGGCCCATCCGCCCCATGGCACTGGGAGGAACAGAGCGGGTGGGAGCGCAGTCAGGCTTTGCGGTCCAGACAGACTGAAACAATCATCATTCCCGGGATTTTTACACCTGGCCTCCCACAGACCTGGGCGTCCCACTGCCGGCTGGGCTGGCCTGGCCGCTGGCCTGGAGGGGGAGGCCATGTGGGCATTTCTGGCCTCTGGGTTCCTGCCCAGCCTCTCTGACTGGGGAGACAGAAGGCAGGAGTGGACAGGGCACTGGGTGTCCCAACGGGGCCTTTGCCCAGTGCTCCCGGGAACGCAGCTTTCTCTTCCATGAGATAGGAGAAGTGATGCCTGCCAGGCTGTGGTACGTGGCTGTGAACCTCCAGTGGGGGAATGAAGGGAGCAGTGTGGTCACAGGGCTGAGATTCCCCACGGGGGCTCAGAGCAACAGACCCCCAGCAGCCGGCCCCCTCAGCCTTGTACCATTTGGCTGTGACTTTACATGGTCCCGAGTCCAACTTTGCTCCCATTGGTGCTTTACACAAATTCCTAGTTGTTGGCTGATCAGACTGAACTTACATGCCTCTAGGGATGGGGCGCTCACTACCTCCTGAGGACTCTCTTCCACACTTGCATGGCTCTGACTGATGTCTGACTTTCCAGGACATCCATGCACCAGTCCTGGTTGTGTCCCGAGAGAGAGCCACAGGTGATGTCCGGGGTCCCCATCCCCACATGGCCGCCCTTCAGCTCTGTGCAGGCAGCAGCCTGGCCCCCAGACCTTCTTTCTTCCATCCCTCTGTTTGGGCCTCTTCACTATCACCTCCCTCTGGCTGTACTCTCATCCCACCGAAGATGTTGCTGGAAACGGCAGAACACGGGGTCAAGCGCTTCCCGTGGTGCTAGTGCAAAGGTGCAGCGAGCCCCCACCCTCCCCCACGCCGGCCCCCACCCTCCCCAACACCGGCCCCCACCCTCCCCCACACAGGTCCTCCACCCTCCCCCACGCCGGCCCCCACCCTCCCCCACGCCGCTGTTGTCCAGTGCGCCGGAACCCTCTGGCTCCCAGAACGAACCACGTGGGAGCCGAGCCTGTTTGCATCTCATACCTTCATTCATTCATTCTTGCAACAAATGTTGTTCAGAGGCCTACTATGGACCAGGCACGGCCTGTCCCGGGTGTCATTCTCGACATGACAAAATGCCGTGGGGAGACCCGGCTGGAACTGCATTCTTGGTGGGGTGTTGTCAGTTCAGCCAAGTGGGCGGGCCTGTGCAGGAAACGCCATGAAAATCAGTTTTCTATTTCTGAGCACACTTGTCAGCTTAATGGGAATTTTAAGTGGTTTGCTGAACTTGCACTGTGCGAAGAACAGAACTTAAAAAGCCACACGTTCACTCTACATCGATTCTTTATCTCTGGCTTCAGTGTTTTCCCCCAAAAAGAAATCCATTGCTCACCACACCGTTTACCAAGCTTCGCGCTAAGACCCTTTCCCCTCACGCACTGGTGCGTCTTGGGGGCCCTCCCTACTGCTGGCAGTGGTCGCCAGGAAGACCCATGGGCTTTGCTTGGACAGCTCTAGGTCCCGGAGTGCCCCAAGGATGCCGGGGGTGTGTGGACCTGTCACAGGCGGCACTGCTTCTCCCTATAATGTGTACATTGAAGTCCTAATCCCCAGGACCTTAGAATGTGACCTGACTTGGAAGTAGGGTCATTGCAGGGGTAATTAGTTCAGATGAGGTCAATCAGAGTCAGGCAGGCCCTTAATCCGACATGACTGGTGTCCCTGTAAAAGGTGGATGTTTGGACCCAGCCATGTCCACAGAGAGAACGTCGTGAGAAGGTTACTATGGTCACGCTCCCCCAAGCCAAGGGACCACCAGGGCCAAGAGAGAGGCCTGGAACAGACCTTGCCCTTGTGCCTGCAGGGGAGCCTGGCTCTGCCAACACCTCGATTTCAGACTTCCAGCCTTCAGAGCAAGGGAGAGCATGTGTCTGTGCTCAATACCCCTGCCTGTGGGGCTGGGCATGGCGGCCCTGGGAATCCACCACACCCACTCATAAAACAAACGCTGGCCAACAAATGCCTGGAAAATGGAGCTGTCTGATGAAGGGTTACACTCCAGAGCGTCCACCAGGTAGACTATTATGGGGTGCCTCAATGGCAGTTACCGACGATCACCTTAGAACCCGTGAAGGCATGTGCTGCCGTGATGGGGGAAAGGCATGAAGGCTGGCAGGTGCGCTGTGGGCACGGGGCCCAGCCTAACCCGAAGACCCCTTAGACAACGGGAATGAAACGTGCTAAAGATCGTCTCACAGAAAACCAGCCCCAGACGAGGCTCTCCACCCAGCGCTTCTTTAGGAAGGCAGACTCCCCATGGGGCAGGCCCCAGCCTGCTCCCCAGGACTGACGGGAACAGCGGGGGTGGGACAGGGGCAGCCTCAGGGAGGCTCCTGATTCCACCTCGCACAGGCTCACTGGACCCTAACCTCATTTGCTTTTTGGCTTCCCAAGTGCTGGGGTCCTAGACCCCTTGCCTGTGCCCCAGCCACCACCTGCTGAGGCCCCCGAGGTCAGCTTTGAGGTGTGTGTGGATGACCAGGCCCCCAGTGGATGACCGGACCCCCAGCGGGCTCCAGAGCCCTCTGCCTTCCCCATCCTCACCCTCGTTTATGTTCCGAGAGTCCTGGGTTTCCTCAGGTGCAGCTTCAGGGGGCTGTGCCGTGGGAGGCCGGTGTGCCGTGGGCTGTGGCCATGGGAGGCCAGTGTGCTGTGGGAGGCTGTGTGCCATGTGCCACGGGCCTCCCCTGAGAGCAGCCGTTGTTTGTAACAAAATCGCCCTGTGTTGACGTCTTCGGCACAGCGCACGCTCACCTGCAGCTTCGTGGGAAGCAGGCCTCGCCTCGGTGACACCTCAGTGGGTCCAGGTTTGGGAGCCTCAGAGTCCTGAGAGGCGGAATCGTCAGTGCCCACGCATCCAGGGCTAGGCTGGGGGCCAAATCTCTGCCCGGCCACTTCCTGGCCCTGTGACCTCGGGAAAGGCACCCAGTGCTCTGGGCCTCAGCTTCCTGCATCTGTAACAGGAGGACGATCGTGCCTGCCTCACCAAGCGTAGGACTGGGTGAGATCATGTGAAGGGTGGTCCAGTGCCAGGGTTCCAGGCAGTCACCACCACCACGGGCAAAGCCATGGTGCCCTCCTTGCTGCCCCGGAGGGTGTCAGGGGCCAGAGGATGGACTGCAGCGGTGCCAGCTCAGGGGCTGGACAGGAACAAGGCGGGCTGGGGGCTACTGTTGCTGCCATACAGAGTCTTCCTCTGTCTGTTTGCAGAATCTCATGGCCGTTGCTGTTACAGGACACTGACTTGAGAGAGGAGAGAGACACCAGAACGACACCCACAATTGCTCCTTCCATCTGTTCAGAGAACTTGGGGGTGCCTGCTGAGTGATGGGCCCTAGTGGGGTGCTGGAGATGCTGCGACAAGGACCTTCCCCAGGAGGGGCAGGGATGCATCCCTGGGCAGAAGCCACCCCAAGGAGGCGGGTGGTCACCCCCACACAGCCTGGGGCTGGCAGAGGAGGGGAGACCAGGGTCCACGGGGAAGGAAGTTGAAGGCTCAGGCTTCGTGACCTTGCCTGGTGAGTGGGATTTGGACACCCAGGACAGGAAGGCACAGAGGGTGGGGGACGAGAGAAGGGGGCCTAGGCTGGAAAGCAGTGAGCAGAACCATCGGGTGCACAGAGCCAGCTGTCGGGTGCACACCTGGCACTATCAGGGAACCATCGGGTGCACAGAGCCAGCTGTCGGGTGTACACCTGGCACTATCAGGGAACCTTCGGGTGCACAGACCAGCTGTTGGGTGCACACCTGGTGCTATCAGGGAACTGTCGGGTGCACAGAGCCAGCTGTCAGGTGCCCACCTGGCGCTATCAGGGTCCCCACTTGGATTATGCCTGGTGGGTGGACTCAAGATGGCAGCTGCTGCTGTCTACAGCGCCCTGTGTCCTAAGACCTGCAGCTAGCCGACAAGGCTGCGGCGATGTCCTAGAGCGTCTCCCTCTGCTCCAGCCCAGGCCTCGCCATGTCCATCTTCTTGCCACCTTGCTGTTTCCTGGTCAACCCCTGTGACTCTGCCCAAGCTGTGACCAGGTGCAGGCTCCCGGCTATCGGCGTGGGAAGAGCAGCTTCCGGGGGGTCTTCCTAGGACCTGGAGAGCTGTGGCTGGGTGGGAGGGTGCAGGGAGCGAGTGTCTTCTTGGGGTCAGGAGCCCCCTTTGACCCTGGTCGCTGTCCAGTCATCAAGTGGGTTGCCTGGGGTGGTGAGCGGCCTGTCCTTGAAGGTGCGAGCTGGGACCGTGTGCTCGGCTCAGCCAGCCAAGTTTTCTCAAGCCAGAACTGCCCTGAGCGCTCATCCAAGTGGCTCCCACCCCCTGTGCCAGCCTCGCTGTGCTGCGCAGTTCCAGTTCCATCACAGCAGTGCTTCCTCTGGATGGGGACAGACAGCCCAGCCCTGAATTATTCATGCTGACTCTTGAAGTCTCCGAGCTTGACACCCCATTAAGGAAATGGGTGGTAAATGCAGTGATTTATGCAGGTACTTAAGGCCACGGTGGCTCTGCCCGACCGCCTGGAGGTGATCCAAGCCCCACCTCTCCCCACGCAGGCTTCCTGGTGGTTCCTGGAGGGCTGGCAGTGCAGGTGGGTAGGACCTTTCTAGTTGGGTACCGGGAAGGGATGTGGCCTCTGCGGGGTGCCCCAAAGGGATCCCTCACCTGGAGTGCACTCGGAGCCCCCCTCCCCTGCTATCTGGGCCTGGGCTGAGCTCAAGGGTCCCAAGCAGAGGGAAGGCCAAGGGGAACACTGCAGAGGGATGCTGGGAAACCCTCTTGCCAGCTTCTGTTCACTGCACTTCACAGTGACTGAGCCTGGGAAACAGCTCAGCTCACTGCAGTTGGGCAGAGAGGGAAACTGAGTCACAGGGTCACTTGCCTAGGCCACATGATCAGTCTTTTGCCTGTGATCTCTAGGGTCAAGGCTAGTGGGGATCATATCTATATCTGGGCATCTCTCTGCCCAGGTTGAGCAATATGGACAACATCATTCATTCATTCATCTATTCCCAGCTCAGCCACCTACTGGCCTGAGGCCTTGGGTTAGGGACTCAGCTCCCATGTGCCTGGTTTCATGTGCAGAATGGAGACGACAGCTCCTGCCTCGCATCTGTGGTGAGAACGACGTGAGTTAGTGCAGGTAAAGGGCTCAGAACCATCAGGTGCACAGAGCCAGCTGTTGGGTTCACACCTGGCACTATCAGGGTCCCCGCTCGGATTATGCCTGGTGGCTGGACTCTGGAGATGGCAGCTGCCGCTGTCTACGTGGCCCTGTGTCCTAAGACGTACAGCTTGCTGACAAGGCTGTGGCAATGCCCTAGAGCTTCTCAGGACAGAGGGAGCCTGTGGAACATCAGGCAGTAATGCAGTGGTCGGTGCTTTTAGCAGGTCCTTTGGGTGGAGCGAGAGGCCTCCCTGCCACACTCCAGCTCCTGACCCCTGTGCCCCAGGCCCAGACTCAGTCCTACCGACGAACATTCACAGGGCATTGCTGTGTGCAATTCCCCGAGCTCAGGGCTGGGCTAAGTCACCGCAAGAAAGCCATCAGCAGCCCCTCCGCTGGGCGTTCTCCTGGGTTCCCTTGAATGGGGAGGGACCAGGACTGCTCTGGCCACATCCTGGGGGAGGCGTAGGGCAGGTGCCAGGCAGACTGAGGCTGAATGGAGAGAGAGAGAGAGAGACCCTTCAGGCAGGCCGACCTGGGGACAGCTGAGCAGGGGTAAAGAAAGGCAGGGACAGATGAGGAGGAGGGCAGAGACTGTGCCCTCCCTCAGCTCCTCAGCGGCGTGGGTTCCTCTGGCACTGACCTGACCCGGGAGGAGACGACGTCTGCCCCAGGAGGGCCCCCTGCTCAGGTGAGGTGCCCTGCAGCAGGGAAGCCCAGGCAGCTGTGCAGACGAAGGCTGGGAGCCCAGCCCGCCCACCTGCGGTGCCCAGAGAAGCAGTCAGGGCCCACCTGCGGCACAATGGTGCCACCCAGTGGCCATACCACCAAATCGCATCTGTGCCAGGACCAAAGCTGAGCAGGCAACCCGTGAGAGGTGGAGGTGCCCCGCGGCCTGAATGTTTAGTAAATACAAACTCCACAGGACACTCAGCTACAGGAAGGTTTCAGACGAATGTTGAGTAATTTCTTTAGAATGTGTCCTAAATATTGCACAGGACAAACTCACACTAAACAGCGTTTGTTTATCTGAAATTCATCTTTACCTGGGCTTCCTGTATTTTATCTGTACTTATTTACCTTAGCCCCAAGTGACTTTCAGGACAACAAAGGTTTACTTGGGGTAAACACCATCGTGCTGTTGGGCCTTGGGGTATAAAGGGGCGGTTCTGCTGCCGCCTGCTTATTTCCTGGGGCTTAGAGCAAACGGAAATAGACAGTGGCACTTCCTTCGGGGCAGGCACCCCGCTAAGCGGTCAGGTATTTAATCCTCACGCACAACCCAGGTGGGTAACACCATTGTGTCTTCACTTTACAGATGGGGAAACTGAGGTTCAGAGAAGCAAATCAACTTGCTCCTAGCTAGAAGGTGACCTGCTGTGCACTGAATGTTTGTGGCCCCCCAATTCCTTCCTTCTTTCATTTTCTTTTTCTTTCCCTCCCTCCCTCCCTTCCTTCCTTTCTCTTTCTTTTTCTCTCTTTCTCTTTCTTTCTTTTCTCTTTCTTTCTTTCCCTCGCTCCCTTCCTTCCTTCCTCTTTCTTTCCTTTCTCTTTCTTTCTTTCTTTTTTCTTTCTTTCTTCTCTCTCTTTCTTTCTTTTGAGACGGAGTCTTGCTCTGTCACCCAGGCAGATTGTGCAGTGGCGCAATCTCCGCTCACTGCAACCTCCGCCTCCTGGATTCAAGTGATTCTCCCATCTTAGCCTCCTGAGTAGCTGGAATTACAGGCACACACCACCACATCCCGCTAATTTTTGTATTTTTAGTAAAGACGGGGTTTCGCCATGTTGGTCAGGCTGGTCTCAAATGCCTGATCTCAAGTGATACCACCACCTCAGCCTCCCAAAGTGCTGGGACTATAGGCATGAGCCACCACACCTGGCCTGCTGCCCACCCCCTATTTCTATGTTGAAGCCCTGATCCCCAGTGTTAGGAGGGGACTGCAGGAAGTGATTAGCTCATCCCAGGGAAGCCCTCATGGAAGGATCGGTGCCTTTATAAGAGGAGACCAGACAGTGTGCTCTCTCCCCGGCCTCCCACCACATGGGGACACAGCATGGACCAAGCAAGACAGCAGAGAGCCTCATCAGATACCACTGTGCGGGCACCTTGACCTGGGCCTACCAGCCTCTGGAGCTGTGAGGATGTCCACATCTGTTGCTTCAGCCCTGCAGTCTGTGTTACTTTTATTACAGCAGCTCGAACACACAAAGACACTGCCCCTCCCCTGCACACAGATCACTGGGAGTGACTGGTACATTGTACCAATCAGGAGGCTGGGAGAATAAGATGATACTGCGGACAGTGCCAGAGCTGAGACTCGCGCCAACATCAGATGGGTGCTGCCCGAGCTTGGCAGAGAACTCGGCCTGTCTTTCAGGGGAGAACAAGCCATGGAGGAGAAATAGGGGGCATGCAGCTCCTGGGCCACCAAGCCCGGGCCGGCCACTGCACTTCCCAGCAATGCTGTCCCCAGGAGGGTGTGCTGTGGAGTCCCCCAGAGAGCAGAGACCAGCTGCAGCTGGCTTGGCTGCAGAGAGGCCACGGCCATCACAAGGGCAAGTGCAGCCCAGGGCCGAGTCCCAGCTCCGGGCTGGCTCCAAGGACGTAGGGAGAGGCCATCTGGGGCGTGGGCTCCCTCGTCCTTCCCGCCGTTCCAAGAGGGTTTGGTGAACACTCACTGTTCCAGGTGCTAGGGCCACAGAAGGGTCCAGGCAGGCACAGCCCCAGCCCAGTGAGCCAGCCTCAGACCAGGGGGACTGGGGACAGATGATTCTGTGGTTCTCGCGAGTAGGTTCTGGGGATTCTTAGGGGAAGGGGCTCCAGCTCTCTGTGGGGGTCAGAGGAGACCTTGGGATGAAGCGCACGGGAAGGCGGGAGTCTGCCGGGCTGGGGAGGAGAGCGCTGGGGCAAAGAACACAGTGAGTGCCAAGATCCAGGGGTAGAAATGAGCTTGGGTATTCTAGGAACAGCAAGGTGGCCTGGGCAGCCAAGTGGCATCGGGGAGGGGACACAACATAGAGAGATGAGTCAGAGGGGTCCAGACAGATATCACCAGCAAGACCACCAGGAACCGAAGGTGGGGAGCTGTGCAGCCTCACGCATTTATGGGCAAGGAGACACCGGGACGTGGCTGCTGTAGGTGCCCAGGCCTGAGGGGTGGGGCCTGGCCTCAACGGGAAGGCTGCAGCGGGGAGGATTCCCCAGATTTGGGGTTTGTGCTGAACACGGTGCCATCAGGATTTTCTGGGGGATTGACTTGGGGCACAAGAGAAACTGAGCCACAAGGACGACTGGAAGGCTCTGGACGGGGGAGATGCAGAAGACCCAGTGGGCTTCTGTGCATACTGCGTGGGACACCCCAGTGAAGGTGGCAGGGATCCCTTGGACACCTGATCAGGTGGATGCTCCAGTTGCATAGGCCGGAGGTCTGGGCTGGAGGCACGAACCTGGGAGTCTGCAGCCTGGGAGTGAACCTGGGTGGCCTCTCCTGGGGAGGTCCTGCTCACTGCAGAGGCCCCGGCCCCAACTGCAGTCACAAGTACCTGTGGGTGTCACCACCCCACCAAGGCCTGGAGACAGTTGTCCTGGCAGCCAAGGCAGACCTGTTGAGCCAAGTGATGTCCACCACCCCTGACAGCATCTGCTCGCTGGTGACTCCCAGGAGAGTAAAGGGAAAGGCAAAGAGAAATCAGCCTTTAAATGGGTTGGCCCCCTTCTCTCTCAGTATAGATGGGAAAATTGAGCCCCAGGAGGCTAAGGGAGATGCCTGAAGGACAGTGTTCTTTTTTTTTTTTTTTTTTTTTTGAGACGGAATCTCAGCTCACTGCAAGCTCCGCCTCCTGGGTTCACGCCATTCTCCTGCCTCAGCCTCCCGAGTAGCCGGGACTACAGGCACCCACCACCACGCCCGGCTACTTTTTTGTATTTTTAGCAGAGATGGGCTTTCACCATGTTAGCCAGGATGGTCTTGATCTCCTGACCTCGTGATCTGCCCGCCTCAGCCTCCCAAAGTGCTGAGATTACAGGCGTGAGCCACCACACCCGGCCCCCAGAATGTTCTTTCTGGTTATCTAGAACAGTGTATTAGCTTCCCTGGCTGCCCTAACAAACCACCACAGACTTAGTGGCATAAAACAACACAGATGTGTTTTCTCACATTCTGGAGGTCAGAACTCCAACAAGAGTCTCACTGTGCTAAAGTCAAGCTGTCAGCAGGCCCACATCCCTTCTGGAGGCTCCTGAGCAGAGAAGCTGTTTCCCTGCCTTGTCCGGCTCCCAGAGGCCACCTGCCTTCCTTGGTTCATGGCCCTTCGTCCATCCTCAAAGTCAGCACCAGTGCATTGAGTCCTCACATTGCGTCACTCTGGCCTCTGCTCCTGCCTCCCTCTTTCACAGTGAAGGACTCTGCGATGACACTGGGCCACCTGTAAGTACAGAATATCCTCCCAATTGTAAGAATGGCTGATTCTCAGCCTGAATTCCACTGCAGCCTGAATTCCCCTTTGCCTTGCAGCCTAAGCTATTCGCAGCTTCAAGATCGGGACTCCTACTCTCTGGGGACCCTTATTCTGCTGACCACAATCTCCAAGCTCAGACTGAGTCAGGGCCTTTGCACCAGCTGCACCCCTCACCCGGAGTGCTTTTTCCCCTGAACTTCCCCAGGCTTTTTTCCCCCATGTAAGTCTCCATGCTCAGACATCACCTTCTCCAAAACCCCTCTGGCTAGGTCACCCCATCCCTGTCATCCTCTCCCTTGCCTGGTTTTCCTCTTAGCACTGATCACTGCCTGGAATTGGGAAATGCTTGCATATTACAGGTGACATCGTTAAGATGGTGGAACGTAGGTAACCTGCTCATATCCCCCCAAAAAACAATTCTGTACCCAACCACAGTCAAAAGTTTCTCTTTGAGAACCTCAGGATTCAAGTAGGAGTTTGTGAAACCCCAGTGGAGCTCAAGACTGGGAGGGTTGTTTTGAGAGTGCAGAAGCTCACCTAGGTGGCTGATCTGCCAAGCTTGCTCCCAGGTTCAAGCTCACAAATGGCCCAGTCTTCCAACGGGTTTAGCTACAGGTCCATTTGGCCTTGAGCCTGCAACCAAAACCATATGCCAAGGGGTCCAGGTGGAATCACACACATTAGTGCCTTGGCAGAAAGGCTCATCTGCTCACTGACATCCGCTTGGGCAGTGAACCTGAATGTTGCCCTGTGGCTCAGATCCAGCCCCCTTCAGCTGAGGTCCCAGCTCAGGGATGCTCATACAAGGACCCAGAGGAGACTCACCCATACCTTGTAGCCTGGGAGTATGAACCTCCCTGATGAGGTCACCAACCTCCAACCCACAGTGGATCCTGAGGGTAGCCAGTCTCAGCTTCAGCTCCTCTTGCTGCAGTCAGGCACCCATTCCACCTGTGCAGAGACCTTCTGGGAGGCATGCCAATCTGGGCCACCAGGAAAGTCTTCTGGATTCAGGTTCCTGGTCAGTATTCCCAGGTAGCCTCAGTACTCTCCTTGGTCTTCCCCAAGTCAATCTGGGCTGAAAAACCATGTCAACCCCAATTTCTTCACAAAACTTGTGGCAAGCCTGGGCTTAGAGCATCCTCTAGCTGAGATGGCTGCTGTGGTTGTAACACTCAGGGAAATCAACAGTCAGTCTGCTTAGAATCCCTGGAAGGCCCTCTGAAGAAGAATAGGCACAGACAAAGCCAGGCTGCAAATTAAAATAAATACCTAATCTTTCAATGCACAGACATCATCCCATGTCAACAGGCATCAAGAACATACAGGGAAATACCAAACCAACAAAAAATAGCACCAAAGACCAACCCTAAAGTGGTTAAGATGTGTGATCTCTCAGACAAGGAATTCAAGATAGATGTTTTAAGGAAGCTCATTGAACTTCAAGAAAAATCAGAGAATCGATTGTGAAACTTATCACAGAATTTGACAGAGACATTGAAATAATTTTAAAAACCAAACAGAAATCCTGGAGGTGAAAAATGCAATGAATGAAATGAAGAATGAAATAGAGAATATCAACAGCCAGATTAATCAGCAGAAGAAAAAATCAGTGAGATCAAAGACAGCCTATTTGAAAATATACAAAAAAGGAGAAAAATAAAAAGAATGAAGATAGCTTACAGAATCTATGGGAAAATATGAAAAGAGCAAGTATTTGGGTTATTGTAGTTAAAGAGGGAACTGAGATGGAAAAAGAGGTAGATAGTTTATTTCACTATTTCAAAGAAACAATAAAAAACTTTCCAAACCTGAAGAAATATATAGATATTCAGGTACAGGAAGGTTAAAAATCACCAATCAGATGCAACTCAAATAACAGTACCCCAAAACATATTATAATCAAACTCACAAAGGTCAAAGACAAAGAAGAGAGGATCCTGAAAGCAGTGATGGAAAATAAGCAAATAACATAGGGAGATCCAATATACTTGGCAGCAGACTTCTCAGCAGAAACCTTATAGGCCAGGGTGGAGTGAGACAATATATTCAGAGTGCTGAAGGAATAGAACTGTCAACCAAGAGTACTGTGCCCAGCAAAACTTTCCTTCAGTAATGGAGGAGAGACACTTTCCCAGACAAATAAAAACTGAGGTAATTTATTGCTACCAAATCTGTCCTATATGAAATGCTAAAAGGAGTTCTTCAAACCAAAAGAAAGAATTCTAACGTTATTGTTCCACTAATTTTGTAATCATAGTGTGTAAAGCACTTATATTTTTACTAAGAAGACTAAAAGACAAAACTATTAAGAATAACTGCAATAACTGCCATTTGCTAAGAAATAGTAGTAGACATCAAAAATTTTTTTGTGACATCAAAAATTCAGATGCGGGGAGAGAAGGAAATTAATGTGTAGAGTTTTTTGTTGTTGTTTATTTTGCAATCAAAGTGAAGTTGGTATCAGTTTTAAATAACTTGTTATAACTATCAACTGTTTTTTGTAAGCCTCATGATAATCACAAAGCAAAAACCTATAACAGATACACTAAAAATAAAAGGCAGTAAATTAAAACATACTACCAGAGTAAACTACTTAAGCACAAAGAAAGACAGTAGGAAAGAAAGAAAGGAAGAGAGAAGTTACAAAACAATTAGAAAACAAGCAACAAAATGGCAGCACTAAGTCCTTACCTATCAATCATAATGTTGAAAGTAATGGACTAAATTCTCCAATTAAAGGACATAGAGTGGCTGAATGGATTTAAAAACAAGACCCAAGTATATGCTGCCTAAAGAAAACTCACTTCATGTATAAAGACACACATACACTGAAAATGAAGGGATGGAAAAATATATTTCATGCAACTGAAAATAAAAAAGAGTGAGAATAGCTATAGTTTTATCAGATAAAATAGACTTTAGGCCAAAAAATTGTCAAAAGAGACAAAGAGGGTCATTATATAATAACAAAGGGGTAAATTCAGTAAGAGGATATAACAATAGTAAATATATCTGCACCCAGCACCACAGTACCGAAATTTCTAAAGTGAATATTAATAGATCTAAGAGGAGAAACAGAGCACAACATAATAGTACGGGACTTCAACACCCCACTTTTGGCAACAGATGGATCACTCAGGCAGAAAATAAACAAAGAAACATTGGAGTTAAACTATACTCTAGACCAAATGGGCCTAATAGACATTTGCAGAACATTTCATCCAACTGCTACAGAATACACATTTTTCTCATCAATACATGGAACATTCCCCAGGACAGACCATATGTTAGGCCACAGAACAAATCTCAATGAATTCAAAAATGTTGAAATCATATCAAGTATTTTTTTCTGGCCACAATGGAATAAAACTAGGAAACAATAACAAGTGGAACTTTAGAAATTGTATGAATAGATGGAAATTAGCATGCTCTTGAATGACCAATGGGTCAATAAAGAAATTAAGAAGAAAAATTTTAAGTTTCTTAAAACAAATGAAAATGAAAACACTACATGCCAGAATCTATGGGCTACAGCAAAAGCAGTACCAAGAGGGAAGGTTATAGTAATAAACAGCTGCATTAAACATAACAGAGGCCAGTCATGGTGGCTCACACCTGTAATCCCAGCACTTTGGGATGCCAAGGCAGGTGGATCACAAGGTCAGGCATTTGAGACCAGCCTGGGCAACATACTGAAACCTCATCTCTACTAAAACTACAAAAAAAAATTAGCCTGGCATGGTGGCAGGTGCCTGTAATCCCAGCTACTCAAGAGGCTGAGGCAGGAGAACTGCTTGAACCTGGGAGGCAGAGGTTGCAGTGAGCCGAGATCACGCCACTACACTCCAGCCTGGGTGACAGAGTGAGATTCCAACTCAAAAAAAAAAAAAAATAGACTTCAAATGAGCAATCTAATGATATACCTCAAGGAAATAGAAACTCAAGAACAAATCAAACCCAAAATTAGTCAAAGGAAAGAAATAATAAAGATGAGAGCAGAAATAAATTGAGACTAAAAAAATACAAAAGATTAATGAAACAAAAAGTTGGGTTTTTTTGAAAAGATAAACAAAATCAACAAATTTTCAACTAGACTATGAAAAACAGACAGAAAACCCAAATAAATAAAATCAGAGGCAAAAAAGGAAACATTACAACTGATACCACAAAAGAATCATTAGAGGGTACGATGAACAACTATACACCAAAAAATTGGAAAACCTATGTGGAAGGAAAATAAATCTTGGAGCCCCAAAATCACTAAGTTAAAGGGAGAAGTCAAGCTGGGAACTGCTTAAGGCAAACCTGACTCACATTCTATTCAAAGTCATCCCTCTGCTCACTGAGATAAATGCATCTCTGATCGCCTCCTTTGGAAAGGCTCATCAGAAACTCAAAAGACTGCATCCATTTGTCTCTTATCTATCTATGACCCAGAAGCCCCCTCCCAGCTTAGAGTTGTCCTGCCTTTGCTTCAGTTGTCTCCCTTTTGTGGACGAAATCCATGTTCATCTTACATAAGTTGATGGATGTCTCATGTCTCCCTAAAATGTATAGAAACCAAACTATGCTCCTACCACCTTGGGCACATGTTGTCAGGACCTCCTGACGCAGTGTCACGGATGCGCATCCTCAACCTTGGCAAAACAGACTTTCTAAATTAACTGAGACCTGTCTCAAATATTCAGGGTTCACATTTTGGTAACCATGAAGGGATTTTGAGTGGAGATGCTCCTGACCGTTGACAAATCTCTAACGGTGCTTGGTACCAGCATGAGCCAACTTTACGCCTCTAGCCAACAGGACAATTTGCTGAGGTCTGAGAGCACCCCCTCCAGAGAATCCCTCATCTCCCCAAATTTGGTCAAGATCTAAAGTTTATTTTGCTGTACAACTCCCCCTTTTTTGGAGTTTTACTTGCTTCCAACAAGGAAGGCAAGATTTCCTGCTTCCATGATGATGGAAGGCAGGCAACTCCCTTATGGAGTTTGAGCTTGCTCCCAGCAGGGAAGATGATTTTGAATTTTTTTTTTTTTTAATGCTTTTAGGATGGTAGAAAGCAGTCTTCAGTTTGAGACCCACCCCTAGGTAAGTAGCTGAATTGGAGTTTTGCCTTCGTTAAAGTTTAACAACAAACTGGTCTTAATTTCTCCTTACTTTTTTTTTTTTTGGATGGAGTCTCATTCTGTTGCCCAGGGTGTGGTCTTGGCTCACTGCAACCTCTGCCTCCCCAGCTCAAGTGATTCTCCTGCCTCAGCCACCCAAGTAGCACCACGCCCAGCTAATTTTTTTTCTTTTTTTCTTTTTTGTATTAGTAGAGACAGGGTTTCACCATGTTGGCCAGGCTGGTCTGGAACTCCTGACCTCAGGCAGTCCGCCCACCTTGGCCTCCCAAAGTGCTGGGATTACAGGCGTGAGCCACCGCGCCCGGCCAGTTTCTCCTTTTACTATTACAGCGCTCATTGATCATGTTGTTGGGTTTTTGTTGTTGTTTGTTCCGGTCTTTCTCCCATCAGATTTGACCAACTCTACTTGACTTGGTCAAATCTGAGCAAGAATTCCAAATTATGGGTAACAAACCCTCTCTAATTTGGCTAAAATTCCTTGCAGCTGCAAAAGAGGAAAAACAAAAAACAAAAGCCCAAAACAAAAAAAAACATGGGCTTGGTTTCTGTGTTTGCTTCCTGTCTTAAAAAAAAAACAAAACACACACACACACAAACAAATGTTCTTTTGTTTACTTCTCTTCCACCCTATACCTCCTTCCCCCTTTGCCATCAGCAGTACCAAAAAACCTAGAGAAGGCTTCTAATGACTCAAACCCCTTTAAAGAATTCAGAACAAAGCCACCACTCACC
Organism: Nomascus leucogenys; assembly: GCF_006542625.1. NCBI lineage: Eukaryota > Metazoa > Chordata > Mammalia > Primates > Hylobatidae > Nomascus > Nomascus leucogenys. Next base: position 79,884,006 of record NC_044400.1, read on the forward strand.
CCTTTTGGGGTGCAAAGTCATGGGCAGATTCTTCTTAGGTCTCAAGCTCTGTTTTCCTGTATTGCATGACTGACCTCTTTGGCTTTGGGGATACCAGAGATGACCTTGTTCTGTGAGAGGACTTGACCTTGGCCTGTGTAATGGTGGATAAGGGCTACAAACTTTGGGGTGGCTGAGTGCAGTTTACAGGAATGGTCTTGGTTATTTTTTATTTTATTTTTTTCTCCTAGGAAGTGGTTGTTTAAGGATCCTAATTCTAGTTCGGAGATGCATTCTAAAGGGTCTTCTCTTTTGCCTTTTCTCCCCAAGTTAATCTTAATTCAGCTTCTCTGTGCACATTTGCATGAGGAACTGAACTGTTGTTTTCATAGGTAGATGAGAGACTGAGTTTTCTCAGCTCTAAAGAGAAAGAGCATTTGCTTTTGGCAGGCAAAAGGCACCCCTGGGTGATCAGGGGCCTCATGGGAGTGTCTGGGGTGTTTACCCCCTATGACTTGCAGTGGCTCTACAGGGAAATCCCCAATACAAATTAATTTTTAGAAAGGCTCATCCAGGAAATGCATGTAAGGGCTGATCACCCAGCTTTTTGAGCCCTCTTAGAGGGCTATATATCAAGTGTTTTAAACCTTTGGTATTTGACAAAACTTTCCAAAATCAAATTATAAGTTATGTATTTTTCTGATCTAATTAATCCTTTAATATATTAGTTTCCCTGAAGTCCAAAATTGACATAATTTAGTTTATTTGGTATAAAAATTATACAGGTAGTATTGTCAACTATGAAATGTTGTTTGGTTTTCTTTGGGCTGAATTTGTATAACTATGTTATTGGTATGTGTTCCAAAATTATGGGATACTTCTATAATTCTGATATGACTTAGTTACATTATCAGTAATAATTATAATTGTTATGTAAAATTATTGTATTCCACAGAGGTAACAAATTTCCTTGTCAATTGTGTTTTTGACTATGGCTGCCCTTAAACTTTTTGTCATCCACAGACAATTGTTGTCTTGTTTTGGTCCTCTTTAGAAGGTGGTTTTTGTTTTAGTTTGTTTTTTGAGATGGAGTTTCACTCTTGTCTCCCAGTCTGGAATGCAGTGGCACAATCTTGGCTCACTGCAACCTCCGCCTCCTGGGTTCAAGCAATTCTCCTACCTCAGCCTCCCGGGTAGCTGGGATTACAGGCACATGCCACATCACCTGGCTAATTTTTGTATTTTTAGTAGAGATGATGTTTCACCATGTTGGCCAGGCTGGTCTCAAACTCCTGACCTCAGGTGATCCGCCCCCCTTGTCCTCCCAAAGTCCTGAGATTAAAGGTGTGAGCCATCATGCCCGGCCAGAAGATGGTTTTATAATCAGCTATAAAACTCTAACAGATGCTCTTAAATGCAGGTTTCTGATAACTCTGGAAATTGTGACATCAGAATATAGGAAAAACTTTCAGGACTCATGGAGAGTTGAAATGTTCATGAATATCAAGCAGAACAGAAATTAACTGCATGGACTGAACTAATAGAAGACTGAAGTAATCCTTCTGACTTTTTGCTTAAAACATTGCCAATCCTTTGTTTTGTTTTTCAGAGTCAAGAAAACTTTTATTTTGTGCTATTGACAGCTTTTACCAATTTAGTATACTCCTATGAACAAAACTTGGAGAATATTTGTTTCTGTCTACCTGATTTCTCCAGAATTTGGAAACTATCTGTTTAAGTTTATAAGTTATAAGTTATAAGATAAGAAACGATCTGTATAAGTTATAATTCTTAACTTATGCCAATACAGTTATTTGCATAAATGCAATAAGAATCTGTTTTCATTTGTAACAAGACACAATTTTTACCAAGGCTTTGACTGGAATGGTGTGCTTTCTTTTAAGGAATCAAACTTGACTTATGGAGCCAATAAAAGCCCCTTGGGAAAACTGGCCTTATACCTTGTCTACACAGTCTGTGTACAGGGCTCTGTCCTGTGGTAAAGAATTCCTGTAGCCCCGAGAGTAAAGGAGTTCACCCAACTCATAGGTATTTGATGGTACAAATCCATGGCTGGGCTCAGCTTTAAAAAATCTTATCTAAGATTCCTTGTTTGGAACAAAGTTCCATCAAAGCCAATTTAAAAGCCTATGTAAAAAAATAATTATTCTTGTTGCACTGCATACAAATAATCAGGCCAAGTATAATGAAGCAAATCAATCCTACAATGATTTGTGTTTAGTAAAAATGGGAAACTGGAGAGAGAAGAATTATGTTTCAAAAACTATAGTACACCTGTTGTTAGATTCTAGTCTTGCCTAATGTTTTTCAATTTTTATTATTTTCTACAGTTTGGACCAAATTCTAATTTTTCTTGGTTACAAGTCTTCAAAATAGTGTTTTAAATTTTGTTTCCTTCTTTTTTCCCATGTTTCCTAATTTGGAGTCACTGAAAACTACACTGTGCTTTCGTAAAGCCCCGGGAACTGCAGCTAGACAACTTAAACTTCAGAAGAAAATAACAGCAACCTGTTTACATACATAAGTGACTTACATACCTGCCTGCTGATGTATGAACTTTGGAGTAATATGGGCCTATATTAATTTCCCAGCATTGTTCTTTTGTTTGTTGTTGTTTTTCTCCCTTCCTCCTCCTATTTTCTCTTCACAGGACATGAGACCTCACAACCTGCTAAAAATGAGCTTTCCTAATAACTTGGGACCCACCTGTCTAGGAATAAACCATCCCAGCCATGAGAGATCAGATGAAACCTGAGACCAGAGACTCATTGTCTTCTAAAATGCTTTCTCCAAAAAATTTTTAAAAAGAAAATGGGGGAAGACCGGGTGCAGTGGCTCACACTTGAAGGCTCTGCAGACAGCCGATCCCAGGGTCCCAAGTCCGTGGCCCAGAAACAACTTTTGAAATGTATTTGGGCAACTGTCCAACCTGGAAACCCTGTAGGAAGAAGGGCTTTGTGTTATTCTCCAAACAGCTGCACCGGGTTTGATGGGCACCGGGTCTGCTGCACGCCTCATGACTGCAGTGTGACCGTGCGGCCGTGCACACCGTGAAGCTGGCACCACGTACAGTGCTGACCATGTCCTCCCGGAGAACTGGGGGGCTGCCAGCCCTGAACTCTGTGGGTGCAGCAGATGCTGCGGCTGCACCCACCCCGTGTGGCCTCGGCAGACCCAGGGCCCTGGGAGTCCTTGGTTTACCCATCTGTGAAATGGGCTGCTCCCAGCATCACCGCTCTGTCTCTGACCCTCCTGGTGACCCTGGGGTCACATTGGTCTCCATCCGCCCTCATGTCATCCTCAAATATGACTAGCTCAGGCAGAAGAGCTGGCGAACATCTAACTCTGGCTGTCCCCGGGGAGCAGTCATCTCACCTCCTTCCCCCCTGCAGATATGAAGGACCCACGTGGCCCCATCAGCTGGGAACACGAGGACAGCCCCGGCCTGTGCACGGGCCGACTTTCTATCTGACACAGAGAGCCTGTGGTGCCATCTTTGGTTCAATGTAACGCCAGGGGTGAGAAACGGACAACTTCTAGCCTCCAAGGAGACCCTGGGGCATGGCGGCAGACCCTCACTGCACAGAAGGGGCTCCAGGGCTCCAGGACTCGGGCCACCAGCGGTACGGCCCCACCTCTCCACCATCCACCTCTAGGAGCCTCGGTTTCATCAGCAGAAATCATGACATTTCATGGCTGCTCTTATTCTGGGGGAGGCTCTGTCTTCGCCACTTTGTAGATAAAGGAAATGAGGCCCAGAGACATTGGTTAACCACCCAAGGTCACACAGCCAGAATCTAAGCCCAGGTCTGTCCAAGGCCTATCGAGCTCTTTCTTCCAGGAAGGCCCTCCCTCTTCCTTCCCTTCTCCCTGTCACCCATCTCTCTCCTCCTCCTGTCCTCTTCTCACCTCTTCTTGCCTCCCCTCCCCTCTTTCCTCGCCTCTTCCCCCTCCTCCCTCAATTTCTTCTTCCTTCCTCTCTCCTCCCCCAATTTCTCCTTCCTTCCTCTCTCCTCCCCCAATTTCTCCTTCCTTCCTCTCTCCCCCCCCATTTCTCCTTCCTTCCTCTCTCCTCCCCCAATTTCTCCTTCCTCCTCCCCCCCATTCTCCTTCCTTCCTCTCCCCCCCCCATTTCTCCTTCCTTCCTCTCTCCTCCCCCAATTTCTTCTTCCTTCCTCTCTCCTCCCCAAGATCTCAGGTGAACATGCGTCCCACCTCTTATGGCAAATGGTCCACAGGTGGCAGCAAACCCCGCCTTCCTGCGCTAGAGCCGGCCTCAGCCCGTGAAACGGTGAGAACTGGGCTGCGGAGCCTGGGCTGGGCGGGTGTGAGTTTGCAGATCTGCGGGAGGAACCCCTTGCAGGCGCCTCCGGCAGGGGTGGAGGTTGGGGTGCCCAGGCCTGGTGGCGGGGCGGGGCAGGGGGGTCACCTGCAGGCGTGTGGTGGGGCAGAGAGGGCTCCCAGCTCAGCATCCGGGCAGAACAGCTCCTTGGGGGTTGGGAAGGTTCCCGCAGCGCCTAGTCCTTCTAAGTGAATATGCAAATCCCCTCCTCCCGCTCGAGAGGGAACTTCTGCCGCCTCTCCTCAGGTAGCCCCAGGGCTGCAGCCCTTCCTCTGGGCGCCATCCTCACAGCGCCCTGGCAGCCCAGCAGACACTTCGTGCGCACCTGTTCTGGACAGGGGTGGGAGACGCCCGGCTGGTGGCCACAGGTGCCTACCCAACATGGGTACGTGGTGAACAGAGTGCAGCCTGCCCACTCAAAGGGCTGGGCCCTTCCTGCACAGGCGTCGCCTTGCTTGGGTGCATCTTGAAAGAAGGTCAGAGAGACCCAAAAGGACCGGGCTGAGGGAGCGGCGTCCGGGTCCAGGGCACAGCCTGGGCAGAGGCCAGAGGGCAGCAGGCCTGAGTGTGGGATGCAGATCTTGGGGTGGAGGCCAACTCCACGCAGGGAGGCCCCTCCCGCCAGCGGGTGGTCATGGCTGATTTGAGCCTGTTGTTATTGTTGGCAAATTAACAATACACTGTTAATTGGATGTGGCCGAAAGTAAAATTAATAACAAGGAAACGAGTGGGCCCTGCTGTGCTTCCCACGCCGGGGCTGTGCTTCCCACGCTGGGGCTGTGCTTCCCGCACCGGGACTGTGGCTCTCGCGCCGGGGCTGTGGCTCTCGCGCCGGGGCTGTGCTTCCCACGCCAGGGCTGTGGCTCTCGCGCTGGGGCTGGCTCTCACGCGCTCCTCCTCGGCTTCCGAACCGGAACACAGCTGCAGCCTCTATGGCCTCCCGTGGCGCTTCAGTGCTGAGCCCTAGCGGACTTCTCCTGGCCAGACTTTCCTGGCTCCTCTGATACCTCATGGCCACCGGGCCTCCGCCCTGGGCTTTGCCTTCATCTCTGCTGGTTTAGGGAGAACCTCTGACCTCTGATATCTGCTCCCCTCCGTGAATGATCAGGTTCCTCATCCCCCACCCGTGAGTTCTGACTCCTCGGCCGGCCGCCTTCAGCAAGAATCTCCTGCCCTTAACTTCTCATCTCAGTCTTTTGCCATCCTCCGAGGCCCTTGGCTATCAGCCCCCACTCATCCTTGTGGCACGGGCTATGAACCCCCTCCTCCTTGGCTAGAGACTCCCACTTGTCCTCGTGGTCTTCAGCGTTGAGCTCAATCTCTCCCTGTTGTGGTCGTCCTGACCGCTGCTGCGACAGTCCTGAATAGTCTTCCTCATTGTTTTAAGTGTCAGGATCGCGTTCTATGTACTCCCACCCCCGGCTTCTCCTGCCCCCTCAGCTGGCCTGGCATTTTCCCTGGGAGGCTTCATCACAGGTCAGTAGATGCCGTATGTTTCTGAGCCGGGGTGTGAACTCTGTTTCCATTCTTAGATAACTTGTTCTCCCCGTGACTTAAGCATGACCTTACAGTTTAATTTTCTTCCTCTATGGGAGACCTATTTGTGAGTGTAATAAGGGTTTTCTGCATCCCTGTATTCCAGGATGTATACTTCCAGGATACTGGGCTGCTTTTAAGTACCAAAATATTCATATTTTTGTTGGTATCACGCCAATACTTCAGTATGTTGAAAGTTCTGAGACCTGATTCCATTTACACAAAGTAGAAGAACAGACAAAAGTAATCTGTGCCGTGAGAGTCAGAACTGGCATCACCTGTGGAAATAGGCGGGGCCCAAGGGGGATCCTGAAGTGCTGGTTCCCTAGCGTGGGCACTGGTTACTCAGGAATCTTCACTTTGTTCATTTCCCCAAGCTGCAGCCTTAGGGGAAGAGTGTCTGACCTGTTTTGTAATCCTCTCCCTATCCCCATTTTTCTGCCCCCAAATGCTTTACAGACTTGACACTCACCCAGCAGTGTTTTTTTCCAGTGCCCAAGCATAGCTCCCAAACGTCTATCCCATGCATTTTCCTTTTGAGCTGCTCCCCCGTCCCCTATGTCACACCACACTCAGGCTGCACCAGCCTCTCCAGGCCTGGGCACCATGTATGTCCCCACACTCCCCATGAACTGGTTCCTGGGTGAGAGCCACTAGCTCCCAAATTGTAAGCCTCCTCTCTGAGGTCCCTCCCTCACTGACTGAGTTACACCTTCTAGAGCAAGCTTGTCCAACTGTGGCCCAGGACAGATTTGAATGCAGCCCAACACAAATTTGTAAACTTTCTTAAAACATGAGGGTTTTTTTGCAATTTTTTTTTAAGCTCACCAGCTATTGTTGGTGTTAGTGTATTTTATGTGTGGCCCAAGATAATTCTTCTTTTCCAGTGTGGCCCAGAGAAGCCAAAAGACTGGACACCCGTGCTCTAAAAGTCTCTTAAGGAAAGAAGCATGGAATGGAACTTATAAATTCCACTTATTCTGACAATATCTTGATTCATCCCTCAAACCTGATTGATAGTTTGGCTGGGTATCAAATTCTGGGCTGAAAATCATTTTTCCCTTGGCCCATCCAAGGCCTTGCTCACTGACTCAGCCTCCAGCCCTGCCCGCCAGGGGTCTGAAGACCTTGGAGTCTCTCCTCCAAGGGTGACCGTTTCCTTTCTCTGTCCCTGAAGTGCTTGGCTCTTTTCTTTGTTCCTACTGTTTTGAAATTTCACAATACCAGTGCCGGGGCCTTGGTAGGACCTTCAATCTGGCAAGTTATATTCTTTAGTTCTGAGAAATTTTCTTGAAATAATCAGGTAGAAATTGTTTTTACTTTGGTTTTCCTTTTTCTCTTTCAGGCACTCCTGCTTGCTGTTATGTTTGGTCTCTGTGGAGTCTCCATTTTTAACATGTTTATCTTTTCTATTTTCTATTACTTTGGGGATTTTCTTTGTCCTATGTTCTAAGATAGCCCCACACATTTTATTTCTGTTAAATTTGTTTTCCTTCTGAAGTCCTCCTCAACTTCAGATAGAATAGATATTAATATATAATAGATATTAATACATGTAATAGATATTGATGTATATACATTTTCAATAGCTCATGTGTATTCTCTGCCCATTCCTTTTGTAGAGCACACTGTTCTTGTTCTATGGAAGCAACATATTCTCTCTCTGAGGTTCTCTTTTGCTCCCTGTGTTTATCTGTTCTGGTCTCTGTTCCTCATGGTACAGACATTCCTGGACTGTGCAGCAATCCTTGGTCATCTGTATTAGTCAGAGTTCTTTGGAGATTACATATGCCTATATAAAATAAGATTTATTATAAGGAATTGGCTCATGCAATTATGGAAGCCAAATCCCACAATCCACATTCTGCAAACTGGGGACCAAAGAAAGCCAATGGTGTAGTTCAAAGGCCTAAGAGCTGAGAGCCAATGGTGCAGTATCCCATGTGAGTTTAAAGGCCTGTGAACCAGCAGCATCGGGAGCAGGTTCTTCCGCCCAGCTGAAACATTCAGGCAGAGTAAGAGCGAACTCAACCTTCCTCTGCCTTGCTCTTTTGTTCCGTGCAGGCCATCAACAGACAGGACAGTGCCTGCCCACACTGGGGAGTGCAGTGTGCTCATTCACTCACTATGCTCCCCCACGCCATAAGCCTCAGCTGCACAGTGACTTCCTGCCACAGAGGACAGTGTGGAAATGGGGAGAAAGAAACTTCACAGTGGAGAAACCTGACCAACGCCCCTCAGCCAGTTGACCAGGGTCAAGGTCCACAGTCCACAGTCCTAAGTGTGCCCTTGGTACAAGGTGATGGGGATGGCACCGAACCTCTCTGGTTTTCCCCACCAAGAACCCATCATAACCGCAGTCTAATCACAGGAAACACATCACACAAGTCCCTATTGAGGGACAGTCTACAGCAGAATCCCTGATCAGTCCTCCTCAAAGCTGTCAAGGTCATTGGACACCAGCAACATCTGAGAAACAGCCCCAGCCGGGTAGAGCCTACGGAGATGCGACCAAGTGTCACGCGGGGCCCTGGCTGGGATCCTGGGACAGGTAAGGACATTGGGTAAGAACCGAGGCAATAGGGATTTGGGACTCTGGTTAGTAACAACAATGTGTCAATATTGGTTCACTGATTGTAACAAACGACCACGCTGCTGCCAGATGTTAGTGATGGGGAAACAGTAGAAGATAAATGGAAAACCTATACTGTTTTCTCAATTCTTCTATAAATATAAAACTGTTTTAAAAAATAAACATGATTTTAAAAAGTCATTCTAATGATAGCACTAATGGTCGGGTGGGATGTTCTCATTTCACAGGCAAAGAAACGGAGTCTCTCAGAGGTGAATGCTTCCCCCACCCCAGGTGCAGAGCTCTGAGCGCCGAGGCGTCGGAGGCTGGTGGCTCGAGGCTGGTGTCATAAAGGCTGGCACCCCGTGGCTGGCGTCCCGAGGCTGGCGTTATGAAGGCTGTGGTCCTGAGGCTGGCGTCCTGAGGCTGGCATCATGAAGGCTGGTGTCCTGAGGCTGGCCTCCCAAGGCTGGTGGCCCGAGGCTGGCGCCACAAAGGCTCTTTCTGTGCCTTGGGCAGCATCTTCAGGAGGAACCGGATCAGCTCTGGGCAGCGGGTTTGGGCCCACACTTCACCCCTTCCATCCTTGGGCTGCCCAGCCAGACGCTAGGTCCCCCATCTTCTTCTTGGCTTCTCAAGGTTTCATCTCCCCAGACTGCATTTCCTTCCGCTTTTCCATCCTGTCTCCCACCCAGCCCTTCCTCTCTCCCCTTTCCCTGATCAGCTCCTCCCTGCCCCTGCCCCACTGCCCGGCCCCACCCTGACCATCCCCAGAGCTGATCCTGCCCTGGCCAGGTTCCGGGAGGCACCTCAGGGGCTCACCATGACCGATCCCCTGGAGTCTGCCCTTCCTCCTTCCCTGGCATGTCTTCAGACATGAAGACGCTGACCTGGCCTCCAGGGAAATATTGAAACCAAATGCATCTGCTGCGAGGTAGCAGGATCTGGGGTGGAGGTGATTGGCTCCGCCCCTGCCTGGCTGGCTCAGAACACAGAGAAGCCCAGGGCCTGGGAAGGGCCGGGGAGTGCGCGCAGGGACAGGGACTCCAGCCATACCGGGGAGTGGCCTCCCCTCTTCGCACAAGAGGGCGGGGCATGGCTTGGTGGGGAGGGGCCTTCCGAGGGAGGCGCCCAGACTGTCCCAGAGTGACCTTCCTCTGGGGTGGCTTTTGGATTCTGCTGCCCCTTTCTACCTAGACTATGGGGAATGTTCCAGCACATTCCCCAGAGAGGGCACAGGCCTTCCCTACTCCCCTCAGTAGGGCCCCCAAGCCCTGGGGAAGCAGCAGAGCAGTGGAGAAACAGGAACTCAGATGGTCTTCCCCATCTGCTGCCTAGCAAAGCCCTACCTGCCCTTTGATTCAGCGTTTGTGTTGCCTCTTCTAGGAAGTCCTCTCTGATAGCCCTCAGTTGGGCTATGGCCTCTTTGGCAGCTGCCACAGCCTTTAGGGTCACTGCGCAAATTAGGAAGAGGCGTCTCCTCCTCCAATCATCTCATGCCTCCGCTGTGTCCCCTCCTCCAATCATCTCATGCCTCCACTGGGAACCTCGTGATGAGCATGCATCCGATTTTTACTATGCCCCCAGCATCCTTCAGGGTGCCCCTCTTCCCCCGACCCCTGCTCTTCCCACCACCCTGGTCCCACCACCATGCAAGAGCCAGCTATCCTAGGCCTCAGGCTGTGTCTGGCCCATCTCTGTGTCTACAGGACAGGGCAGGCACACAGTGGGTATAGTGGGGTATCCTGGGAACACCCAAGCTCACCAGGCCGGGCTCTAGCTGTGGCTCAGGAGGGGAGGGCGCTGGGCTGGGACTGGGGCTGGACAGGGTGGCACGGCACTCCCCAGAGACCGCAGACAAGTGTGCTGGGCAGGCCCTCCCTGCAGTTCTCCTCTCACCCATCCACCCATCCACCCTCTGTCTCTCTGCCCACCCCTGCGCAGAGGGGCCACGGGGCAAGCCCGCTGAGCTCAGGTTTTCAAAACACAGGAATGGGAGGGCAGGTGACAGGGTTGGTGACAGCAGTGCAGGGTGCTTGGAGATGTCCTAGGGTAGGGCTCCCCCAACCCTGCAGCGCCACTCTGCCAGTCAGCAGCCTCCTTCTCCATTAGAGAGGAGGAAATGAGGCAGGAGGCCAGCCCTTCTCCCACGTGCAGCCGGCAAAGCCCGCAGACGCTTCAGCCCCAGGACAGGCTGCCTTGTACCCTGCGTTAAGGCCATTCCACCCGGGCTCGCAGCCCGCGCTCCGCGTCTCCAAACATAAGGCCCGGCTAGGAGCTGCGCGCACCTCGGAGGCCTAGGCGACTTGGACCCAGCGCCGTCTGCGCCTCCGTTTCCTCATCAGTAAAAGGGAACATAATTCCTCACCGGGACATGACCTCGAGTCCACCGAGAGCCCCCAGGGCAGGGAAGTACTGGGTTCCCCTCTGTCTCCCGCATGCTGCCGGGCGCAGGGTTGGCGCACAGTAGGTGCTTCCTCTGTGAGTGTTCCAGCCGCGCCGCGACGGCCTGGATGGCAGTGGGGGCGCGCACTCGCCCTGCGACGCTCCCGCCCCTCCCCCGCCCCGCGACGCCCCGTCCCTCCCCCGCCTCCAGCCCCTCCCCCGCCTCCAGCTCCCCCCCCGCCCCGTCCCCGCAGCCCCACCGTGCACCTCCCCCGCCCCCGCCGCCGTCCTTTCCCTCCCCCTCACCCCTCCACCCCCCCCGCCAGCCCCGCGAACCTCGCTCCCTCTGGACAACGGCTCCCGGGAGGGCCTATTAAAGTGCAAGTCGAGTCTCCCGCTCTGCGTTCGGCTTCCTGTCCCGGTGCGCACCTGGGGCTCGGCGGGGCTGGGCTCTCGGTCTCCATGGCAACCCAGGCGTCCCGCCCACAGGAACTGCCACTCAGGAGGGCGGACGCTCCGCCGCGGTGGGCGCTAGACCCGCCGGGCAGCGGTCGCGCAGGTGCGGCGCCTTCTCCGCAGCGGGGTGGCCAGGAGGGAGGTGGGGCGGCGTAGACCCAGATCCAGGCCCCCACCACCTGCCGAAGGGATGGGCTCCTCGAGGCTCCTCCCCGTTGCTCACCCGCGTGATGCCCCCGCGGAGCCCACCCCAGCGCACCCCAGGGCAGGTGCGGGCCATTGGAGCCAGGGTGGGGATTTTATGTCAAGGCGCACAGCTGCTCCCTCCCGGTGGAGCCCGCGATCACCCTCTAGTCTACTGCACACGGTCCTAACTCCCACCCCGGGACAGTGACCTCCCTGCGGTTGAGGCCGGTCTGTCTCCCACCCTAAACCTCCTTCCAGGGACCCCCGGGGTGTCCCAGCCTCACCTCCTGTCCTCTGCGGCGCGGCCCTGGACCGGTGTGGACCAGGCAGGCTCCGCCAGGGAGCGCCTCGATGACTAAGTGGGTCCTGTCTCTGGCCCTTGTCCCCTCCCTCTCTTTCTGTCTCTTTCTCTCTCAGCACCTCTGTCTTTATGTCTTTCTCTTTGTCTCTATCTCTCCGTGTGTCAGTATGTGTGTCTGTCAGTCCCTAGAGCTCACTGTGTCTCCCGGTCTCTGCGTGTCTCTGTCTCCTCCTGTCTCTGTGTCTCTCTGTCTCCTGCTGTGTCTGTGTCTCTGTCTCCTCCTGTCTGCATAGATGGCACCCAGAAGAGTGTTCGTGTCACCAGAGGGCAAGGAGGACCCCCCCCACAGCACCTGTCCCTCCCCACCCCCACCCTCGCCGGGGCTGCCCCCGCAGCATCCCGCTGTCCCCACCATCTCTGCCTCGCCCCCTTAGTCCTGCTGCCACCCTCTCTGCCTCTCCAGAAAGCTCACCAGGTTAGGAGTCCCATGCAGCTCCCTCTAGGTTAAGAAGTGAAACTTCCCTCTGTTGGAAAGTCTTGAGTGTCAATTTTAATTAAAAAGTTAATGTCATTGAAATAGGGCAAGAAACTGCTGGTGAAATCTTCAATATTTTCTCTCCATCAACAGCTTTACTATTTTATGACCTTTCCCAATTTGGTGGTTGTACCCTGATGTGTCAGAAATCCATGCCAGTGTCCGGGCCCGCTGCGTTTGCTGGGTCCCCAGTGTGTGGGCATCGCAGCTGGCGTTCCTATGTGACTGATGAGATCACCCCATGAAGCTCGGGTGCTCCTGCAGAGCCCTGTCCTGGGTCCCTTGCCTTGGGCCCCATCTCCTCCCTTTCCCCAATGGGGAGGAGTGGAGGGGCTGATGCCTGCAAGTTCCCCAGCACCAGGTGATCACACGGTGTCTCCTGAAGCTGCCCAGCGTGGTATGAGGGCAGCCCCACGCGTTTCTGAGGCAGGAAGCCTGGCTCCAGGGGATAAAGGACTGGCCCGTCCCTTCTGCTCCATTCTGCCCCAGGAGAGCTGGGGTCTGGGGCCTCGGCCTTTTGCTCCTGAGCTCTGCTTTTCTGTTGCCTGCCCAGCCTGTGGAGGGGAGGGCAGCCAGGTCTCACAGGGCAACAAGACAGCCCCTAGCTTACCACAGGGGAGGCCCACGAGGCTATCCAGGACAGCGGCAGTGACAGCCGGCCCCGGTTTCAGCCTGCCAGGCCGAAGGACCATGGTGGCACATCAGGAAGCCCTCCCTGGGGCTGGCAGAACAATGTCAGGGACGGGGGGCTTCTGGGCCAGGCAGACCTGCCATGCTTTTGGGACGGGGCCCGGAGTTGTGGCGAGGACCAGGTGAGGAGAGTCCATGGACAGCACAGCCCCTGGACATGAGCTTTCCACGTGATGTGGGGACCAAAGGTGGGGTGAGGGCCACGGCTTCAGCTGTGCCGGTCCCGGTTGGCTCTCACCTGAGCTGGGTGGGGACCAAGGGGGATTGCTGTGGGTGGAATTGTGTCCCCCCAAAATACGTGTTCAAGTCCTAACCAGCTGCAGCTGTGAATGTGACCGTATTTGGAAATAGGGTCTTCGCAGATGTCAGTAAGTTACGATGAAGTCATCCTGGATTTAGGGTGGCTTCATCCAATGGCTGATGTCCTTGTTAGAAGACACAGGCTCCTGGGGAGAATGTGACAACTGAGGCAGGGATTGGAGCCATGTAGCCCAAGCCCAGGAACACCTGGGGCCCCAAGAGGGCGCCTCCTCAAGGCCTCCGGAGGGAGCACGGCCCATGGGCACCTTGGTCTGGCATTTCTGGCCTCCGGGATGGTGAGAGGATAAACCCCTGTGTCTGAGGTCGCCGGCTTTATTGTGCTTTGTCGGCAGCTGTAGGAAATTAAAGGCATGATGTCGAGTGGACCCACTAGGACCCGGCCACCACAGGGAGGCCATCTGAGAAGCTGCAGGTCTCTCCCGCTTAGTGGCTGCCTCTCCTCCCTCCCCACTGCCCTTGACACTGCTCTCTTTGACTCCCAAGGACACATTAGCCCTCAGATCCCTATCTCCAGTCAGCTCTGGGGAGACACAAACCCAGACACGTCATTTGCTTGCACTGTCAGGCACTCAGAGATGGATGCCCGTGTTTGGTCTGCTGCAGTGGGTCATCTGGGGAGTGGGGGTACGTGGTTGTGGGGTCTGCGTTCCTTGTTTCCAGAGAACCTCTATGATGTGGCATTCCCAGGTCACAGGGCCCAGGCCAGGTCCTGTAGCAGGGGTGAAGTGCATGGGACCCTTGGGCCCTGCCTCTAGGGGGCTGCTGTCCCTCTGCTTGCCCCCGGTGTGAGCGCCTGCTTATGGTGAGAACGTGAACCTTTCAAGGTCCTTGAGGAGGGAATCTGGGGACCCCAAGAAGGGGGAGGTGGGCCGGGGTGTTCCGGGTTCACATCCGGGGCTGGAGACTTTGGCCTGGCATGCACAGGTCTCAGCTGCCCAGACCTGGGAAGAGCTGGCATGATGACATCCGCTGGCATGGCCTCCGTGCGCGAGCCTGGCACACAGTGGTTGCTTGGAGAGTGTCTGCAAATGCTCTAATGACCCTATCAGGAGGCGCATCTGGTGGTTAGGCCACTGTCCTTGGTACTGCTAGTGCTGAGTCCCTGAGGGTAGCAGCTATCTCTAGGACTGAGACTGACCCATATTCCTTGGTGATACCCAGGAGCAGTGCTGGCGGCTGCGGGGTGGGGCCTCCAAACCTCGGGTTGCAATGTGATCCCAGAGTGTTGGAGGTGGGGCCTAATGGAAGGTGTTTTCCTCATGGGGTGGATCCCTGTGAGTAGATTCATGCCCTGGGGCAAGGGGTGGGGAGTGAATTCTGCTGTCGGAGTTTCTGAGAAAGCAGCTGCTGAAAACAGCCGGCACCCACCTCCCTCTCTGACTTCTTCTCCCGCCGTGTGAGCTCCACACACGCAGCCTCTCCCCCTCCACCATGAGCGGAAGCTTCCTGAGGCCTCCCCAGAAGCCAAGCAGATGCCAGGGCCATGCTTCCCGGGCAGCGTGCAGAACCGTGAGCCAAGTAAGCTTCTGTTCTTTATAAATCACCTAGCTTCGGGTATCCTTTGTAGCGACACAAGTGGCCTGAGATAGGCAGCTGCCGTTCAGTAGCATTTACTTTGTGAAGGCACTGGAAGCCTTTCCACTTTAGCACGGAAGACTTCCCAGGGTCCACAGCAGGTGCACACTTGTGCAGCCGTCAGCGGAAAGGCAGAGATGAGCTGGGCCAGTCACTGGGCATCTTCCTCATGACGCTGGGGGCTCCTGGAAGGCAGGGCTAACGCCTTGTCATCTGTACCCAGTGCCTTTTCCAAAGGAAAGGGACAATGTTACAGGTTCGATGTTTTCCAAGGCAGAAAGTTCCCAAATGTATTGCAGGAGGCTTGGACCCTGCTCCTTAACAGCCAGTGTCTGGAGCAGCAGCTGCCCACAGGGCAGGACATGTCCCAACCAAGGGCTGTGGAGTCCTCACAGCAGTGCCTCCTCGCCTCCAAGGCCTGGCTGGCAGGTCAGCCCGAAGAGGCTTCTGGACTTCCCCAGGCAGGATGGGCGGCACCGCCTGTGTCCCTGCCCCTCTCACCTGCTACCTTGCATCCTGGTGCTATGGCCGTCGCCACAGCCAGGCTCGCTCCCAAGGGCAAGGGCCACAGCACAGCCCTCTCCCTCATTGATTCATCGCACGTTTGTGGAGCCTGGCTCTGAAGGCCCTGGACTGCTCACCTCCACAGGGACCAAGCCTCCCTCCCACCCTGAGGCCAGCCCAGGAGGCCCTCAGGCCTTCAGCCACTGTACTGGGTTGATAGTGTCCCCCTCATTTCATGTCTCTCCTGGAACCCCAGAATTCAACCTTCTCTGGAAACAGGGAACTGCAGGTGTAATTGGTTCAGTTAAATGAGGCCCTGTTTGAGTAGAGTGGGCCCTGAACCCACACGACTGGTGTCCTTAGAAGGGGGGAAGAGGCATGGACAGGCAGGGAGTGTGCGGGGCCAGTGAGGGCAGAGACCGGAGTCCTGCGGTAGCCTGCAGAGGCTGGAAGAGGCAGGAAGGAGCCTTCCTGGGGCCTGCAGAGCCACCACAGTCCTGCTGGCACCTGGATCTCGGGCTTCTGGCTTCCACAACTTGGGGAGAAGCAGTGTCTGTTGTCTGAAGCTCCAGTTTGTGGGACTTGGTTTTGGCAGCCCCAGGACACGAAGCTGGCCAGCATCCATTGGAATGAGTCTATCTGAGCAGACAGAGCGGCCCCAGCCTTGCCGGCCTCCCGTTCCCGCAGCCCCTTCCTTGTTCTGCCTCCCCACTCTCCTGCTGTTTTTCTTCCCATCCCTGCTGTCCCTCACATGGGGGCCACCATGCTGGACGACCGCCTTACCCTCCTGTGTCCGCGTCCGTGGTGATGGAGGTGGCTTAGCAGTGAGTCCCCATATCAGGGAATTCAAGCCAGGCTGGAAGGGGGATGACTGAAGGCCCTTTGCAACCTGCCAGGAGGGCTCTGAGAAGTCAGGCCCAGACCTGGGCTCCCCATGGAGCTGCCCACTCCCCTCAGGGCTACCCTCCTTGTCACCGCCTTGATCATCCCACAGCCCCAGGGGCCCATCTGGACTCCACAGTGGGCGTAATTATCACCTGAGTTGGAATATTCTAGCCAGGATTCAGCCTTCCCCTTGCCTGTCCAGCTCACCAGCCCTGCCTTCAGCCCATGCTGGGCCTGCATCACCCCCACCTCTGGGTCGGCCCAAGATGCTCCTGGCCCTCCTGACAAAGTCTCCATCTCTCAGCCTGGCATGGCTCTTGCCTGCCTGGGTGGCCATGACTTCCATTTGGGCTGCAGGCATCATGCTGCCTCCACCACCTGCGGCCCACCTGCCACCTGTGTCCACCCGATCACACCTCCCACCCATGTCCACCCAGGTCACCCCTCCCACCCGCAACCACCCCGATCACCCTCCCACCCGCAACACCCACCGCACCCCGTCACACCTCCCACCTTCGTCCACCTGGGTCACCCCTCCCACCCGCGACCACCCAGATCACACTTGCCACCTGTGTCCACCCAGATCACCCCTCCCACTAGTGTCCACCCAGAATGCCCCTGCTGCCCACGTCTACCCAGGCCACCTCTCCCACCCATGTCCACCGGGCCAGCTTTCACAACTTTCTTTCAGCTTGGGAGCTGTCACGTGTAGAAAACCTTCCTGTCTAAATGAGTTCTGACTGGCCCTTAACACAGTGGCCTGCAGCTTGGGGAAACGACTCCAGGTGGCCACACTGGTGGGTGCTGGGCATTGGAGTGGCACGGGCAGCCTGTCTGGTTGGGGATAAGGCAAGCATCAGGGCAGGATGGGCCTCAGGAGAGGGATTTGAAGGACAGGCAGGCTGCCTCCTCTGGAGCATGATGCTTATTCTGTGTTGCCTGGACTGGATGCAGAGCACAGTACCCTGAGTGGGACGCCTGGACCTGTCACCCCCCGGTCACAGCCACAGCCACAGCTCCAGTCATCACAGCCACAGCTCCAGCCGTGTTCCCCCAGGGGAGGGGAGGCGAAGTCGTTCCCTCCTTTCTCCTGTGGGCAGATGGAGCCCTGTGCTCCTGCAGCCCCGGTGAGTACCTGCACAGGAAGCCTTGTGACGACCTTCCCGACCTCCCTGAGGCGGTTGGTGGGGAGGGGGCGGGGTCGCTTTCAGAGCTGGCACAGGCTGCCCTGGAGGGAGAGGGGTGTCTTCAGGGCCTGGAGCCTACCCTGGCAAGGGTGGCCTCTGGGTCATGGGCTGCAGGAGCTGAGAGCCATGACGGCATTTTCCCCACGCTGGCACGGCTGGCACAGCGCAGCACGACCCGGCAGCAGGGAGGCTGGAACCCCAGACGCTTGTCTCACCTGCTCCTGGGCCGTGGTTACCTGGGACCGGGCAGGGAGGCGGGAGGCAGAGAGGGAGTGCAGGCCCCTCCACAGGACCTGGGTGGCCCCGCCGCCACAGCCAGAGGGTGGGCCTGGCACTCGGCTGTGATCTCCCTGGAGCTCAGGGAGATCACATCAACAACCCTAGAGCGGGGACCGCAGGAAAGGAGAACCACCCGCACCCCACGCCTTCCAGAGTCCCAGCCGGGCCTCTTCCTGCTCCAGCTTGGGCTCCGAGAGACAGCCACTGTAAAACCCAGGCTGTTCCCATCCTACAAGCAAAGAAACAAACAGCACTTGGGTTTACTCCCATTTTGGAGACCAGGAAACAGACCTGGAGAGGTGACAGGCTTTGGACCAGCGCCCCCCGGGGAGGGGTAAGGGCTGACTCTGGTCATGGAAGTGGGGTCATGACCTGTGACCTTCGGGCACATGTGTCACCTGCTTCCTGGGAGGCCAGCAGGGCTTATGCTCTTTTTGGTTTTCAGGAGAAGCCATAAGGACCAGAGGGGTTGAGCGGCTTGCCAGGGTCGCACAGCAAGGAGGCGTGGGAGCGGGCAGCTCTTCTTATTAAGGCTGCTTCCGGAGGCTCTGTCACACCCCTGTCACCCAGCCCAGGGCCGCGGATGCCCATGGCCTCGGCCTCCCCGGGGGCATCCCTGTGCAGTCAGAGCCAAGTGCAGACTGCTCCCTGAGTGGCCTGCGGGGCAGGTGTCAGTGTGGGTGGGAGACGGGGCTGACCCTCTTGGGAGAGCAGAATCCGCTTCGTCCAAGCCGGTGGATTAATCACAGAAATGAGGATTGATCTCCAACGTGCCCGGCCTCATTACTCATGTTGGAGCTTGCAGATGAGAGGCTTCTGGCTCCACACGGAGCTGTGACCCCCAGAGGGGGAATGGTTCCCACTCTCTCCCATCTCAAGTGCAAAACCAGGAAGGCTGCATGCCAGGCAGAGGGACCCCTGGGGACCCTGACACATGAGGACTCTGGGGTCCTGTGTCCCCTTTCTGCCCCACACAGAGGCGGCCTCTGCTTAGTCACAACTGCCTGCGCCCCTCCAGCTTCATCCCCAAACCCTGCCCGCCAGGACCCTGCCGTCCTGGTGTAACTCTGACAGTGCGAGCTTTCCGGGGGTTGTGGCAAGGCTGTGAGGTGTGGACCCCCCAGAGATAGTTGCATTTAAGAAAGATCAGCCGCCCGTTAGGACAGCTACCATGGAAAAGACAGGAGATATGGGCGGCGAGGGCGTGCAGAAAAGTGGAGCCTTGGACACTGCGGTTGGGAATGTGGAATGCTGCGGCCGCTATGGCAAATAGAGCAGGGGTCCTAAAGAAATTAAAAAGGGGACCACCCTGGGGCCCAGCAATCCCACGTCTGGGTGTATACCCCCAAAATGAAATCGCCACCTCGTAAAGATGTCTGCACTCCCAGGTTCACTGCAGCACTACTCACCATGGTAAGTGTCCATTGACGGACAGATGGTAAACCGGGACGTATATTCACAATAGAGTGTGATTCAGCCTTAGAGAGGAGGAGACCCTCCCATTTGCCACCCTGTGGATGGACCTGGAGGACATCGTGCTAAGTAAGATCGGCCGAGCAGAAAGACGAGCACTACGCGACTTCACTTCCTGTACAGGGAGAGGGAAAGTCACACACAAAAAAAGTAAAATATACAGAAACCTCCTTTTCAAGAGGAGCCCTCCCTCTGCCCCCCATGGCCTTTCCAGGGAGCAGAGGTGGGGAGGGCTTGCAGAGCATTGCATGGGACACAGGGCAGGCAGAGAGCACCCACTGAGCACAGCCATGGAGACACGGGTGGGGTCAGGTGGAGCAGGAGGAGGAGGGGCCAGAGGTGTGGCGAGTGGGCCAAGGTGTGGTAAGGGCACAAATGGCTGGGAGATGGGAGAGCTAGCTGGCTGGGTGACAGATGGGAGGTAGGTAGGTGGGCAGGTGGATAATAGCAGGGCCTCCTGCCACTGCCAGCCAGGGAGGCCCTGGGGACGTCTTAGGTATATTATTATCCCCATTTGCAAACAGACTCTGAGGGTATCTGAATACTTCTGGCTGCAAGTAACAGACAGCCCATCTCAAAATGGCATAAATGATGGGAACTAAATCTTATCTCATGTAATAGGAAGTGCTGAGCTGGTGAATTCACAGGACAAAAGAGCACAAAGACCAGGACCCTTCTCTGTACCACACCCTTAGCACATAGACCTGGCCTCAGGCACATCTTGCTCGAGCCTGCAAGGCAGCTGCCACTACTACGGAGGCCTCAGCAAACACCCCCATGTTAGGTGGAAGGAGAGACTGTCTTTTCCTGGGTCTTTTGAGGAGCAAAGAAACATTTCCCCAGAACGGATCGTTCACCTATCCGAACCACAAGAGTCTCAGCTGGGCAGTATTTAACCCCGCGGCTGGGGATGAAATCGCCACCTCGTAAAGATGTCTGCATTCCCTGGTTCACTGCAGCGCTGTTCACCATGGCAAGTGTCCATCGACGGACAGATGGCAAACCGGGGCGTATATTCACAATAGAGTGTGATTCAGCCTTAGAGAGGAGGAGACCCTCCCATTTGCCACCCTGTGGATGGACCTGCATGCCTACAGCTCTGCACCCTGCATGCCTACAGCTCTGCACCCTGCACCCCTGCGCGGTAGCCTTGCACCCTGCACCCTGCATGCCTACAGCTCTACACCCTGCACCCCTGCAGCTCCCGCTCCAGTCTATTTTTATACTCGCCCAGGAAGGCACCCCCACAGGCACATAGCCATCCAGTCTGCGAGGAGGGCTGGGAGCAGCAGAGGAGTGCGCACTGCCCCTTCGTCCCGCCTCCACTTGAGGAAAACCTTGACCCAACTTGGCAGATGACTTGGATAGACGTTACCCTCTGGTCATAGTCCTGCCCAGTGGCCTCTCCTGCTCTCAGAGGGTCCCTTCCTGAAGTCACTGGCAGGGAATGGAGAACACCCAACTAAATCTGGCCCTGCTTCAAGAAAGAGGGTGGGGCCTGCTGGGACCTAGATGCCCAGCAAGAGTGCTGGCCGTGCCTGGGACTCTGGCATTGGTGGAGGGGAGCAGACCCTGCCAGCCCTGCAGGGTGGACCACGGTGGGCCGCAGTTCCCAGGCCACCCAAGTGGGGTGGGGTGTGGGGACAGGGGGAGGCTGTGCCAGCTTCCACCCCCATCGCACCCTCCCCACCCCCACCTTTTGCAACCTCCCATGGTCTCGGGTTCCGAGGCGAGCCACAGTCTGGGCTGTTCTCCGAAGCTGGACTCATTAAAGGAAGTGTTCTCATCAGCACTTTTCCAGCCCAGACGGGTGGCGGCTTTAATATCCAGCAGCACAGCCTGGGGGCGGGCCTGCTCCTGCGGCTGTGAAGGGCCTGCGTCCTCCTACAATGGAGAGGAAATGAAACACGAAGATGTTTCCCCCTCGGAACAATGGCCCAGCAATCAACCATCAGAGGGGCAGAGGTGCACTGGCCGAGGCAGGTGGGGTGAGTGGGCAGACCCAGGCAGGCAGCAGCTCAGCCCAACCCTCGTCCTCCTCTGGGAAATGGGAGCAACAGTGAGGGAGGAGGCAATGGCCCAGCCCCCTGCTGCATTAGCTCTGAGTCCCTGAATACATCTTCGGGGTGACTGCAGGCCCAGGCCCAGGCTCTGCAAAGGGCAGGTGGTTGGGGGGCTTCTCCTGGAAATTGTCCTGGCTGCCCTCTTGTTGGTGGAGGAGGGTGCATCTGGGAGTGTGTCCCTGTCCTTCCTGGGGAGGACGTGATTTCAAAGCTTCCCCCCGGGAGTACTGGGTCCCTTTTCACGGGTGTCCTCCCGAAAGGCGCACGGTGGCAGTTCGGGCCGGCTGAAGTGGCTGGCACGCTAGACCAAAGGGGCCACGGGACCAGCAGCCCAGCGGGGCCGTTCTAAGCCACAGCCTCCAGTCAGCCTTGTCAGAAGCAGGGCTGTAGGTCCTGTGCCCGACTTCTCCATGGCTCCCCTCTCCCCCGGATCTGTATCAGCTCACTGTTCAGACACCCTGCTCAGGCCCTGGGCCACTCCTGGATCAGCCTATGGGACAGGACAGACAGGCCAGGCCCACTTTTGGAGGATGTGGAGGACAGGAACTTGCCATGCGGTGGAGAGCGGGGTCAGCACAGCCACCCCATCCCACCTCCCCACACCCACCTCCAACTTCCACACAAGCCCCTGCAGGGTGACAAGGACACAGGGAGGGCAGAACCCACTGTGCATCCGGCCCAGCCCTGCACATGCAGGAGAGGCCACGCCACGACCCATGCTGGGTTCTTAGTAGGCGGGGAGGAGGGAAGAGGAAGAGGGAGAACAGGGGAGAAGGGAGGAGGATGCAGGGAGCAGGGAGGAGGGAACAGGTAGGAGTAGGCAGGAGGGAAAAGGAGGGAGGTGGAGGGAACAGAGGAGCAAGCAGAGAGGAGGAAGGAGAGAGGAAGAAAGAGGAAAGAGGAAGGAGGAAGGAGGAGAAGGGAGGAGGGAGAAGAAGTGGAGGGAGGAAGGGGGAGGAGGAGCAGCAGGGAGGAGACGGGGGGGAGGAGGGAGACGGGAGGAGCAGAGCAGGGGAACATCCCCTTGTGGCTGGAATTGGATGCTCTTCCTGCGGCACCCTCCCTTGTGCTGGTCAAAGCCCAGGTGGGCAGGTGCATGGCTCCTCGCTGATGGAAAAGGAAGCCATGAGTGAGTGGTGGTCACCAGGGCTGTCGGGGTCAGGAATGGCCAGGATTTCTTGAGCCAGCTCTGTGTCTGCTTCGACACTGAGGGGTGCACGGGCAGCAGTGGGGGCAGAAGGAGGAGGGACGCTGGGTGGGCAGCTGTCCAGAGGAAACTCCATCCACTGTGGATCAGACAAGGGCCTCTGACCCGCAGGAGAATGTGTGGCACAGTGGCAGGGGCCTGAGGTCGGAGCCCCAACTCAGCAGCCACTGGAGCCCTGGGGCAACTGACCAGCAGTCTTTCTGGGTTTAGTGACTGCATGCATGTGAGTGTTAAGAATGTGTGTGTAAGAGTGTGAGAGTGTAAGAGTGTAGATGTGAAAGAGTGTGTATTTGTGAGTGTGAATGTAAGGATGTGTGTGTCAGTATGAGTGTGCATAAGAGTGTGCACATGTGAAGGTAAGTGTGTATGTGTGACTGTAATAGTATGTGTGTAAGCATGTGAGTGTAAGCATGTAAGAGTGTAAGACTGTTAGCATAAGAGTGTATATGCATTTGTGTGTGAATGTAAGAATGTATGTGTGCAAAAGTGTGTGTGTGCGAGTGTAACTGTAAGTGTAAGACTATGAAAGTGTAAGGCTGTGTGTATATGTAAGTGTGTAAGGATGTATGTGTGTAAAAGTGTATGTGTAAGGCTGTGTATGTAAAAGTGTGTGTGTGTAAAAGTGTGTGAGTGCATGCGTATGAGTGTAAGTGTGGGTGTGAGTGTAAGTGTGTGTGTAAGAGAGTGTGCATGTGTGAGTGTGTGTGAGTGTGCACCCTCATACAAACTCCACCAACAAGGTCAGAGGGAAACCTGCTCCTCCCACCACACGGCTGGCCCGGCCACCTGCCGCGTCCACACCGAGCTCCCTGGACTCCTCTCCCTGACGCCTTCATCACTGTTGGAACCCACGCTCCGCCCCTCCTCGCCCCTTTTCTGGTCCCAGGGCTCTCTGGGTCCCCACCTGTCTCATCCCCCGCTCTCCAAACCCTCCTTGAGGCCCCTGGGGTCTGTCCTTCATCACTGGCTACGTCCCCAGGATCCTCGACCCCCTCACCTTCTTGGCCCAAAAGAAACCTCCCTCGATGATGCTGTCCCCTCAAGGGGCACTCAGCAAATGGGTCACTCCAACCCCGGGTCCCAAATCCCAGGCCCAGGCACCGTGCTGGGGCCTCCCTCACCGTCGCCCACTTCTGGCCTCAAGATGCGGAGTCCTTCTGATTGGGCTCCCCGTGAGCACAGCCTCCGCCTCTCCCCTCCACCCCCACACAGCAGAGGGAGGTGCCCTGAGCCCTTCAGGGTGGGCGCAGCCCCTGTTGTCCCCAGCTATGGTGGGGATTTCGGCTTTCTTCTGCGTGAGGCAGGCCCAGTGCAGGGTCTTCAGGGGAGGAGGCGCAATCCCATGGACGTTGTACAGGCTTCACAGGACCCCCCCTGGCTTCGAGGTTAAACGGCCGGCAGGGACTCCAGAGTGGACACAGGAAGGCTGGTCTGTTGTGACTCCTCGAAGCACAGTGGCCACCCTGCTGACTTCGGGGTTACACAGTGGCCGCCCTGCTGGCTACAGGATTAAACAGTGGCTGCCCCCTGGTTTCAGGGTTAGATAGCCAGCAGGGGCTCCGGCTTGGACACAGGGAGGCTGATCTGCTGTGACTCCTCGAAGCACAGTGGTTGAGAATCACCCATCTTTTTTAGTGGGTCGCTGTTTTGTGGGACAAGAGTTTGGGAAAGGCTCGAGGGGCCGATTCTTGCTTGGGGTCCCTCCTGTGGTTCCAGTCAGGTGTCCAGTGGGGTTGTGGTCATCTGAAGTCTCGCCTGGGCTTGATGTCCACAGTGGCACAGTCACGTGGCCAGCAGCGCTCCTGCTCATCAGATGGGAAGTTCGTGGGGCCGAGAACGGGAGCACCCACCGTTGGCCTCTGCCTGGGGCTGGAGCTTCTCACAGCTCGAGGTCTGGGGGCAGCGTCGCAGGAAGGAGCCTGGGTGCTCCATGTTCCCGAAGACCAACACGGCAGCTGCCAGGTGTCTTCGGACGCTGCCCTGAACGCCACACAGCTGCTCTCCAGATACATGCGACTGGCGACTGGTTCCAAGCCAGGCTTCAAGGCCGGCTCAGATTCAAGGGGAAGGGGATTAGACTACACCTGTCAAGGAGGAGCTGCAAGAAATTCACAGCCACCTTTTAAAACTGCCGCAGGAGAGTGGCAGCATCCCAGAGTGAAGAGGACGCGGGTGTGAGCCAGGGAGGCAGCAGTGCAGGTGATGGAACCGGGCAGCGTCTGGATTTAGTGTGAAGACACAGCCTGACTGTGCCTGCTCATGGACCACAGTCCTCAGTCGCTGGCTCCAGGGACCTGTGGGCGTCCTGAGGCCAGCTGGCCCTATCTGTCTGTGTGGCCGGCGTACAGCCATGCCCTGTGGGGTGAATGAATGAGAAAAGCTTCTCCTCCCTAGGCAGGCCCCTGGAGCACAGTGCTGGGCGCTCAGCAATGCCAGGGAGGAGCACGCAACCCAAAGAGTCAGGCAGGACCCAGCCTCCACGCTCTGGGGGTGCGGGCAGCTATGGGGGTAAGGGGAGCTGACCTCGTGCTTTCGCCAGGAGCTCTTTCTAGATGCCAGGGCCAACTCCACCCCAAGATGTTTGTGTGTGAAATTGGGGATGAGGAATATTGAATAATAGTGCAAGAAAGGGTGTTACCAGCTCGCTCTTAGACCTTTAGCTGAACACCAGTGATCATGCTAGGAAACGGCCACTGCCGCACACAGGGGCTCCAGCTGCTTCACCCGCTCACCCCAGTGGGTAAACTCAGCGGCCCAGTGCCCAGCACATACCAGGTGCTCAGCCTTGTCAGCTCAGAAGACTGAGCCCCAGTGCTTAGCATACGCCTAGTATACAGCAGGTGCCAGGTGGATGCATCCCTCTACACTGAGCCCCAGTGTTTAGCATGTGGCCAGTATACAGCAGGCACCAGGTAAATGTATTCCTCATGACTGAGCCCCAATGCTTAGCCTGTGCCTAGTATACAGCAGGTGCCAGGTGGATGTATCTCTCAACACAGCCCTAGTGCTTAGCCTGTGTATACAGCAGGCACTGTCTGGATGTATCCCTAAAGACTGAGCCCCAGTGCTTAGCTCATGTCTAGTATACAGCAGGCGCTGTCTGGATGTACCCCTAAAGACTGAGCCCCAGTGCTTAGCTCATGTCTAGTATACAGCAGGCGCCAGGTGGATGTATCCCTCAAGCCTGAGCCCTAGTGCTTAGCCCATGCCTAGTATGCAGCAGGCGCCAGGTGAATGTATCCCTCAAGACTGAGCCCCAGTGTTTAGCCTGTGCCTAGTATACAGCAGGCGCCAGGTGGATGCATCCCCTAAGCAGCCCCAGGAGTGCCTCGGGCCCAGACAGTGCTGGAACACACACAGTGCAGGTAGCTGCAAACTGCTCCCTTCACTCACCTGGTGCTGGCTGTGTGTTAACTGCTGGCCACTGGCTGCACAGCTGGGGCAGGCCAGACCCCCAGTCTAGCACCCCAGGGCCCTCTCTGGGCTCCCCTGAGCCTCTCTTGCTCTGAGCACTGGTCTCTGTTGAGGCAGGTGCAGATCTGAAGCTGTGGGGGATGCAGCCTTGCTAGTCCTGTTGTGGAAATTCACCTGCAACTGAGCCTCTCCTGGGTCGGCAGGTGGAGGGAGCCACACAATGCAAACAAGAAGATACCTTCAGAAAAGGCTGTAATGGAGGAAAACAGTGAAAAGAGGCAGCAACCAGGAGGGCTTCCTGGAGGTGGCACTGTTCAGGAAGGAGCTGTAGGACTGGAACAGCAGACAGAACAGCATATGCACAGGCATGGGGGTGGAGGAAACACTGTCCTGGGTGGGAGTGGGGGAACCAGGGGGCTGAGGGAGTCAGGGAGTTGGTGGTGCAGACACACAGAGGGCTGGCCTGTCACACAGGAGCACAGCACTGATGCAGAGGCATGGGAATTGTGCAGTGCCTGAGGCTGGGGGCTCTCTGCCACCCCTGAGCTGTCCCATGAAAAGCAGACGGCTGTTGAGTCTCTCTCCACCCTCCATGCTCTAATTTTTGCTACACTGAGGCCACGCCAATTTAATTAATTAATTCCCCAAATTACTGAATCAATACCTAATTACAACCACACACAATGCTGACAGCCCCGGAGCCACACTCTGTAATCACCGCTTTTACAGCAAGAAGCTGAGTCTCAGGGAAATGACATCACTAGCCCAAGCAGACGGCAAGAAGATCTGTCTCCCAAGATGCTCAGCAAACCAAGAGGACAGAGGTGAAGGGTAGGAGGGACATGGGGCTGTCAGTTTGCAGTCCCTGCACCCCTGTATCTCTGCACCCCTGCAGCTCTGCATCCTGCACCCCTGCATCTTGGCACCCTTGCACCCGCCACGACTTCAGCTCTGCACCCTGAACCCCGGCACCCTGCACCCCTGCGCCGTAGCCCTGCACCCTGCATGCCTACAGTTCTGCATCCTGCACCCCTGCGTGGTTGCCCTGCACTCTGCACCCTGCATGCCTGCAGCTCTGCACCCTGCATCAGGTGCCAGGTGAACATATCCCTCAAGACTGAGCCGCAGTGTTTAGCCTGTGCCTAGTATACAGCGGTAGCCCTGCACCCTGCACCCTGCACCCTGCATGCCTACAGCTCTGTGCCCTGCACCCCAGCACAGTAGCCCTGCGCCCTGCATGCTTACAGCTCTGTACCCTGCACCCCTGCATCTTGGCACCCTGCATGCCTACAGCTCTGCACCCTGCACCCCTGTGCGGTAGCCCTGCACCCTGCACCCTGCATGCCTACAGCTCTGCACTCTGCACCCCTGAAGCTCCCGCTCCAGTCCATTTTTATACTCACCCAGGAAGGCACCCCCACAGGCACATAGCCATCCATTCTGCAAGGGGGGCTGGGAGCAGCAGAGGAGTGCGCACTGACCCTTCATCCCTCCTCCACTTGAGAAAAACCTTGACCCAACTTGGCAGATGACTTGGATAGACATTACCCTCTGGTCATAGCCCTGCCCAGTGGCCTCTCCTGGCCCTGCACCTGCTTGGTGACCAACTGTGTCTCAGCAGGAGAGGGTCAAAGGAAGACACCCAGAAGGAGCCTGCCTGGGAGAGCTGTGGGCCTCTCAGGAAGGGGACCCCAGCTGCTGCCCTTCTACCTCTGCCGCACCTCCCAGAGGAGACGGATCCAGCAGGACTGACCTGCTACGGGGCTGCTGCTCTCCTGAAGTCCTTGCAGAGCAGCAGCTGTGATGGGGCAGGCCTGGTGGCCCTGAACTTCCCACCTCTCTTTCCTTGAGTCCCAGGATCCAGGCACTGGGGAGGAGGAGCTGAGGTATGTCGCGGGGAGAATCGGGAGCTGGCTTTGGCAGGGACAGCCTCACCATGAACTCCGGCTGAGGCTGTGCTGCTTTAGGGAAGGCGAAGGGTCCAGCCCAGCTCCCTAGAGCCACGTGCATGGACAGAGGACTCAGATGGGCTCCCAGCCTTCAGGGGCTCCCTGTCTCAAGGGTGAGCAGCGATGGTGGCCTGCGCCCTTCACACATACCTGGCTCTGCCCCCACGGCAGCCCTGAAAAGGAGAGGATTATCACGCCCGTCACAGACGAGGAAGCAGAGGCACAAACACTCCAAACAACTTGCCTGGGTCCCGCAGACAGGACGTGGCGAGTTGGGCTTTGAACCCAGGCACCCAGCTGCCTCACTCCTGCAATAAGTGCCTGGAGTGATGCTTGTTGTCCTTTGATTCTAAAACTCTGTCCCATGTTGTTTTGATTTTCCTAGAACATGGGTGCTTTCGGGTGCTCATGGCTGGTGATCATGCTCTGCTTCTGAGTTCCTCTCGGTGTTTGCAGACGCAGGGCAGCTGCCCGGGCTCAGCTCACACACCACGCTCCACTCCTTATATTTGCCTTTGTCCGTGTCAATATTTTTTCCAAAAGGGAGACGGTTTATCGAGCACTTACAGTGTGCTGATGTTGTTCTAGACACTTGAGAGACAGCAGTGAACAAAACAGGCGAGGCGGCCTGCCCCATGGGACAGAGGACACCCTGAGAGTGGGGACACAGTGGGCAATGTGGGTTCCTGGGCAGGGGTTGGGCTGGGGAAGGGCGGGCACTGGAACAGTGGGAGATGGCCCTGCCAGGGCAACAGTTGAAGGCCGAGAGCAAGGGCATCGGCCTTGGAATGTTGGGGGCAGCAGAAGCGCGGGTGCAAAGGTCTTGAGAAAGCGGCAGGTGCTTGGCCTGTGGGGGAACTCCTGGTAGGCCAGTGGATGGGAGTGGAGGCAGGAAAGGGTCCAGGCGCTGAGGTCTGAGCACCCCTCGAACAGGAGGGCACTCAGTGAATGGGCACTCACATTTGGCAAGGCGCTGCTTTGAGAGTGCAGGAGGCCGTTTGGAAAACGTCCCTTTCAGAGACCACTAAGGATTCCTGAAGGAGGAAGGTGGGTGAGGGGCCAGGCAGGAGGGCCTGCCAGGGGGCAGGGGCAGGGCCCTGAGGCTCCGCGACCTGGAAAAGGTGGTAAAGAATTGTGTGCACCCACCTTGCACCCCCAGGGCCGGGTGCTGGGCGTTGGTGGCATTTCATTGATTCTAACTTCAAACCCAGGCTTCAGAGCCATCGTGTGATTCACCATCTGGGCTAGGTCAAGATCACACCGCTGAGAAGTGGCTAGATTGGGATTCAAACCAGCTCCACCTGACTTCAGCACCGGCTCTTCATTTGACCCTGTCCACTGTTCAGGGAAGAATCTCACCAGCTCCCTGGGCCTCAGTTTCCCCATCTGTAACAGGAGGTGAGGCCAAATACTCACCGAGGTCCCTTCCTCTCTGGCAGAGGGAGCAAGTAAGCACATTGTGGAAGAAGAGAATAAAACACGGGGTATTTTATCTCTCCCCCACCCAGTGCCTGGGGAGCAGCCCAGCCCACCTACAATCATGCATGATTCAATGCAAGCCTGCAGACGCATGGGAGCCTCGCAGCCTGCCAGATTCTGCAGCGAGCGCTCAGCACCGAGAGAACCCACTTCTCTCTGGTTCCCGACTGTGCACACATTTCTAGTTTGGTGTTTATTTTATTTATCTCATTAACTCAGCTCCAACACCACAGCACAACCCTGGGAAGCGCTGCCCTGCTGTCTCTTAGCAATAAGTGCTGGGCTGTCTGTGCAGCCGAAGCCAGGCTGGTGGACGGGTGGGACCAGCTTCCCTCCTGCATGCTAGCGGCAGTGCTTGGACACAAAGCCCACAGCGACTGGTGCTGGCTCCTGCTGCTCCTGAAGTGAGATGTGGGGGCCACACCTCTGTGGGTGATCAGGACCCCCTGGCATCTCCGTGAGTGATCAGGACCCCCTGGCAGTCTGTGCAGGGTGGGATGAGCCCCTCATCTTACAGAGGGGGATCCGAGGCTGAGGACCCACGGGCCCTGCCCCAGCTCCCAATCTGGACAGGCAAGAGCCAGGACTGAAGCCTCGACCCTTGGGGTTCTTCCCCAAAGCTCCTCTTCTCCCTAAACTTGGGGTGTCTTGGCCAGAAGCCTGACTCAAGGACAGAATGTCTTGGGTGCTGTCCTCCCCAGACGGCCCCACCACCCCCAGCCTGGAGCACCATGCATCATCTCCCTCCCTGCTCTCTAGAAAACCATCATTTTGTTTCTGATTTAGAAAGTACCATGTTCATTGCAGGGAATACTGGAAACACACGTAACTATAAGAAAGCAAAGAAAAGTCACCTGCAACCCCACCCCCTAGAAATGCCTGCTCTAGGTGTCTTAATCTGTGCTTTCTGATCTTTCCAAATGCTCAGATCTCTATGAAGAGAGATGCGTGCATGGCTAGGCATACAGAAGGTGTAGACACCGTCGACAGTTCCCTACAGGGAAGCCTGCGCTGTGGCGTGAGCCGCCCTTCAGTATTGTGCTAGTCACCAGTGCCCTTTGAGGCTGAGAGGCAGGAGGGCTTATGAGACCTCGTCCACCCTTGCTCATCATTGCTGTTGGGAGAAAGAATGGCATTCCTACAGAGAAACAGATGCCCCGCACCTCTGTCCGTCTGCTGTGTCACTCAGGAGATGATACGCCTGCCCTCCCAGGACCAATAGGCATGGAGTGAGATCTTGTGGAGAACAGTGCTGGCACCAGGCATGTGCGGCACAGAGCAAGTGCTCAGTAAACATCAGCAGGAGGCATGGCGAGTGAGGAGCCGTGTGAAGGAGGCAGGTGCTGAGGGGCTGGGGGCCTGGCAGGGCACCAGACCTCCCCCACCAAGTTCCTTGCCCTGGGTGGGCAGGTGGGGCTCTGTGGCAGTGTCCATGATCTGGGTAGCAGAGGGAACTCTGAACCAGTTACCTACAGGCATGATAATTCTGCCTAACAAACAGCCCTGAATCCCAGGAGCATAAATATGCCTTCATTCAGCCCCTGAGTCTGCAGGGATCTGCTGGCCTGGGCTGGGGTCAGACATAGGTTGGCCTGCAGGAGAGAGAGTCGCAGGGGGCCACTTCTGCCTGTCCCTGAGCCGGACCAACCCAGCTTAATCCATGCTGGCCTCCAGTTCAGGTCCTCCAGTGTCTCTTTCCCACTTTCCCTGCCTGAGCCCCGCTCTCTGCAGGGTCCTGTACCCTTGGACAGCCCCAGATACTCTGATCGGGGAGAAAAGTGGGTGATGGGCTCTGTTACACATAGGCCCTGGGGGTGACGAAAGAATTAACTAACTCATAATCTAACTCCAGGTAGAGCCCTACTTATTTCTATCTGACTTGTTCTTTTGAAAAATTTCAAACCTATAGAATAAATGCTATCTACTCTTCTCCCCAATTCACGGATGGTGAACGTGTTGCTACATGGCTTTCTACCTGTCCATATACATTTTGAAAGTGAGTTTCCTGTAAGTATCCGCTAAAGCCCAGGACACTCTCCTACCTAAACCCACTAACCTGAAAATGTCTATTTCAGTTTTCTGAAAAATCCCATACCTGAAAAATTAACATTGATACTGTCAACTAAAGAATGGTTAGGCTCCTAAGTTTGGAAAGGAGAGCTTTGTTTCTCATAAATGGTAGCAGCCTGCTGGGCAGCTATTCTGACAGGCTGGGAAGCGTAGCCTCAGGTCAGAAGCAGGAAACAGACGTTTCGAGAGTGGGAAGAATTAGACAAGGGTTTATGGTGAGTAGGGTGGCCAAATATGCATATTCAGTGAACTACAGGAGGAGTCATGAATATTTATGAGAGGAGAAATGTGTGCATGTGCACTTGAGCTTCCTACCTCTCCATGGGACCCATGCTCAAGACATGGCAGCATCAGCATGATCTGAGGGTGGACTTTTCTACCCTCTGATGTGAAAAGGTGAAGCAAAGGACACAAAAACCCTCACCGTGCATCCCCTGCAGACTGACCAGAAGCTCTCGGTGGTCCGTGGTCTCTCTATCAGGAAGGAACTCAGGTGAGTTGCTGTGTCAAACCTCTAAGGGGTGCGGTGTGGGGTGGGGCGGGGCGGGGCGGGGCGGGGTGGGGGCAGGTCAAGCATTGGGTGGAAGCAGGGCAGAGTCTTTTGGAAGAGCTGGTTTCTCTGCAGCCCTTAGGGAGGAAGCCCGATGGCAGTTAACGAGGGAGGGAGGCATACGACAAGGCGGGTCCAACCTCCTGTCCTTCTGTGGGTGGGAACTCAGTTCCCAAGGTTTCTCTGGGGTCCCCTTGGCCAAGAGGGGGTCTGCTCAGATGGTTGGGAGGCTTAGGATTTCACTTTTCTTCTCAATTCTCTGTAATTGTTATGGATTGAATGTGTTGAATTCATATGTTGAAGTCCTGCCCCCCAGTGTGACGGTAACAGGAGGGGGCGGCTTTGGAGGTGATTAGGCTTAGAAGAGGGCGTGAGGTGGGTCCCATGATGGGATTAGTGCCCTTACAGGAAGAGATTGAGACCAGAACTCGCTCTCTCTTTCCATTAGCGAGGACTGGGTGGTTTGGAAGCCTGGAAGACAGCCCTTGCTGGAACCCAGCCCTGCTGGCAGCTGGCCTCATCTCAGATATCCCGCCTCAGACCCGGAGAACTAGGTGTCTGCTGCTGAAGTGCCAGCCCTGCTATTCTGTCATGGCAGCCTCAGCTAAGACAGCAATGATCTAATATTCATCCACGTTCTAATTTCCCCAATTGTTCCAAATTATATCTTTTAGATAGAATTAACCTGTTTGTTTAAATCAGGACTTAATGAGGACCAGGCATTACATGTCATTGTCATTTCTCTTTAGTCTCCTTCAGTTTAGTTTCGTCTCCTTCCCTGTCATTTTTTGGTCATTCACGATGTTCACAGGCGGTGTCCTCCTCCTTCTAAAGACAAAAGAGAATGAGCTAAAGGCTTCTCCCGCCCCCATACCCCTCTCCACCCAGGAAAGAGGGGACCCAGTGCCTGCTGGGAGAGCTTCTGCAGGAGAGGGTGTAGCTTGGGGCTGCCTAGGGCTCTGGAGAAAGCAACTGAAAAGAAGATGGTCAAGGTCAACTTTGGATAAAGGCATGCAGCCAGACATCATCTCCTTCCTCTCAAATGCACTCAGAGCACCATTATAGCCGCGCCTCTCCTGTTCCCAGCAGCCCAGACACAAACAAACAATGGGAAGAGATGAAGGAGCCCTGAAGAACTGGCCTCTGCAGCCTCCCAGCAGCTGGGAAGCATTTAATTGCCCGCGGGGCTTGTTATGCAAATGAGTCATTGGCTGCTCTAGTCTGGCACAGATGTCTGATGAGGCGGGCTCCTTGGCTCGGTCCTTTCTGAAACAGACAGAGTTTATCTGTACCCTCATTTTACAGATGAGGAAACTGAGTTTCAAAGACGGTAAGTATCCACCCAAGGTCACCAACTGGCAGATGTTAGGTCTGAGCTGATTTAGGCCTCAGAGGGAAGGGGTGGCCTTGGCCTAGGAGAGGGTGCTGGCCTCCAGGGAGCAGACCCCCTGGGTCAGGCACTTGTGGGAGGCATGGACACACGCTGGTGGGCACGAGGAAGCTTGAATGCAACACTGCACCCAGCTGGCACCAGAATACATTCCTCCTTTAGTCTACAGTTGGCATTCATCAAGTGCCAGCTGTGTACCAGGCTCCATGATGGGTGGGTGACCCAGAGATCAGTCAGATCCAAGCCCTGCACAGGCCATCTGCAGAGAATGCTCCAGGAATGTTGGGTGATCACTGAATCAATAAATACATCAATGAATTAATGAATCAATTAGCAAATGATATGGGCTTTGACGTATGGATGGGGCTTTGCACAGTTCATATGTGGGGTGAGGGTTGCATGCATGGCCCCGGGACCTGGACCGAGTGTGTTTTCCTGTGTAGAAGCAGGATCCAGGAGAAAAGACCCAGCAGGGCCATGGATGGGCATTCTTGGTTCCCCTGACCCCACCCTCACCCCCAGGAAAGTCACCACTCTCCTGCAGAGAGGAGTTGGGAAGAAAGCAGGGACAAGAGTAAGGGAGCAGCATGGCTCCCCAAAAAAGCAGAGGCTCCTGCCAGAGGGCAGCAGGAGCTTGGGATGGCCTAGGCCTAGACACGGCATGACCAGCTCACAAGAAGCCTGGGCTGAGGTTTGGCTTATCTGGCCCAAGGCCAGGGAAGGGGAGGAGAAGAAGGAGATGTCCACGGTACAACAGGCTTCCATCCCATTCTGCTTATCTATTGCTGTGCAACAAGCCCGCCTAAAACTCAGTGGCGTAAAGCAACAGTGGCTGATGAGTCTGTGGTTTGACTAGGCTCAGCTGGGTGGCTCTTCTGTCTTTGCAGTTGAGGTCTCTCATGGGGCTACAGTTAGTGGGCAGTGCAGGCTGGAACACCCAACAGGGCTTCACTTAATGTCTGGGGCCTTGGTAGGAACAGCTGGTAGCCTGGGCTCTGAGGTGACAAAGGGGCCTCCCCTCTCTCCTTGTGGTCTCTCCAGCAGGACTTCTTACCTGCCAGCTCCCAGCTCCCAGGAGTGGATGTGTCATGCTTTCTTAAGGCATGGTCTCAGAGCTGGTGCAGTGTTGCTTCCTCTCTTTTCCACCAGTGATATGGATTGGATATTTATCCCCTCCAAATCTCATGTTAAAATGTGATCCCCAATATTGGAAGTGGGGCCTGGTGGGAAGATGTTTGAATTATGAGGGTGGATTCTTCATGAATGGCTTGGTGCCTTCCCCACAGTAATGAGTGATTTCTCATTCTTTTCATGCGAGAGCCAGTTGTTTAAAGGAGTCTGCCATCTCCCACTACTCTCTCTTGCTCCCTCTCACATGTGACACACTGGCTCCCCCTTTGCCTTCTGCCGTGATTTTAAGTTCCTGAGGCCTCACCAGAAGCTGAGCAGATGCCAGCACCATGCTTGTACAGCCCACAGAACTGTGAGCCAAATCAATGTCTTTTCTTTATAAAATATCCAGTCACAGACACTCTTTTATAGCAGTGCAAAATGGATTAATACCGCCATCACATCATAGGGCCAGCTCAGATTTGACAAAAGAGGGAACTGCCAATGGTGTCAGTAATGGGAGCATGGCCCACCTCAGGTGACAAGTTGATTGTGAAGGGCTTTACTCTCCATGCAGAAAAGGGAATGGTTGAATCTTCAGTAGTCGGTGTGCTTTGGAGAGGACATTTAGTGGCACAGAAGTGGAAGCAGAAGAAGGCAGCTGGGAGGTTGCTGCTAGAATTTAGGAGCATCCTTTACCTGGAGGACAAGGCTGGGGTGGGAGGACAGCAGCACATTTGAGTCAGGGAAGAGCACATGGAAGGCACATGTGGCAGGAGGGCTGTGGTCATTAAAGTAGGGAAATCAGAGCAGCTGGGCCCAGAGAGATGGGAGAGACTGAAGAAGGGTGGCCAAGGCCACCCTGCAGGGCTGGAGGCCATGGGGAGGGGCATGGGGCTGACCCAGGAGGCTGGTGAGCTCTACCCTCTCTTCCAATTCTTCCAAGGCACTAAACCCACCCCTGAGGGCAGCACCACCCTCAGGACCCAGTCACTTCCCGAAGGCCCTACCTTCAAATACCAGTGCACTGGAGGTGAGGGCTGTAACATATGAATTTGGGGGACACAGCAGGTGGCTGATACTGATGGTGGTGGCAGCCTGTCTGGAGCAGAGGGACTCCAGCTGCAGTGGGTGAGGTGCAGCCAGGGCTGCAGGCTGCATGGAGCTGGCGGGGGCCAGGAACAGGTGGGAGCCCCGCCCCCTACCAAGTTAGAGGGGCGGGAGCCCCAAGCTCCCGGGCACAACAGCAGCTGCCCAGCCACAGCTCCAGACTGGGGCATCTCTGTGCCGTCAGTGGCCGGGGAAAACCCCCATATGCCCACAGGCTTGGAAGTGTCTGCTCCTGCTCCCTGGCCTCTCCCTGTTCCTGGCACCCACTCCAATTTCAGAGCAAAGTTGTGGCTGAGCCTGGGCCCTGTCACAACCCAGCCAGGTGTGCCTACCCTGGGGGCAGAACTGACCACACCAGCCCCTTGCCACCTCAGCCCCTTCTGGACCTTGGGTGCTGACTAGCACAAGAGGGTGGTCAAGCGGGGACTGAGGGTGGCTCATCGCAGGCCTGCAGGTGCCCCTTGGCACAAACAGCCTGGTGCCACGGATGACCTGTTGATGGTGGCTGAAGGCAGACGTGCTCCTGGGTGGAAAGGGGTGGGTCCCTGGTGAAGCCCCATCTCCAAGCCAGGGCTGGCCTGAAACCTGGGGTCTGGGTTGTCAGTTCTGGGTAGAGTCTGCCCCTCAGAGTGAGAATTTCATTTCTGTGAATCACGTTGTCTCTCCAAGATAACTCGTTTGAGAAGATCTGTGTATATCCTGTTAGGGCCAAGGAGACCTGAAGGATATTTTCTTCCTTAATCAACTAAGTTACAGGCATCCCACTGGATTTTTTATGGGCCCACCCATGGCTGCCCATGGACCAATCAGCACACACATGCTCCCTTCTGAGCCCATAAAAACCCAGGACTCAGCCAGACTCCCACAGACGTCGAGACTACTACCTGTGGGAAGGAACTACTCACTTCGGGTCTCCTGAGACCTGTTCTGTCACTTAATGAAGCTCCTCTCTGCCTTGCTCACCCTCAAGTTTTCCATGTATCTTCCTGGACACAGGATAAGAACTCAGGACCTGCCAAATGGTGAGACTGAAAGAGCTGTAACACAAACAGGGCTGAAACATGCCCCCCGCCCCACCTCCCACTCTCCACATCATGGACCATGAGGAGAGAAGAGCTGTGGCCCTTCAGGGAGCCCAGGCCCGGGCTGTGACACCCTCTTTGGGGCTCTGTGGTTCCTGGTGTCTCCAACCTTCTGGGCACCACCGTGTTTCCCTTGTCCAGACACAGGTGCCCACAGCAGAAGCCGCAAGTGATACATCTGGTCCAGCCACATCCTCTCAGGGAGCTAGCACCTGTGTTGGCAGTGGAGCTGCCCACCCCGCCACAGCAGTCGGCGTACCTGGCTGTGCATAGTGGCTGGACACGGCTCTGCACTTGCTCACACATCCCTCACAACTCTGCGCCTGGCTCGCCATTGGCAGGCGTGGGATCTGGGCTGGTAGCAGGAGCAGAGGCAGCAGCAGCAGAAGGTACCGCCGACCACAGAGGTTTCCACAGAGGCTGGCAAAGTTACACCCCAAGGATTCCATGACAATACTGTGATCCCACCATAACCCCCATCTGTCATTCCCACTGAGCTGTGGGCACTACATCACCATCCCTGGTAACAAGCAAAGGGCTCAGCTTAGAGGAGATACTTGGTTCTGTTGTGAGGTTAATGAGAGACTGAAACTTATTATCCCCTTCCAGATAAGGGGCTTAAACCAGAGCCTCTCCTGTCTGGAAAGCCTTCTAATCAACAGGCACTGAATTGCTGCAGGCAGGCATTGCAAGGGCCGAAGGATGTGTATTGCACCATACTGAGCCAAAGCTGAGACTCAGGTGACATTCTGCTTTTCTGCTATCATCTTTCAGCCATGGACCCTTGCATCTGCTTAAATCTTCTTTTTGAATTCAAAGAACATGCCTTTTGCAGGGCCCTAAAGACAGTCCTCGGAGAGTGCCAGCCATTTTGGGGATTCTCTAACCAGTTTTAGGAAAATCTCATCTATGTTTAGGACCAACAACAGCTCTACTCCTCTCTCTCAAGTTATGCAAACTTCATCACATCTTCCTTCGTGCCTGGTTCTCCCCACAAGTGTTGAAATCATTTTTGTGCATCACGTTTTCTCTCCAAGATAACTCATTTGAGAAGATCTGTGTATATCCTATTAGGGCCAAGGAGAGCTGAAGGACATTTTCTTCCTTAATCAACTAAGTTACAGGCATCCCATCAGATGCACTTTGCAGGCTTCAAATTAGTTTGGGAGTTTCCTAGAGTTTGCTGAGCTCAGTTCATCCTAATTGGGACAATTTCTAAGCATCACGGAAACAGCTGGCTGAGAGAGATGAGAAGCCATGAAGCCCACCCCTGCAGTGGGCACGTGTATTACTACGTTTTTATGCTGCTGGTAAAGACATACCCTAGACTGGGTAATTTATAAGGAAAAAGAGGTTTAATGGACTCACAGTTCCATGTGGCTGGGGAGGCCTCACAAGGCGAAGGGCACGTCTTACGTGGCAGCAGGCAAGAGAGTATGAAAGTCAAGTGAGTGGGGTTTCCCTTTCTGAAGCCATCAGATCTCAGGAGACTTATTCACTACCATGAGAACAGTATGGGCGAAACCGCCCCTGTGATTCAATTATCTCCCACTGGGTCCCTCCCACAACATGTGGGAATTATGGGAGCTGCAATTCAAGATAAGATTCGGGTGGAGACTCAGCCAAACCAAATCGGTACATATGACCAGCCCTTCCAGGGTGCTCTCTGATGTATTTTCCTCGCTCTTGAGCGTGCTTATCATGTGAAGGTGAGAGTGGGTCCCACTTAGGGTCTCCTTCTCACGTGGGCACCCTGAGGCTGACAGGTTCAAGCAGCAAGAAGCCACAAACAGGCTTGAAAGATGAGCAGATGCCAGCACATTTCAGCCATGGTAGAATCTCAGAGTCACATGAGCCACCACTTGTAATGCCCCAGCCCACTGCTTGGCACATATTTGGACCCCCAAATGTTAGCTTCCTTGCCCCCTTACTTGAAGGACTGACAGAGGGAAGAAAATGTGTTTCTTGGGCAGATGGGGGACAAGCCTCATTCATTTTCACAGCATCAGAGGCAAGCACGGGGCCTGGCACATAGGAAGTACTCAGTCAGTATTGCTGTGTGACCTCAGACAAGTGGCTTAGCCTCTCTGAACCTCAGTTTCCTCATATATAGAATGAGGTTGTGGTTCACAAACCAGTGTGCTCCATCATACACAGGCAGCAGTTGACAGTGGCTCATGTCACAGCCATCACAGTGCCCACTGTGAACCTGGGGCTTTCCTTCTCCCCTTGAATTGTCTAAATTATGCTTGACAGTTGAAGCAAAAACTGTGTAACACTCTCTGTGGTTCTCAATGTATGTGGAGGAGCTATTTAAGACAATTACATTATAAATGGAGTATGACAGAGGGACAAAGGGAGGTAATGTTTTTATACTTTACTCAAATGGTAAAATGACTACAACAGTAGCCTATGATAAGTTATGTGTACATAATGCAGTACCTAGAGCAACCACTTAAAAACCCATACAAAGAGACACACTCAAAAACACTACAGATAAATAAAAATGGAATCCTAAAAAATGTTTACATAGCCCACAGGAAAGCAGAAAAAAAAAAGAAAGTTAGAAAGGGAGAAAAAAACAATATGGCCAACTTAAGCCCTACCATATTTACAGCTACATAAATGCAAAGGGTCTAAACACACTGACATGGTTTGGCTGTGTCCCCACTGAAATCTCATCTTGAATTGTAACCCCTATAATCCCTCGTGGTAGGGACCTGGTGGGAGGTCATTGAAACATGAGGGCAGTTTCCCCCATGCTGTTCTCGTGATAGTAAGTGAGTGCTCACGAGATCCGATGGTTTTATAAGCGTCTGGCATTTCCCCTGCTGGCACTCATTCTCTCTCCTGTCACCCCGTGAAGAGGTGCCTTCCACCCTGATTGTAAGTTTCCTGAGGCCTCCCCAGCCATGCAGAACTGTGAGTCAATTAAACCTCTTTTCTTTATAAATTACCCAGTCTTAGGTATTTCTTCATAGCAGTGTGAGAACAGACTAATGCACACACCAAATAAAGGCAGAGATTGGGAGAATGGATTTAAAAAAAAAAAACAATATATGTCATGTGCAAGAAATTCACTGCAAATATAATGAGAAGGTAGGTTGAAATAAGCATATGGAGAAAGATATATCATGCAAACATCAACCTAAAGAAAGCAGGAGTGACTGAATTAACACAATATTGTACACACAGTATAAATATCAGATAAAGTAAACTTCAGAGTAAAGAAAATATCAGAGACAGGGAGTGACATTATATAATGATATAATGTTAAAAAGATCACTCCACCAAGAAGACATAGCAATCCTAACCATGACTGCACCAAACAATACAGCTGCAAAATGTGTGCTGGAACAAAAAAACTAATTGTATGTTTCTGAGGTGGTTTCTTGCTCATTTATGTCAGGGGCTCTTTTGACATGTCCCAATCATAAAGGTAGTTTTATGTGTATTCTTTCCTTTCAAACGAAGACAATTTATTTTTACAAGACAAATACTATTTGAGGAAAAATAGCAAAGTATTGCCACAGTCAATTTCAGGATGATTCATTACTCCTGAAGTTTTTCTACTCTCTTTATTGTCAGTTGTCCCCAAATGATTTTATTATGATGATCAAATTGACATAAGAAATGTACAATACAAAAAAAATTAAAGGGATAGGATTCTTTTGTGGAAAACAATGTTTGTCTCAAAGAGCTGGCCCAGGAAAATGGGAGGTACTGCAGCCTCCCATGGGCACAGGTTTATCTGGAGAAGGGTCTGGAGGGGCTGACACATTGACTGTCCACATCTCCTAGGGAAGAATGCAGCAGGAGAGAGTTGGAGGGCATTTAATTTGGCTGGAAATATTGGTAGAGCTGTTCGGGAAGAAGAGGTAAAACATCCAAAAGGAAACTATTCGCAAGGGCTGTAAGATTTTAGGACCCTGGCGAGCCTCAGTGGTGGGACTTCCCACAGGAAGATGTGCTACCGCTTCTGCTTCAGTGATAACCTAACAGTCAGGTGTTCTTACTCAACAAACCCTACAGGTCATTGAGGAGGGACGTTTGCTCAGAGAAATCATAATTAAACCATCCTCCTGTCTGATTTCTGCACTGGGTAGATACATCTTTGTTGTATCACATGTAAATGTGTTTGGAGGGTCAAACTTCCAGGGGAAAAAGAGCCAGTGTTGAGGTCCAGCTGACCCAATCATAGATCTTTGCTTCCCCACAGCTAGCGTGTGCTCTGTGAGGCTTGGTCTCCTCATTTGTTGAACAGGAATGGTATCCCTCCTACGCCTGGGACTTTTACAAGATCCAGAGGATGCGTGGGTGCCTGCCACAGCCTTTGGCATATGATAGATACTCAGGAAATGGTACTTTATTGAATGTTATAATCATTGATTTGATTTAAACATTATTTTTATACATTTCTTACTTCTATACTAGATTGTAATCCTGAAATGAAGTAAATGATTTAATCTATCACACAAATACACTTTAAAAGGCAATCTAATATTCTAACTATAATACAAAGGAAAACTGGAAGTGAGTTGCGATTTTTTTAAACTCTGTATGCCAGTGTGCAGACACTGGCAGAACCACCAGTGCAGATGGTGCACGCATGGTGCATCCGAGATGCAAGTGCCAAGCACAGGCCAGGTGACATGATTTTCCTGAAGTGCCCAAATAAGCAGGTTCTATCTTTCCTCAATTTACATGTGAATTGCTAATAGATATAACGGGGTGGGGGGGGAGAAAAACAAAGCATTTTTTACACCACTCAATGTAACACTTCTGACGCCAGATGTGTGGGGGTGACACCAAGCAATTCTGCAGTGGACGCCAGCCGGGTGTCCTCCGATTCAATTCAATTCCGATGCTGTCTACTTAAAGTCAGGTCCCACAGTGAGGGCTCAGTCCCACAAGACAGCCCCAACTTCAGATTCTGAGCGCAAGTCCAGGTGTGGCCTGTGCTTCTGACCAGCTGACGGTAAGTTGGGGTTCCTGTGACTCCCCACCTCGGGTTTGATTAATTCACTGGAGCAGCTCACAGAACCCAGGGAAACACTTCACTGATGTTTACTGGTTTATGATAAAGGATACTGCAAAGGATACAGATGAAGCGATGCATAGGGTGAGGCAGGGGGAGAGCTACAGAGCTTGCATGCCCTCCCTTCAGGCACCTCCATGTCTCCAGCTTTCCAGAAGTTCCCCCAACCCAGTCCTTGTGGGGGTTTATGGAAGCTTCATTATGTAGGCCTGACTGATTACCCCATTGGCCGTTGGCAATCAACTCAACTTTCAGCTCCTCCTCCCTCTCCCCTCCCCAGAAGTCAGGGGGTGGGGCTTAAAGTCCTAACCTTCTAATCATGCCTTGGCCTCTCTGGGTGACCAGCCCATCCTGAAGCTGCCTGGGGCTCCCAGCCCCCAGCCATCTCATGAGCACACGCAAGACACTCTCACCATTCCAGAGAGTCCAGGGCTTTAGGAGCTGTGCGACAGGCAGCAGGGGTAAAGACTAAAGCTATCTTTCACATTATCATAGTTGCATTCCTAGAAAATCCAGCTTATTTGAAAACTATAAAAATACTCACTGTTTGTTTGTATAGTGAAGTGAAGATCTAGGTTTAGATAGCCACAGATAGGATTTTCATGCACAATAATGCCCCGTGGTATTTGTATTTTATTTTGTATTTTTTAAATTGTTTTTTTCTTTTCTGACAAAAATGTCCTTCAGAAGCCCCATAGTATTTGAGAAACTTTGCAGAATGCGAAACGCGGCTTTCCTGTGGGGGTTTGTCCATGCATTATGGGACACCCAGTTTCCCTGGATGCTAATTACCAGGTGAAATCCCACCATTGGGACAACCAAGAACACCCTGAAACCTCCCCAGGGAAAAGCTCATCCTGCTGACTTTACAGCCATCACCCTATGCGGCCCAGAGCCCAGTGGTGCTCAGTAAAAGTCTGCTGCTCTGAACCGACCCCTGCAGCCTCCTGAACTATTGCTATGTACATTCATAAGTCTGAGGAATATGCTCTCTCTCTCTCTCTCGTTTTATTTTTTATTTTTTGAGACAAGATCTCCTCTGTTGTCCAGGCTGGAGTGCAGTGGAGTGATCGTGGCTTACTGCAGCCTTGATCTCCTGGGCTCCAGCGATCCTCCCATCTCAGCCTCCCATGCCACCATGCCCAGCTAATTTTTGTAGAGACGGAGTCTTTCCGTATTGGCCAGGCGGGTCTCAAACTCCTGAGCTCAAGTCCTCCACCCGCCTTGGCCTCCCAAAGTGCTGGGATTACAGGCGAGAGCCACCAAGCCCAGCTCTGAGGAATATTCTTGGAAAAAGTGGAAGAAATGAAGGCAGCCCCCAGCGTGTCAGGAAATGGCCATTCCAGGAGAGCGCTGTCCCTGCCTCGCATCTTCCAGAGGATTCCGTGCAAATGATGGGGCCATCACCACTGTCCTCAAAACAAGGTCGCTTGCTGAGTCTCAGGGCAGGTGGTCCCGGCTACTTCAGCAGCTCAGAAAGGCCATGGAGGATGGAGCCCTTTCCCTCTCTCTGCTCCACTACCCTGCGTGTCTGCCAGGCTGCCTTTGTGGTTGCAAGGGGCTGTCACCATCCTGGGGGCCTGTGCACACATGACCATATCCCATGGAAGAGTCCTCTCCCTGTGTGCCTCTGTGTAGAAGCCCACAGCGTGCTCCTCACTTGCTGTGGGCTGGACTGAGGGGTTTCCTTCAACCATCACTGCTGCAGGACCTTCCAAGGCAGCAGTGTGGAGACCGCCCTTCCCTGGGGTGGTGCAGCTTGCCTGGCTACATCCTTCTGATGCCCACCAGGACAAGGGTTAGGCGAGGCAGGCCCTGGCCTCAGGCATAGAATTTAAGGGGGTACCAAAAAAACTCAGTGATCAAATTAAATATTTTGATGCAGAATTGTGAAAACCCAATTGCAAAAGAAAATCTGTGTGGTGAAGGAAATACCAACATTTTAAATAAAGATGAGATCTGGTCCTGCATAGCACGGCTCCCCTCGCTCACCTCACCCCAATCCCTGGTCCTGCATAGCACGACTCCCCTTGCTCACCCCACCCCAATCCCTGGTCCTGCATGGCATGGCTCCCCTCGTTCACCTCACCCCAATCCCTGACTTGTGTGGCCCTCTTTGTTTGAAACCATGATATTTTGTTCATCATATATTTTTCATTAATTTTTATTTTTAAGATGTGACATGAATAAACGGTTTGTCTTGGGATGAGTGCTTGGAGGCCCCTTACATTTGTGCCCAGGTGAACCCCTATTGGCTCCACCCTTGTCCCAGCCCTGTCAGTGCCTCAGCCTGGCACTAAAGAGCTGAGCATCTGCAGATGGATGCCAGTCATGTACAGGGTTTCTTTGCCAATGCAGTTGCTTTAAAAGCTCAGCAGAATTCTAGATTGCTGTGTCCAGTCAATGTCATGGGATAATGACCTCAGCCAAAGATCTGGACCAGACATAACCTTTGACTGTAGGCATGCCAGCACCCTAGGCATGGGCCCACTGGCCCCTCTGCTCCCTGTAGCCTGATTTTTGCCAACTGGATTGTCTCTATATTTAGCAGAGGATGCCTGACAGAGGCTTGGGAAAACAGATTTGGTTTTCTTTTTTTTTTTTTTTGAGACGGAGTCTCGCTCTGTCACCAAGGCTGGAGTGCAGGGGCACGAGCTTGGCTCACTGCAAGCTCTGCCTCCCGGGTTCACGCCATTCTCCTGCCTCAGCCTCCCGAGTAGCTGGGACTACAGGCACCCGCCACCACGCCTGGCTAATTTTTTTGTATTTTCAGTAGAGACGGTGTTTCACTGTGTTAGCCAGGATGGTCTCGATCTCCTGACCTGGTGATCCGCCCGCCTCAGCCTCCCAAAGTGCTGGGATTACAGGCGTGAGCCACCACGCCTGGCCGGCAGATTTGGTTTTCAATCCATTCATAGC
The DNA here is from genome assembly GCF_006542625.1 of Nomascus leucogenys. Taxonomy (NCBI): domain Eukaryota; kingdom Metazoa; phylum Chordata; class Mammalia; order Primates; family Hylobatidae; genus Nomascus; species Nomascus leucogenys. The sequence goes on from NC_044400.1 coordinate 79,928,614, forward strand.
TGCTGCTGCTCCTGAGCCTCTTGTCTTCTCCTTTACTCGTATGTGGGCCATTTCTAGACAAGCCACTCACCTTTTTGTAAGCCCTTCTGAAAGCCATTAGAAGCAGCCAACTCACAGCACCTTGAAACCGCCCTAGTTTCCCTGAGGGCTACTGCTTCAGCAGACATGTTGTGTGCAGCCCAGGCTTAAATAGGTGACAGTTGAGTCAAATGGAAGATCAATTTTTCTGCTTTTCACCAGTTCCACATTGTAGAGTTTGTTACTCCTACTCTTCTGGTACCAAATTCCATTAGTGGTCAGAGTTTTGACCTGAAAGCAACAGAAACCAAGTTGGATTCTAAGCGGAAGAGGAATTATGATGATGGCTCTCGAGTCACCCGAAGATTTTCCAGAGGGGAAGCTGGGTTCAGACCTGAGCAGCTGGGAATAATACTCAATCTTGCACTGCAGAGATGTTCTGGAGGGCATTGGATGGGGCAGCTACAACTCTGGGCCTGCGTCTTGCTGCTATGGCCACCGCCATTAATGTCACTGCCCCTGCTAAGGAATTCAGTGTTTTTGTAACTGCTAATGCTGTCAGAATTCATAGCTCCTTCTCCCTGCCACCCCACCCTATCCATATTTCTTGTTCCCGATTTGAAGTCTCAGGACGGAGGCTACCTGGTTTATCTACTCTGATGGAGACAGGCCCTTTCTCCTGCCAAGAGGCACATGGAGGTAGAGACTCTACAATAAATATAAAAAAGGATGTGACTTTCCTAAGAGAAAGGGAAAATGTCCACTCCACTTGCCCCAAGAGATGGGCCAACATCAGTCCCTTGTCAGATCCTCTTCCCTGGCCAGGGGAGAGCACCACCTTCAGGGTCTCACTTCCCTTGGCAGCAGGTCCATTGGTCTCTCTCCACCCTCCTCTCTGCCTCTTCTTCCTCCTGTCTCTCACACAGGTGTCTCTCCCTGGGCTCTCATCTCCTCTCACAGTGCCCATTCTCCCCTGGGGATTCACCACCACCCCTGGCTCCCCTAACCGACCTATCTTCATTTCTAGCCCTGACCTTTGCCCAAGCCCAAGACTACCATTTGCTCTGCCTGCTGGGCTGTTCTGTTTAGTTACGTCCCCAGGCACCACCTGAACTCAACCCAGAGCGTGGATCATCTTAGGGCAAGGACTCCCAGGCCACTTTTTCCTGCCTTTCCTTGTTAACAGGCAGGCACTAGGCCTCACCACAAGCAGCCCCTTACCTGGCGCTGAGCTCAGAGGGACTCCACGCTGCACTGTGGCCCTGACATGAGAGGTGTTGCACAAGGAACCCTCCCCAGAACAAGGGAGGTGGCGGGGCTGGTGTGGTGGGGACCATGTAGGCTGCCCTCCTAGAGGCCCTGGCAAGGCACCACCTGCAGTCATGAGGAGGGGACATCCATGGTGTGAGGAACTGAAATTGACAACACTTGTGTCAGGCACAGCTATGAACTCACCCTTGGATACTGCTAGCTGCCAGGTGCACCCAGGACATGGCTGGACCCCTGAACCTGTGAGGGGGAGACTGTGAACTCCACACCAATGCCTGGCCAGTGGGACCCAGGGAGGCTTTCTGCCACAGCAGACATGGAGACTGCAGCTGTGTGAGAGGCTGGCGGTACAACCTCACAGTGCAGGGACTTACTTACCCCCATCCCCCTCGGATGAACTTTGTGCAACAGGAGGCAGAAGACAAGGAGTTCTTTGCCCTCCTCCCTCATGGACTAGCCAAGAAGTCCTGCATGACCAGGCAGGGAGCCAGACCAGCTTGTCAACCTGCCCCTTCACTTGCTTTCTGTCCCCGCTTCCCTCTGTCCCTCACTCTTGCTGCCTTGGGACTACACTCACCTAAAGCTCTGGCAGGGAAATGTGGCCTTGGCATAGGAGGCAGACTTAGGGTGGCTCCCTTGACCTTGTCTCCTGCTGTCGGTGCCCATGAGTGTGGGTGAGACCTGCAGCTCACCACTGATAGAGGATGGCAAAGCAGATGGCAGTATCCATGGCCATGTGCCACCCCATGAGATGCCATCTGTCTAGCACATGCCATAGGGACCCTCCTCTCTGGCTTCACGGCCTCCATGGCCTCACTGGGGAGGTCCAGTGACAGCAACTGCGGGAGGCCTCCAGGAGCCAACAAGCAGCTGGAGCCTCCAGACTTACAGCTGTGAGGAGCAGATTCTGCAACAACCTGAGAAGCTTGGGAAGCTGATTCTTCCCCAGTTGAGCCTCTGATGAAAATGCAGCCTGGCCAGCACCTGTCTGCAGCCTGGGGAGACCCCAATGCAGAGAACCTGGTAAAACAGGGAGGCAGTGAGTGTGTGTGGTTCTGAGCCACTTCACTCATGGTGGCTTGCTACACAGCAGGAAGCTGACACACCAGGCTCTGTTCTCAAGGGAACCTAGACTGTGACAACATCCAGCCCCTCTGATCCGGCACTTCATCTCCAGGAAGCCCACATAGCCTCGAACATGCTTCATAGGAAAGAAAATGTATACTCCCCTCCCGAGGAAGGAGGGGAGTGTCATGACAACGAAGAACTGCACATGCCGGAGAGGGAAGCAGCATGGTGGCCCCTGTTTTATAGATAAGGAGGGTGGCTGGTGGCTTGGTAACTTGTCCTGAGCCAGCAGCTGACCCCAGGCACCCAACTCCAGAGCCCAGTCCTGAGCCCAGGCCTCTCTAGCCCTTAATGTCAGGAATGTTGCCTCATGCCCCTACCTACCCCAGGCTTAATGTGGGGGATGCTGCCCCATGCCCCTCCCTACTCTGGGCTTAACGTGGGGGATGCTGCCCCATGCCCCTCCCCACCCCAGGCTTAACGTGGGGGACACTGCCTCACATCTTTCTCCATCCCGAGTGGGAGTTTGGGCCCACAGGCACTGTCCTTGACTACACTTCTTCCATTGGTCACTAGGAAGTTCAGGGTAACTGATCTGTCACTGACCGGTGCCCTGTCCCCACACTGGGGAGGCCTGCCTCTCCATCCTTATCCATGCCCCCTCAAGACTGTAGAACCAAGACAACCCCAGGGGCCTTCCCTGGTGGAGCCTGGATATAGTGGTGGAGGAGGCATTGTGCTGAGTTCTGGGATGGGCACTGGGCGTAATGGGAGGTGCCATGGAGAGGGTGATGCAGGTAATGCTGGGCCATGGTTACAATGGGGGTGAGTCACAGGAATGCAGAATAGAGGGGCACCACCCAGGAAGGGCCACAAGGTGGGTAGGGTCAGCAGGGATCAAGGCAACACTGTGTCAGAGCCTGGGGGAGTGTGGCCAGCAGGGATCAAAGCAACACTGTGGGAGGGGGCATGGTCAGTAGGGATCAAAGCAACACCTCGGAAGGTGGAGTTTGGTAGGGGGCGTGGTCAGCAGAGTTCAAAGCAACATCAAAGGAGGCAGAGCCTGGGGGAGGCGTGGTCAGCAGAGATTAAAGCAACACTGTGGGAGGGAGCATGGTCAGCAGGGATCAAGGCAAAATCGGGAGGCAGAGCCTGAGAGGGGGCGTGGTCAGCAGGGATCAAAGCAACACCTCAGGAGGTGGAGCCTGGGAGAGGGGGGTCAATGGGGATCAAAGCAATACTGTGGGAGGTGGGGTTAAGAGGTGGGAGTGGTCAGCAGGGATCAAAGCTATACCGCAGGGTGTGGGGTTAGGAGGTGGGCGGGGTCAGTGGCCCGGGATGGGGCACGTGTGGTGGTGGGAGGGCTGGAACCCACTCACTGACACAGGCTGGTGAAAACGGAGAGAAAGTCAGAGCTCAGCAAAGTTAGAGCTGAGATGGGGGCGTAGACATTAATACGCTCTTAAAATAAGAACGCCCAGAAGAGGGGACTCATCAGCTGCCTGCTTCCAGATGTCAAAGCCTGGTTATTTTTAAGGCAACACCATCAAAGCAAAGCGTGCTGGAGCCATGGGGAGGCGGCTGTCACTCAGCAGCAAGGGGCTCAGGGAGGTTGGGGGAAACGGTGCTGCCCGGGAGATGCCCTCAGGGCTGTGCCCACTGATGTCGGGCCACCTGGAGGGCGGGAGGCGCACCCAGGGTGGGAGTCCCAAGCCCCCATTTCCAGGCCAGCTCTATGCTAGGCAGCCTGGACGAGGGTGCCTGGCCTTGCCTGCCTGCACTCCCTCCTCCAAAACGATCAAGCTCTTCTCACCCTGAGGCCATGCTGGGCCATCGTGAAAACAGCAGCAGCAGCTGTGGGCCCGCTGGGAGCCAGGCTCTGCATCCAGCGCGTTGCAATGTTCTTTCAAGTCTCACAGCAGCACAGGAGGGACGTACGGAGCCGTTCTGCACCGTGGTTTCCTCGTCTGGAAAGGGGAACAGCAACAGCTCCTTCCTTGGAGGGTGGTGGTGAGGGTTAAACAGGCAGCGTGCACACGGGGGTACTCGGAACCCAAACGGGTGCAGCGGGCAGACACTGCTGTTCTCAGTGATTATTGCCTCCTTTTGCCTGTGAAAAAAACAAGGCTCAGAGAGGCTGAGCTGCCTGCCCAAGGCCACAGCGCTGGGTTTGATCTGGAGGCTGATTCGGGGCTGGCACCGCCGTAACTACTGCTGCAGTGCCAGCAGAGTGACAGGAGGTGAGTCTCTGTAGCAAGCGTCTTCCAGCTCAGCCTGTGTTTGGTGGTAACGTCTCTTCTGAGAGTGTTGGAAGCTGCAGGTTTGGGATAAGTTGGGGCCTTGCTCAGTGTCCCTGGCTGTGAGATCCCTGTTCCTGCAGGGGCCCACCAGGAAAGTCGGTGGTCAGGTAAATGTGACAGTGTCTGGCCTGGTGGCGCCCAGTGGGGCCAGGTCCCTTCCAGGTGTGGAGCCTGCCAGCCAGGCTCTGGCCAGTCCGGTCCCCAGGAGGCCCAGGAGGCCTGCTTCTTGCTTTGTCCCTCTGGTTTTGAAAATCGCCCTCTCTACGGCCGCCTGCTGCTCCCCAGGCAGGTCTCGGGCTGCAGGTGCCATCCTCAGACACTTGTGTCTGGGGCCTCATGGGGGCACCCTGGTGCTAGTTCAGGGGCAAATGTCTGTGACTTTTGAGTTTCGCTGACTACACACCCTGATTACACACCCTGTCCGTTCGGAAGCACTACAGCGCCCTCTCACCTCCACCTCATCCTAGTAAGTCCTTGTTTAGATACAAAGGGACACAGGGAGGTGGCTCCTGAGAGCCTCACACAGACACCTGTCACCGGAAAGGGGAAGGCTGGGCCGAGGGTCGGATGGTCTCTGGTGCAGCTGTAGCCAGCTGTCTCCCTCTGTCTCTCCCTGCTTCCTCTCTCCCCTCCTTCCTCTCTCCCCTACTTTCCCTGTCTCTCTTTCTCTTCCCTCCTTCCCTCTTCTCTCTCTCCATGCCTCTGTGTCTGTCTCTGTCCCCTCCCTCTCTCTCCTTCCTCTCCTCCCTCTCCCTCTCTCTTTTGTCTTTCTCCCTCACTCCTGCCCTCTCCCCATCTCTCTCCCTCCCTCTCCTCATCTCTCTCCCTCCCTCTCCTCTCTGCTGTGCTCATCTCAGGAGCTGGCCTCTCTCTTGCCTCCTGCACACAGACTCCCTCTCCCCACAATAGAAACGTGGCCACCCCCGGTGCACACCCTGACCTCAGTGCACCTCTTGCCCTGCAGCTGGACTGCACTTGGTGACTGGGCCCTCACCTGGCCTGGCCTTGGATGGATGCCTGCGTCCCCTGCAAGCAACCCCACAGATGCAGGTCACATGTTTATGTTGTGCCAGGTGGGAGCGACATTTTGATCAACAGCCACCATAAAGCCACGGGGTGGGGGGGGTGGGGCGTGGGGGCAGGGCGGAGGTGTAAGGAGGGTCTATTTAAGGGAAGGAGAGCATTTACTAGAGCAGGGAACAGGAGGAAAGGAAACGGCCACCAGTGCTGGTACTCCGGCTCGGCCCGTAGCTGCCCCCACGCCATGCACCTATTTGATTGGATGCTTCCTGGTTTTCCTGTGTGGGTGGATGGGGGGTGGGACGGGAAGGCAGGAGGGTGCCTGAGCATCCGTGATTGGGCCCGAAGGGGACCGGCTCCAGCTGGGTTTGGAACTCAACAAAGTCCCTAGTGGTGGCACCAATCATCATGGAGCAGCACGTTTACCCAGAACTTCTTGAGTTTTGCTCAGCAAAGGGACAGGGAGCAGTTTCTGGGGCTCAGGAGTGGCCGGTGCTGCAGCTGAGGAGCCGAGCGTCCAGCCTTCCTCATGCCCCGTCCAGGGGTCGGTGCTTCATCCAGGGAGAATGGGGAGCCAGAGAAGGACGTTGAGGGGGCAGTCACCCATCAGGGGTGCACTGTGGAGCTAAATCTTCAGCTGCTGCTGTGGAGAAGGTGTGGGGGGCAGGGGGCAGGGAGAGCATGAGGAGCCTCATCGAAGGCTACTGAGAAACACGGAAGCTCGCCGGGGCCGTGGCTGGGAGGTGGCACTGGCCAAGGGCCTGAAAGACTCTGCTGCTGCTAAGACTGTGGGTGTGGAGGGCAGGGAGCTGAGTGGGAACGCAGTGCCAATGGCTTCAGAAGCCACTTTGTTAATAGATAAGCGAGGAGAGGAATGATTAGAATGAGTAACCAAGCAGAAGGTGGGCGGTGGGTGAGAGGGCTCACTCGTGGAAAATTCCTCGCTGCCAATCTGGCTGGAGAAGGATCTGGAACCTTGAGTCAAAGGCTGTTGGTCTGCAGAGTTCTATTGCCAAATCCACCAGTTCCTGGAGCCATGATCCACCTACCAAGAGGACACACCCAGGCCACCCAGCGCCACCAGTGATCGCTGGCACGATCTTGAGTTTGGGTCCTTGGCCATCGCCTCCCAGAGCCCCCAGTCTGTAGGAGGCGCATGCGTTCCCACGGAGCTCCCTGAGCTGTAGGAGCTGCCACTTCACTGGCAGCTGCAGAGCGTCTCCAGCATCCATGCCGCAGACCCGGGCCTCCCCTGGGCAGACACAGAGTTCTTCTGATCCGGCCTGCACTCCGGGACCAGATGGTCTGGTACAAGGTGCTAGGGCCCTAGGGGGACAATGTCGAGGGCAGAGATGGAGGAGACCAGAGGAGAGGCCTGGTGGGCTTCCTGGAGGAGGTGGTGTTTGCATGACAGTCAAGAGGAGCACGCCTGTGGGCCTCAGTGCAGCCAATGCACGTCCATACCACATGCATGTGTACACAGATGCACGCGTGTCACGCCTGACTCGGCTGCCTCTTCCTGTAGAGGCTGAGGTACTCCTCACAGTGACGTGCCCCACCCGGACAGGCCAGCTCTCCCGCTGTCCCAAGAGCACTAAGGAGACCCAAGAGGCCTCTGGCCCGGCTGGGTCCAGGGTGAGGAAAGGCCTTCCACAGAGAGCACTTGCCCTGGGAATTGTTCTCCCTCGAAGACGCCGCGTGGGTGACAAGCCCTCTCTCCCCACCCACAGGCTGGTTCTGAAAACCCGAGGGCAGTGGCCCCTCCTCCTGAGCCATTTCCTTACTTCTTGTGGCGCTAACATTTCCAGGAGCAGGGATAATCTCTCAGAATAGCTCCTTCTGGATGACGCAGCCTTAGCTCGGCCTCCCTGGGCCCCAGGGCAAGGTGGGAGTTGCAGGTTGGCTGCGTCAGGACCTGGGCCAAGGCAAGAGGGCCCCAGCCAAAGGTCCTGGACTCCCCTGCAGTGACCGTCTCCCTGGCACCTCCCCAACCCTGCCTATCTCTCACGGGCATTGGGGAGGCACCCAGGATGTGGACACCTCCAAGTGCAAACCCTGGCTCTCTACTCACTTGCTGTGGATGAGTCTGTTCTCACACTGCTATAAAGACATACCTGAGACTAGGTAATTTATAAAGGAAAGAGGTTTAATGGACTCACAGTTCCGTATGGTTGGGGAGGCCTCAGGAAACTTACAATCATGGCAGAAGGTGAGAGAGAAGCAAAGGCACATCTTACATGGCGGCAGGAGAGAGAGAGACCACACACACGAACAAGAAAATCACTCATCAGATCTCGTGAGAACTCACTATCACGAGAAAAGCACTGGAAACCACCCCCATGACCCAATTACCTCCCACCAGGTCCCTCCCTCGACAGGCGGGGATTATGGGGATTGCAATTTGAGATGAGATTTGAGTGGGGACACAGAGCCAAGCCATATCATGCTGTGTGGCCTTGGGCCCATTACTTGACCTCTCTGTGCTGCACATCCCTGACTCCTAAAAATGAAGACGCCTACCTCACTGGGCTCTTGTAGGAGGAAACACATTCACAGCTAGGTACACCCACCCCATAAATCCCGGCCCGAAGGAGGTGTACAGCGAACACTGCTGTCATTGTTCCCACCTCTGCCTCAGGGTAGGTCAGCTTCCTTTGGTGCGTGCCTCACACGAGGCTCTGTGGCTACTCCCCACACTGGAGGCCACCTAGTTCTATGGCTGTGGAAACTGAGGCACAGGCCTGTCGGTCAGGAGCCGTCAGTGTCAGGCTTGGGACCGGCAGACCTGCAGCTGAGCAGCGCCAGGCCTGTGCTCCGGGCCTCGGCTGCCTCCAGGGATCCACAGGTGGATGGCTGGGTCCATGTTCTTGAGTGGAGTGGAGAAGTCGGGCACACACACACATGCATCACACACACACACACACACACACACACACACACCGCCCATGCGCAGGGCAGGTGCTAGTACAGAGGTATTTACAACGTGCTAAGGGGGCAGGAGAAGGTTTTTCACTGAGGATGGTGCTTAACTAGGTTTTGAACTTCAAGCAAATACTTCTGAGACCAGGAGATCAAAAAGGGGACTCCCAAGAGGGGCACAAGCTGTGCCAAGGCCCAGCGGTAGGGAGGTGCCTGAGCACGGGCATAGCAGGAATGGGGCTGGGAAGGCAGGTTGGAGCCTGGGGCCATCAGGGATGTTGATGAGCCCTGTGCAGTCCACAGGGCGGGGCACGGGGAGGTGCCCCGGGCTCTGCTTTCACCCAGACGGTGCCATGGGATGGGCCTTGGGGGCAGAATTCTGCCAGGCTGACCAGGCCAGGCCTCTCAGGGAGGCAGGGGTCGTGCTGGGACCTGCTTCCTGCCGCACCCTCCCCCACTGTGACAGGTCGCGGGCCCTGCCTGGGTCCCTTCCTGCCCGCTTGTCCTCCCCCAGGGCTCATCTTCCCCTGCCTCCCCAGGGTTCTCTCTTGGCCACGTGAGGGCAGCATGGAAGTGCTGGGCTCTTGTTGGGGGTGGCAGTGGAGGATGACTTTCCAGCACCTTTGCCTTCGGGTGGGGTGACAGCGGGCATGTTCGCCCATGGCTCAGAACCTAGTGCCTGCTCACAACACACCTGTAGCGGCCCCTCCCCTTCCTGGTCTCACTGTCCGGCTCCCTGCCCTGCCTCCCGTGGCCCTCAAACAAGCTGATTGCACTGGAATCCCAGTCTCGGGGTCTGCTTTCCTGGATCTCAGGAGGAAGCCAGTGCGTGACGGCACGGCCCACAGGAAGGCCCCCTCCCACTCTGACTTGTGCACACACCGTCCCCCCACCCCTCGGCCCCGAAACACACACACACACACACACACACGTGAGTCGGCTCTGCAACTCATCAGGGAGGTGGGTGGGAAGGATGCCCAGGGGGGATTGTAGGCAGCCCCTTTGGACCCCTCCCCAAGGACACGCAGCCCAGGAGGTGGGGACACACGAGCCTCCATGGGCAGGTGAGGGACGGGAGCTCGGGGAGGGTTCTGGGGTGAATACTGTCCCCCCCCAGTCCATGTCCGCCTGGAAACTCAGACAGTGACCTCTGGAGGTCGGGTCTTTGTAGACATAATTATTTAAAGTAAGATGAGGTCAGACTGGATTCGGGGGAGCCCGATCCCAATATGACTGATGTCCTTAGAAGAGAAAAAGCAGAGACACAGAGACAGGAGAGGGACCAGCCGAGCTGAGGAGCACCGAGGATGGCCAGAAGCTGCACCTGGCCAGGCGAGAGCCCTTCCTGGAGCCCCTGAGGGGAGCACGGTCCCGCCAACACCCAGACTTTGGGCTTCTGGCCTCCAGCAGCATGAGGTCATGAGCTTCTGTGTCTGACGCACACAGGGCACCATGACTTGTAACCCTGGGGGGTGGCTTACCCGAGACATCGGAATCAGGACACCGTAGCCTCTGCACTACATCCAACCACGTCCTCAAAACTTGATCGAGTTTTCCAAGTGCCACCCATCCAGGAAGACGGAGAAGTGTGGTCTCTATCTTCAGAGTCAGATGCGGCCACAATTTGCTACCAGGAGCCCTGGGAGGAGGCAGTGTCTGTGTCGGTCGGAGCCAGACAGAGGTGGGTTGGGATCCTTGACTTCTCTGGGCCTCGGGTTTCTCGCCTGTGAAATGGGGCCATGACTGGGCTGCTATGAGCAACAACAGAAGGCTTGTAAAGTGCTTAGCAGGAGGCGGGGGCCCACGGCCATCCGGCCATAAACGCGAGTCATTATTTTCACAATTCCCCAACAAAGAAGTGTTTGTGGAGCACAGAAGCCAGGATCTTGTGCCGCGATGTTCAATGCAACTTTTCCAGGATTTGGCACCTGGTACTTTGCTCTCAGCCTTGGGGCCCTTGACATTTCAGCCAAGGACCCAAAGGCTGAGAGCAAAGTACCAGGTTCCAAATCTCTGAAGCTGGTGCAGGGGTTGTAACAGGGCCTCTTGTGCAGGGATTGTAACGGGGCCTCCTGTGCAGGGGTTGTAAGAGGGGCACCTTTGCAGGGGTTGTAACACGGCCTCCTGTGCAGGGTTTGTAACAGGGGCACCTTTGCAGGGGTTGTAACAGCTGAGGCCTGAAGCTGGTCCTGTAGCATCGGCCCCTCACCCATGTCCCAGTTTTCTGTTGCTGAGTGATAAACCACCCAAGATGTCATGGGGCAGAACAGCCATTATTAAAGCCCCAGGTTCTGTGGGGCAGAAATTCAGATGGGGCTTGGCCAGGCGATTCTTCTGCTCCGCGCGGCCTTGGCTGGTGTCGCTCGGTGATACTCAGCAGGTGGGTGGCTGGGTCTGGAGAGCCAAGGTGGTAGCACTCACATCTGGCACCTTCGCTGGGGTGACTGGCAGGCTGGGCTCATCTGGGGCTGCCAGTCAGAGCAACCCCAAGGTGCCCAGCCTCAGGGTCAGACTTCCACTGGGAGGACTAGGCGGCATGCACTAATTCATTTGTTCATTCATTCATTTGGCAAATACTTACTGTGTACCCACCATGTGGCAGGCCCTGTTTTAGGGGCTGGGGATACATCAATCATCAGTAAAAACTCCTGTCCACACAGTGCTTTCATTCTGGGGGGGAAGCAGATAGAAACCAGATTAACGAGTCAGAGAAAATGCGAGAGGGAGGATGGCGACCCAGAGGGGATGACGTGTTGAGGAGGGGCTGACAAAATTGTAGGTCCCACGTCTCAAAAGTGGCACTTGGGCAAGACCTGGAGTGAGAAGGGTGCTGGGCACACTAGCCCCCAGGGGAGGAGCAAGTGCCAAGGCCCCGAGGCAGGAGTGGGCCGGCCTGTGGGTACAGGAGCCCTGAGCGCTGAGATGATGAAGTCAGAGAGGTCGCAGGTGGGATCACACTGGTGGGGTCACACTGGTGGGGTCACATCGAGTCCCAAAGGCCGCAGGAGGGATTTTGGGTGTTACTGAGTGGGTGGGAGTGTAGGAAGGTGCCAAGCAGAGGTGACCAGGACCCCTCTGGAGGCTCTGTGGCCGTGGAGACAGCAGCGAGGAGCCACAGCGGCCACCAAGGCCAGGGATGGTGGCTCGGAGCAGGTGGAACCATGGTGACGGGGAGGTGCCTTCCATTTCTGGGTACATTTAGCCAACGGGAAGAGCTAGCAGGCTTTGCTGATGGTCCAGACATGGGACACGAGAAGAAGAGAGGAGATAACCATGATATGAGCTTGGGGCCCCAGCAAGGTAGAGCCATCGTTGGTGATGGAGGAGCCGGCAGGGAACAGCCAGGAGGGGGATGGGATGCCATAGGGGCACGTTGAGTTTGAGAAGCCTCAGAAGCAGGCAGCCAGGTGCAGATGGTGCGGAGGCAGCTGAATAGTGGATCCAGGAGCAAATACGGGCTGGAGATGGGCTCTAGAGTTGGGACAGAGATGGAATTTGCAGGCCCGATGCGAATGAGGTCACCGGCAGGGAGGGCAGTGGAGAAGAGAGCCCTGAAGACAGGGGCCGAGGTGGCCGGCAGGAGCCGGGTAGAGAAAGCCTTTGAAGGAGGTGGTGAGAGAGTGCCATGGAGAGTGCTGAGGGAGGTGAGCTGGGGGCTGAGAACTGCCCGGCTTCATGGGGAGCAGGGGCAGGTGCTTCCCTGCAAGTGGGCATTTGAGGGGAACCTGGGAGGATGGCAGGGGTGTCCAGTGGCCAAGACAGGGAGGTGTGCATGGGACAGGTCAGCCAGGTGCAGGAATGAGTCGGGACGGGACACAGGTGAGTGGCATGCGGGTGCAGGTTTAAGACAGGCTCAAGGGCCAGCAGGCTGAGAAGGCAGTTGGGCCCAGATCCAGGGTCTCGATGTCCTGGGACGGTGAGAGGGGTCTGAGGGCTTCAGGTGTGGCGGTGCCACCCATGAGCAGGGGCCGCTGCTTCACCGCACTTTGGCTGGAACCCCGCGGGCGCACCGTGCAGGGAGGCTAATTACCGCTGCTGTCAGGCGGCCTCCTTGCCAGCCTTCGAGGCACTCAAAAATAACTTGTACGAAATGAGTCACTTGATCTGCCAGGCCGCCGAGTCGCAGGCTTGTCTAACTGCCTCCATGCTCTGAGGCGGGTGGGATCTCGTCACACGTGGAGTCGCTGCATTTAGCATCTTTCTCAGGGTAAGAGGCCACAGTGGGGTGTCCCCGTCTCTGGTCCTTTTTCTACGGTCTGATGCTCCTACCTCTGGGGCCAGCAGGAGGGCTGGCCTCCACCCACACTGGAAGGGGCACCCGAACATGCCTGGATGCCTCCCAAGGGCTGGAGATTCATGGCATCCCTGATGTCATCTGCAGCCTGGGTTGGGGACACGGTCTCCCTCCGGCCGACAGGTTCACACCGGACTCTGGATTCACAGCGGGAGATTCCAGTCCAATTCCAAAGCAGGAGGCTGGGAGACAAGGCGAGCTGGACAGACGGTCCACAGGGCAGCCCAGTCTACTCCTTCCTCACAGTGACAAAGTCAAACACAAACCCCACAATCCCAAGCACAGTGACGGCCAAGGAAGTTGTGTGCTTTGTAGCTTTTGAGGAAGAATTGGCAAGACGTGTTTTTTTGTTTTGTTTTGTTTTTGGTTTGGTTTCTGTTTTGAGACAGAGTCTCGCTCTGTCGCCCAGGCTGGAGTGCAGTGGTGCGATCGCGGCTCACTGCAAGCTCCGCCTCCCGGGTTCACGCCATTCTCCTGCCTCAGCCTCCCGAGTAGCTGGGACTACAGGCGCCCGCCACCACGCCCGGCTAATTTTTTGTATTTTTAATAGAGACGGGGTTTCACCGTGTTGGCCAGGATGGTCTTGAACCCCTGACCTCATGTCTGCCCATCTCAGCCTCCCAAAGTCCTGGGATTACAGGTGTGAGCCACTGCACCCGGCCGGCAAGATGTGTTTTCAAACCTTAAAATGTTGTGTTCCTTTTAACCCAGAAATTCCACACCTGAGGCAGGAATCACAGGTGAATTGTCAAGTCGGCCTGTGGCATCACATGTTCGCTAAAGTGGTCTTGGTGATAGCGACATGTTGGGTGCCACATAAAGACCCAGTGATGGGGGGGTTCAAGGACTGATGGTCCTCCTGGGGGGCTGAGAGACAGACCCCAAAGATGCCACGCCCTAATCCCTAGCAGCTGTGATGGTGTCACTTTTCATGGTAAGAGGGACTTGGCAGAGGGGATTAGATTAAGGATCTTGGAATTAGGAGATTATCCCAGACTTCCCAGGTGGGTGCAGGGCCAGCGCTAAAGGAGGGGTGGGAGGAGCAGGGATGGAGAAGGGCACATGTTGGTGGCATCAGGGAGAGAGAGAGGGATGTGAAGATGCCTTGAGGCTGGCTTTGAAGGTGGAGGAAGCAAGCCAGGGAATGCGGGTGCCTGGAGAAGGTGGAAATGTCAAGGAAATGACTCTCCTTGAGCCTCCAGGAAGAATGAAGTCTGCGGGCACCTTGCCTGCGGGACTTCGGGCCTCAGCAGCTGGGAGGCCACCCTTGTGTTGTATGAAGCCACTATGTGTGTGAGAGTGTGTTGAGCAGCTGCAGGAAGCTACATGGCGGGAGGTTATTGGGCCACACCCCCGCAAGAATGTTCCAGGCTCACACTGAGTGGTGGAGGCAGGCTGCGGGCCGGTGCGGGACGATTGCACCTCTGTCCATTGGTTAGGGACCTATGGGGCATTTCCCGGGCACTGCCAGGTGGGAGGGGAGGCCGGGAGTGGGGCCTTGAGCCAGGCCAGCTGGGAGGCCTGAGTGCAGCCTTCTGAGGATGAGAAGACCAGATGGAGAGGGAGACAGGGCGTGTAGGGGGTTGCGGGGAGGAGACCCCAGGACAGCTGAGGGCCGAGAGCATGGGGCAGCCTCCCTGGGGCCCAAGGGAGGAGCAGCAGCTTCAGCCCAGGCCCAGGGGGATGAGGCTTCAGGCAGGACCTGCATGGGGGTGTCCAGGCTGAGAGAGGCAGGCTTTGAGGTAATCAAGCTTGCATTTTTACTTGGTTACTTCATCCCCATTAGGAAGCCGCTGAGAGACCATGGGCTGTGCTGGGGACTGGGCCTGCTGCACCCCCTAGCCTGGCACTGGGCCCACACCCAGGACCTCACGAGTGAAGAGTGGCTGCTTGGCCTGGACTTGGGGGAGCTGCTGATGAGATGGGTGAGGGGCCCTTCTGAGGCAGCAGGTGCCTTTGTCAGACTCCAGGCCCCCAAGCCAAAGCCTGGTCACTGAGGACACAGCCCTGCCTTTCCCTGCCCCGGGGGGCCCACACCCCACCTCCTGCACAGGGGTACCACCCCAGTGGCCAGCCTGGCCCCTGCTAAGACCACATCAGCGCCCCTGCCTGCCCCAGCCCTGCTGAGACTGCTCCAGCGCCCGTGCCTACCCCAACCCATGTCGCTCCATCAGCCGGACCTGCCCACAGCCTCCCCCGCCCACTACGCTCCAGGCCCCGGAGAGCAGCCTCCACCGTCCACAGCCTCTGAGGGCGGCCTCGGGCTCAGGCCCCTGCTGTGTCCCCTGTGTCTGTCCAGCTCCTTCCCTTAGGCCGCTCCCCCATGTGTCGCACTGACACACATGCTCCACAGGCCATGCTGAGCTCACCATCCCCCAGACCCCACCCCGGCCCCCTCCTGCCTGATGCTTCTCCATCCTCACACTGTTCAAGCCAGAAATCTGCCTCACCCTCCACCTCACGCTGCGGCCTCACCGGTGAGGCCTGAGACCTCCGCCCCAGCCGCGGCCTCTCTAGGCCTCAGTTTCCCTGCCTGTGATGGGAATGGGCTGGATTAGGAGTGCTGGGGGATTCCAGCCATGCTCTCCTGGGAGGTCAGGACATAGAATGTAATAAAATGGGGTCTCAGGCCTGCACCCAGCATTCAGGCCAGACCGAGGCTCCCTCCTGTAGCTGCCTCCACCAACCTGGAGAGGAGTGTCTAGAAGCTGTGGTAGAGATTCCTGTGCTGGCAATGTCCAGACCTCCTTCTCTTCCTGGGCACATGGGAGAACGTTGCAGGAGTCCCTGTGGTCAGGTGGGGCCATGTGACCAGCTGCAGCCAATGGGCTGTGAGTGGAAGGTTGGGCTAGGCAGGAAGGAGTCGGTATGGGTTCTCTGCATCCTCACTCGTCCCCTGACAAGCAACCCCAGAAGCCATCTGCTGAGCCCCTGGAAACTGCGGCACAGACTAGGGGTGCAGGTTGCCAAGTACCTGCAGCCCTGGTCTGCAGTGGCATAGCCTGATGTGACAACATTTAAGAATAGGTTTCATTCGTTACCAAGCATAACCTCACCTGTGCTGACCAAAACATCATGGGGCTTCTCTTCCATGCTTTCCCCCACACCATCTTGAGGTAAGGGTCCCCCTTGGGATCAGCTCTGAGGAACTGTGGCTCCTGCCTGGGGCCCCCTGCCACTCCATTCCTGGAGCAGGGTCTGGGTTTTCAGCAGGTGTGCCTTCTGCACTGTTTTGAGCCAAGTGCATGCTCAGCATCTGGGTAGATTTTGCAGATGAGACCGGGAAGACCTACGGAAGTGCAGGTAGTGGACTGGAGTCCACCAAGGCAGGTCCACATCAAAGATGGGAGCTCCTTGTGTGCCAGGATCTCATCAGTAAAAGCGGATGATCACAGGCCCACCTTTGCAGAGTGGTGTGGGCAGCAAGCGGTCCATGCCACACCACAGTGAGCAGGGTCTACACTGACAGGGATGGGAAGGCTTGTGGCCTGGGACCCACTGAGACCAGGATGGCTGACCCAGAGCCACTCGCTGCTCTTGGGAACACTGGGTCAATGGTCACTCAGCAAGCCTGTGCTGGACCCAGGGATAGGCCCTGTGACCAAGGGACCTCCCGCTGCCTGCAGCACAAAGGCCACATACCTCAGGCTGGCCTAGCAGGGTTCCCTTTCTGTAGGATGCACCATGATGTCTGTAACTGTCCTTCCACACGACAGGTGGGATTTTTCCCGGCAAGCTCTGGGGCTTCCCAGGCCTACATCCCGGCCCCTGAGCACTGGCTCAAAAGCAGGAACAGAGACCAGGAAGCCAACGGGCTGCGTAGGAAGAGCGAGGGCCAGAACCAGCTTCACCACATCCTGGCTGTGGGACTGTGGCAAGCTGCCCCGTCTCCAAAGGAATTAGGCCTTCCCACCAACAATCAAAGAAGATTATGCCCATTGGACAGGGCTGCTGTGAGGGTGATGAGATACAGCACAGAGAAACAGAGGGCACAGAGGTCAGAGGGGCAGGGGCCTGGACTGGCCTTCATAAAGCAGGTGCCTCCATCTGATGTGCCTTCAACCCTGAGGAGAGGGGCACCTCTCCCCAAGGCAGGCAGGAGGGACTGTCTTACTTATTTCTCCCACAAACACTAGGTAGCGCATATTGAAGACAGTCTTTGCTTTAAGTGCTTGGGAATACTAGCTCATCCCATTCCACTTATGCCAGATGACAGCTCAGAAGGAAGGATGGGATATTCTCATGTGGTATGATGTAGTGGAGTATGGCATACTGTATAGTATAGTGCAGTAGACTGTAATAGAGTACCCTATCAACTGATGGAGTGGGTATGGTATAGTATAGTATAGTATAGTATAGTATAGTATAGTATAGTATAGTATAGTATAGTGGAGTATAGTGGAGTATAGTGGAGTATAGTATGGTAGAGTGTAGTACAGCCTGGTGGAGTGGGTATTGTATAGTATAGTGGAGTATAGTAGGTGCAGTATGGTGATGGAGTATAGTATAGTATAGTATAGTATAGTGGAGTATAGTGGAGTATAGTAGAGTGCAGTATGGCCTGATGGAGTGGGTATTGTATAGTATAGTATATGTAGTTATATTTTAGTGCAGTACTGGTGGAGTGGGTATTGTATAGTATAGTGGAGTATAGTATAGTATAGTGGACTACAGTGAACCATAGTAGAGTGCAGTACAGCCTGATGGCATGGGTATTGTAGAGTATACTGGAGTATAGTAGAGTGCAGTACAGCTTGATGGAGTGGGTAGTGTATAGTATAATGGAATTGAGTGTCGTGGAGTATAGTAGTGCTTAGTGTAGTGGAGTGTGGTGTGGTGTGATTTAATGTAGCATAGTAGAGCATACATGAGGAAGGCATAGAATAGCACCAATTACAGCATGATGAGCAACGTGAGGCTAGAGAGGTTAAGTGGCATCCCCAAGGTCATCCGGCTCCTAAGTCTCAGAGCCTGCCTTCTAATGCAGACCTGTTGGGCTCCAGGGCTGTGTTCCCACTGTGTCTTGCAAGCAAAGAGCCTTCACTCAGGAAACAGACCTCATCTGTCCTGACAAGTCAGAGGCTGACCAGCCATGCAATGATTTCAAGAGAATGCTTTTGGGTCTGCTGGCTGGAGGCTCAAGAGGAGGGTTTAGCAGAGTCTGTGCTGCCTCCAGGTGTGAGGTGGCCGGGGGGCAGTGGGCGGGGCCTGGGGGTCATAAGGTGTTCTAGACCTTTGACCTTGGTGGTCTCTGAGCCTTGAGGCTGGAGGACACCATGGGGGCTGAGGTTAGACAGCTCTGAGTCTGGGAGCGTGCTCCAACCAGAGGTGGGGCCATGTGAGGAGAGAAGGGGAGCACCATGGATTTGGGGGAGAGCAGCTCCTGGAAGCCAAGAGAAGGATGTGTCTCCTGGGAGGAGGCTGATGTCTGAGGCTGAAAGGCCAAGTGCAAGACACTCTGAGAACCGACTGCTGGATTCAGGAACACAGGGGCACTGGAGACAGGTTGTGAGTGGTTTAAGAGGTGAAGGAAAAGGTGGGGTCAGGATAGGACCACTGGGGACGTGAGCACATGCACGTCTCTGCCTAGCTGGCAGTCTGTCTTCCCAACAAGCTGGCCGTTTCTGCCCTGGCGTCACGTTGTGTTCTAATCATAATAATTATCAGAGCATGATGAGCTCTTACTGCGTGTGAGAGCACGTGTGAGCGTGTGGTCCTGGAGCGCTGGACCAGGAATTCCACGTGGGGCTTTGCGCTCCGGCCCCACCCCTCACCACTGTGTGGCCTTGTGGGGTCCTAAGGAGATGCAAGTTTGAGAGCTCCCTGCCACCTCCATGCCCTCTGGGGCCCTGGCACCAGCCACAGCACTCAGCACGGGCCCCGGTCGCTGAAGGATCATGGTTTATTATGTGTCCGGAGGCAGAGCTGGAGGTGGAGCAGGGGCTGAGTTTCACTTCTAGTCCCTTTGGGTGCCTGAAGGAAACATCTCATTCTCACTGAAAGCCTCGGTGTCCTGGAGTCAGGCAGAGGTGAGCGAGTCCTCCATGGGCACGTTCTCAGCTGGGTGATCATCATCCCAGCCCGCACAGCCGCCCCGGATTCTCAGTGCCTCTCTCCAGCTTCCTGTGCTGGTGTCCTCAGCTGCCTGGAGCTCAGTGGCATCGCCGCAGTGCGAGTTCCATCTCTCCCAGCTGTGGAGGCCAGAAGTCTAAAGTCAAGGAGCCAGTGGGGCTGGGTCCTCCTGGAAGCTCCCCAGGAGATTCCGTTTTCTTGCCTTTTACAGCTTCTAGAGGCTGTCTGCGTTCCTTGGGTTGTGGCCCCTTCCTGGAATCACAGCAGCCTCTGGTGTCCATCATCCCATCTCTGACTCCGACCCTCCTCCTACTGTGAGGATGCTTGTGATTTACGGGGCCACCTGGATCACCCAGGACCATCTTCTGTCTCCAGATCTTCCATGTAGCTCTTTCCCCATGCAAGAGAACATACTTCTGGTTTCAAGGGTTAGGGCCTGGACACAGTTGGGGGCCCTCTTTCCTTTGGCAGCACACCCCCACCTGAAGGCACACTGACTCTGCCAGCTGCCCTCGGTATCTGTAGCACTGGCCTTGGTCTCAGTGACCCACACAAGTTCCAGATGTGCTGAAAACAAGAGCAGGAGCCTCCTGGCCTCAGCCCTCCCATCTTTTGAATGGGGTTGACCCAACAGCATGTCACAGAGTTGCTGGGCAGGTCAGAGGATTGGTGTGTTGAAATAGGTGACACAGGACCCCGCCCTACAGATGCTAGCTGCTGAGGGTGACAGCATCACGGTTGGTCTGCCAAGTGCCCGGGAGGGTCATGGAGGGAGGCCCACAGACTGCACACAGGAGAGGCGGCTGCCGAACCCCAACCAGGGGACCCCCACCAAGCAGAGCTCAGGTGAAGACGGCCTCGTGGGTGGGCGCTTTGCTCATCACTGAGGTTGCTTGATTGGGGAAAGACACTTTTCCCTGAAGTGCCTGCTCCCAGGCTGGCTCCTAAACGTCAGCTCAGTTGAATCAGAAAACACGGTGCCGCATACAGCCCACAGGGGGCTGCGAAGAACCTCGAGAGGCTTCCTGAGGCTGACCTCCCCCGCATCTGAGGGGCTCCCACCTCTGAGTGGGGCTCAGAATCCCCCCAGGAGAGGTCAGGCCATTGCAGGAATCCCGGCGTGGCCGGGGAGAAGCCTCCCAGGAGTGTAGGGTGGGGCCATGGCGTCCAGCTGGTGGCATTCTCGCCAGCAATGGCTTCATTCAAACTCAAAGTAACTTCAACAGAGGAGTCTTAATTCCAGAGCAAACCAGATGGGACCATTCCTCTGCTTAAAAACCTTCTGTGCCCCTCATCAGAAGAGAATTCCCAAACGCCTTTGTGGGGAGCCCTGAGGCCCACTGCCCCACGTCCTGTCTCACCTGGGCCATGGCCCTCAGCACCCAGGCATCCGTGTGGGCCACCAGCCTCTGGGGACACTTATCCCTTTGGCCTGGAGTGGCCAGCTCTGGCTCCCATTGGCATGCCTGCAGGCAGCTCTATCCCGAAAGGCCAAACCCCGAGAGAGACCCTCGCAGGCTCCCCCTGACCCCTGCGCACCTGCAAACCCCGAGAGAGACCCTGGCAGGCTCCCCTGACCCCCGTGCACCTCACAGGAGGCTGCTCACCTGCGCAGTTTCCTGAAATGCCACGAGGCCCTCAAAGGTGGGCCCTGCAGGCGAGTCAGGCCTGGGCAGCTGCATCCACCCAGATCTGACCAGGGCTGGTGTCCAGGGGCAGCTTCATAAATACCACACACAACCCCCCGCATGGAGGCCACGCCAGCACCCCCATCCCTGCACTGAGCACATTGTAGACGTTGTCTGTCTTCCTCTCCACTGCCCATGGGGTAGACAGATCCTGTCCTGCTTCCACAGATGGGGAATCAGGGGCTTGGAGGACCGGCTCCATGCTTCAGGCTCCATGCCGCACGCTCCACACTCCACACAGTGCATTCAGTTCTCACCACGACCGCCAGGCAGTCTAGGGTGCACAGCACCATGACACCCCTCCAGCCAAAGCCCCAGGCCACGGGGGGCTTCTACAAGTCACAGAGCTGGGCGGGCAGAGCCAAGGCTGAGAATGGCAAGGAAACGGGCCAGGCGGCAGATCGGTGTGAGTGTGGCAGCCGTGCCCAACAGGCGCCGAGTGCCAGGCTCAGAGGCAGGGTTTGCTGCCACACCCTGCAGCTACCCTGAGGGTCCACGTCGCCGCCCCGCTGTGCGGTGAGGAGCTCAGAGAGGTCAGGGCCACACGCAGCTTCATGGCCCCGTGTTCCGTGGCCCCATCTGTTAGCTGTGTGACTGCCATGGCTTAGATGTCTGTCCCCTCAGACCTCACGTTGACGTTTGATCTCCAGTGTTGGCAGTGGAGCCTCACGGGAGGTGTTGGGTCCTGGTGGGGGTGAGGGGTGAGTGGGCGCCCGTGGAGCTGGCTGTTGAGAATAGCCCAGCACCTCCCACCTGTCTCTCCGTGTGGTCTCCGCACACACGGGCTCCCTTCCCCCTCCGCTGTGAGTGGAGGCAGCCCGAGGCCTCCAGCAGAGGCAGGTACTGGCTTCTATGCATGGTTCCGGTGCAGCCTGCAGAACCGCCAGCCAAAGAGACCCCTGTGCTCTCCACCTCGCTGAGCCTCAGGTGCTCCCTGATAGCAACGTAGACGGACTCAGCCAGCGACCTTGGGAAAGATACTTAACCTCTCAGCACCTCCCCGCCAAGGTCTGTTTGGATCCACTCAGGGTCCCAGCTCTGCTTTAGGAGATGATGATCCACGGGGGTCCCCGACCAACAGTCAGGAGAGACCCCGTGACAACAATGTCTCAGGCGGGGACGGTGGGCAGGACCATGTCTCCAGGAACGCCAGGCAATAAGCCCGCTCTGCACCTCGGCAAGCGTGCTGGGCCCTGGGCCATCCCAGGCTGGAGGAGTGAGGTCTGGCCCTGTCACTCACCCACCCAAGACCTTCTGGGACTCCCAGTCACCTAAGCCCAAGAGGTACAGCCTGGCAGCCACATAGCCCTGTGACCATGCCCCAACACGTGCCTGGCCCTGGTGTGCTCGAGCCTCCAGCCTAAACACCCTCCCCTTCTGCCTCCATCACCGCACCAGGCTGCCCGCGAGACCCCAGCCCTCTCATGCAGGTCCCGACCCTCCCTACACAGGGGGAGCTGGCGTGTGTGAGCCAGAGACGGCAAAAGCACACTCACGCCGAGAGCTTCTGGGGCACAGGCACCGAGTGGTCACGGCCCTGGCCCTCACCCTCACACACACCTGTGAGCTATGTTAGTCTATTTTGAGATGGAAAATAGAGGCCAAGGGAGGTTAAGATGCTTGCCCTGCCCCCCACCAAGTAGAAAGTGGCAGAGTCAGGTGCAAACCAGAGTTGCCGATCCCGGAGCCCAGCTCCCAGCCCCTCCACTCTTGGCTGGCTGTCCGCCCACACCTCCCGCACTCCCTGGTCCAGGCTCATAGGTTTGTCAATTCCACCCCTCTGCTGATGGCGCCTGGATCTGCACCTCCAGCCCCAACATCACCCCGGAAGACCGGGCTTATATATCAGCGATCTCCACTTGATGGCCTAACAGGCATCACATAAAAGCCAAACCTTTTACTTCCCAGCTCAAAGCCTGTTCTAGTCTTCCCCATCTCAGCTGCTGGCGAATCCATGCTTCTACCTCTCGGGGCCAGTCCTGATTCCTCTCTCTCCCTCTCCATCTCTGCCAGCTTCCAAATGGCTGGTGAATCCTGTCAGCTCTCCCTTCAGCTGCCATCCAGAGCCCAGCCTGGTCTGCGCCACCACCCTTGAGCATCTGCTTCTCCTTGGTGCCCTTCTCTTGCCCTTACCAGCTCTTCCCCACACAGCACCAGGGGCACCTCTGCAACAGAAGGCAGAACTCATCCCTCTTCTGCTCAGAACCTTCCAGTGAGCTCTGAGCCACTCAGAGTCAAATCCAAAGTCCCTCCACAGCCTCCGAGGCCCAAAGGATCTGACCTCCTGACCCTTCCTCCCCTCCTCTGGTTCACAACTCTGTGCTATACCCGGACTGCACCGCACACTTCTGCGCTACGCCCAGACTGCACCGGACGCCTCTGCGCTGCACCCTGACGGCACCACACACCTCTGCGCTATGCCCAGACCACACCACACGCTTCTGCGCTGCGCCCTGACCGCACCGCACGCCTCTGCACTATGCCCTGACCGCACCGCACACCTCTGCGCTATGCCCAGACTGCACCGCACACTTCTGCGCTATGCCCTGACCGCACCACACACCTCTACGCTATGCCCTGGCTGCATCACACGCTGCTGCCCCAGGTGCTGCCCTCTCCTGGGGAAGGTGCTGCCCAAGCTCTCCTGGGGCTGCTCCAGTGCCCCTTTCTGGGGAAGGGACCTTCCCTGACCCCACATATAGAATGAAAAACCCCCACAGTCTCTCTACCACGCTTACTCTACATTCGTTTCCTCCTTAGCTCTTAGCACCACCTGGCACATGTGCTTCCGGTTTATCATCACTCTCTCCCACTGGAATGGAAGCTCCTGGGTGTGGGTCTTGGCACCTTGGTTTTCTGCTGTATTCCTCATGCGTAGAACAGACAGGCACATAGATATGCTCAATAAGCATCTGTGGAATGAACCTGCCATCATTTCGGGGGATAATTTTTATTGCTATATGATACAAGAGTTGTACATATTTTGGGAGTGCATGTGATATTTTGATACATGTATACAGTGTGTAATGATCAAATCAGGGTATTTAGGCTGTCACCTCCAACATTCGCCTGCCCACTCATTCTTCTTCCTGGGGGTCTCCTCTGTACTAGACACCACCACGAGTGCCAGAACCAATGAACTCAGCAACATTCCACTTCACGTTTGAAATCTGCATCAAAGGTAAATCTCCAGGGTTACAAAAAGATCAGTGAAATTCATTCTCAAGGACCCAGATTAAATTTAAATAGAGAAGCACTATTTATCCAACCCAGGAAAACATTTATATAAATGTGCTTACATAATGCATTAAAATGCCAAGAAAAGCTACTTGTGCGGTCACATCAGTATTTCTCACGCGGAACACGGCATATGCTGAAACCACTCAAATCGGCTCTTAAAGCTCTGAGATTAATCCTACATGCTTTTCCCCTTAAGAAATATGTCCTTTCTTTGTTTTACTCCTAAGTGGCTGCAGGTTTTGCGATTTCAAAATGAAATGAAGCCATCCCAGGGGGTGGTGAGCCCAGATCTTTACGATAAACATTCTTCTTTTGTTTTTCTCAAATTTGTGAAGACTTGTTGGTCTCCGTGGGGGAGATGTCAGGTCCTGGAGGGGTCAATCGGATTAGTAACTAATCTCTGGCGCTAGGAGCCCAGTGCGGGGGACCCTCCTCGTGCTGAGCTCAGCTTCCAGGGGTTTTGTCCCTGCCTGCAGCGCTCAGAGCTTCCTCAGAACCTGTCTTCCACAGAACCTTTTGTTCTCGAAATAGCATGTCACTGACAATTCTTTCCTCCGAGTTGAAAAATAGTTAAATGAATTAGACCTTCTCAGAAACGCCACATTTGAATTGGGGGGTGTTGATTCAAATACTGGAAGAGAAATCATTTTGAATTTTTAAGAAATGATGGAATATGTATTTTTTTCTTTTGTATTTTTGAGGTGGGTGACAGAAAATCAGTGAATTTTTTAAAACCTGGAATTGTTTAAAAAATATATCATGTTATGTGTGACAAATTTCATGGTCCCTGGTTGCAGCAGGTTTTATTTGGAGGAAATTTTTCGAAAGCGTAAATCTATTATCTTCCCACTCACTCATTAGCACCTCCCTGCTGCCAGAGGGAAATATTTTGCCCTGGGCCATCCAGTGACCCCCTTGCACTGGATCCTGGAATTCTATGTTGGCAACCTGTATATGTGTTCCCGAGGAAAACGTGGAAAGTGCTTGTTTAAAAAGAAACCAGTGGGGCGCAGTGGCTCACACCTGTAATCCCAGCACTTTGGAAGGCCAAAGCAGGCAGATCACCTGAGGTTAGGAGTCCAAGACCAGCCTGGCCAAAATGATGAAACCCCATCTCTACTAAAAAAATACAAAAAATTTTACCAGGGCGTGGTGGGGGTGCCTGTATTCCCAGCTACTCATGAGGCTGAGGCAGAATTGCTTGAACCCAAGAGGTAGAGGTTGCAGTGAGCTGAGATTGTGCCACTATACACCAGCCTGGGCAACAAGAGCAAAACTCTGTAAAAAAGAAAGAAAGAGAGAGAGAGGGAGATACGGAGATAGGGAGAGATGGAGGGAGAGAGGAGGGAAGGAAGGAAGGAAAGAATGAAGGAAGGAAGGAAAGAAAGAAGGAAGAAAGGAAGTAAGGAAAGAAGGAAGGAAGGAGACACCATAATTGACAGGAGCTTCATTTGAGCAGATGACAGGGTCAGGTTGATTAGAAAGAAAATTTAATCTTCAGTTGCATTAATAGGAGCAGAGTGTCCAGAATAACGGAGGCCATCATTCGGCTGCACTAGGGGTTGATCACACCATTCTTTGCAGCGCTGAGGTTGGTTCTGGGTCCCTTCAGGTAATCTGCGTCTCGGCCGATTAGAGTGGGCTTATTAGCAATGACGGGGTTGGAAAGCCAGTCTGAAACTGGGTCCTTAGAGAAATGTCTGAAGGAATCAGAGCTGTTTCACTGACAGAACAGACTCTGGGGACCTGGGAACTGTCTGCAGATTTCTGGAGGACTATCATGGGGCATGTGGAATGGGTTTCATTGGCCCTGAGGCCAGAGTCAGGACCACGCGGTATTCTGTGCATCTATTCTTGCATTAAAAAAATGTGGCCGTGTGTGGTGGCTCACGCCTGCAATCCCAGCACTTTGGGACGCCGAGTTGGGTGGATCATGAGGTCAGGAGTTCAAGACCAGCGTGGAAAAGATAGTGAAACCCTGTCTCTACTAAAAATACAAAAATTAGCCAGGCATGGTGGCAGGTGCCTATAATCCCAGCTACTCGGGAGGCTGAGGCAGGAGAATCGCGTGAACCCGGGTGGCAGAGGTTGCAGTGAGCCAAGATCACACCACTGCACTCCAGCCTGGGCGACAAGATTGAGACTCTGTCTCAAAAAAAAAAAGCTTACTGGTGTAAAACAACAATGTATCATTACGTCTCCCAGTTCTGTGGGTTGACCAGGCTCTGCTGGGAGGCTCTAGCTTGGGTCTCACCCCTGGTCGCAGTGGGGTGTCTGCCACAGCTGCTGTCACGTGGGAGCTCCCCTGGGATGCCCCCCAGGCTCATCACTCAGTGCTGTGGCTGAGGCTGGCAGTCAGCTGAGGGCCGCACTGGGGCTGTTGAGGACAGGCCCACACGTGGTCCCTCCATGTGGCTTGGGCTTCTCCGGGATGGCAGCAGGGCTCCAAGAGGGAGTGAGTGCTCCGAGATGCCCAGGCAGAGGTTGCTCAGCATCTTCTGACCCAGCTCGGAGCCCCAGAAAGTCACTGCTGCCATTTTCCACTGGCCAAGCAAGGCCCTGAGGCCAGCCTGGATCCACGCAGGAGAAGGTTTTGAAGGGAGAGGGGCACGCACTGCCGATGCCAGCCTTCATCAAGGCCAACCACCAGACAAGGAGATGAGGGTCGCAGGGAAACCTGCAGGAGGGGCACCCTTCTCCTTGTTTATTTCCTGGCATTGGCAAAGGCTATCAATGACCAGTCCTGAGGCATCGCAGGGAAGGAGCTTTCAACAGGCCTCAGGCAGACAGGCCCAGCTGCCAACCGGATCCATCTGCCTGGGCCACCATAACAAACTAGCGAAGACCAGAGGCTTAAACAACAGAAACTGATGACCTCGCAGTCTTGAAGGCTGGGAGTCCAAGGTCAAGGTGTGTCATAGTCCATCTGTGTTGCTGAAAAGGACACCTGAGGTTGGGTAATTGATAAAGAACAGGTTGATTTGGCTCCCAGTTCTGTAGGCTGTACAAGAAGCATGGAGCCAGTATCTGCTCGGCTTCTGGGAGGCCTCAGGAAGCTTCCCCCCATGGCGGCCGTGGGAGAGGAGCTGCCCGTGCAGACCTCACATGGTGAGACAGAAGCCAGCGAGTGGGGAGGTGCCAGGCTCTTTCCAACAGCCAGCTCTCACAGGAGCTAACACAGTGAGAACTCACTCATGACTGCGAGGAAGACGCCAAGATATTCATGAGGGATCCGCCTCTGTGCCCCAAACACCTCCCACCAGGCCCCACCTCCAACATTGGGATCACATTTCAACAGGAGACTTGGCAGGGTCAAGCCAACCCTATCTAAACCACTGAAGGATGTCACCAAGGCTCCAGGCTCAAGAGTCAAGGCTTGGTGTCTCCCAAGGCCTCTTCTTGGCTTGGAGACAGCCACTCTCTCCCTGCGACCTCATGGGGTGCTTCTGTCTGTGTCTCCATCACCTCTTCTCATGAGGTCTGCAGTCACACAGGGTTAGGGCCACCCTCATGGCCTTACTTTACCTTAATTTCTTTCTTTCTTTTTTTTTTTTTTTTGAGACAGAGTTTTGCTCTTATTGCCCAAACTGGAGTGCAATGGTGCAATCTCAGCTCACTGCAACCTCCGCCTCCCAGGTTCAAGAGATTCTCCTGCCTCAGCCTCCCGTGTAGCTGGGATTACAGGCACCCACTACCACACCCGGCTAGTTTTTGTATTTTTAGCAGAGATAGAGTTTCACCATGTTGGCTAGGCTGACCTCGAACTCCTGACCTCAGGTGGCCCACACCCTTGGCCTCCAAAAGTGCTGGGACTCCAGGCGTGAGCCACCATGCCCAGCCACCTTAGTTACTTCTCTAAAGGCCCCATCTCCACCTACAGTCCTATTCTGAGGTCTGGAGAGCCAGGACTTCCACATGAGGCTATTGTGGGGACACAAGTCATTCCATAGCACCAAGGGAGTGCGTTTCCTCAGGAACAAGGAGAAGGGTCCATGTCACAGAGGCCAGGGGAACTGTCAGCCAGGAAAAGTGTGAGTTGGACATTAGACCAGAAGAGGTTTCAGAGGGTTCCAGGAGGAGATGGTTGCAGCGGAGACTGGAAGAGTGAGCAGAGTCAGCTGGCGGAGGGGCGGGGGATGAGGGGAGATGGAGGGGGGTCAGGAACATTTGCATAAACAGGAAGAGGGGGAGGCGTCTCTGGTGAGGCACATACACCTGGCAGTGGGATGTACAAGGTGGGGGCTCTCTCAGGCCAGGAGTCCCAGAAGCGGACCTGAGACAGGGATGACTTCAGGGAGACCTCCCAGGAAACCCCGGAGGGCATGGCGGGCAGCAGCCCCCAAAAGAGTGCCAACAACCAATCCCGAGACCCTCCCCGCACCTGCACAGGCCACTGCTGGGGTGGAGGGTGGCAGTAGCCACTGGTGGGGCAGGAGAGTGGGCAGCCGAGAGCCCACCTGAGAGTGGGGGAGGGGTGGGAGGCAGGATGGCTCATGAACCAAAGCTCCAAGCTTTCTATGGGACATCACTCACAAACACAAAGGCAAAGATAAAATCGTTAGGAATTTCAAGGCGGAGACCTAAGAGCATAAACCCCCAGAACGGGGCCCCTCCGAGTGAGGGGAGGGGTCCTGGGTGAACACACTGATCTCACAGAGAGCAACTTTGGAGAGACTGCAGTGCCCATCCCCAGGTGCCCTGACGGGGTCGGGGGGGGAGCCGGGGCATTTGCAGGGCTCCCATCGTCCGGGCTGCCCGGGTGGGGGGCTGGGGGAGGAGGGCCATGTCCTGGGCACACCCTGCTCTGTGCGCACAGGGCTGTGGGCTTTCCAGCACAAGGCTGCCCTCGGGCAGGGGAGGCGGAGCTGGCTGTCTAGAGGCTGCACTCTGGGACGGGGCGTGCGTGAAACAGTTCAGAGCCTCTAGAGCATCCGCCGTGTGGCCACAGGAAGCCCCAACATGGGGGGACCCTCAGTCCGGGGGCCACTGCCCTCCTCCTGTCTTCATCCTAATCATGGTCAACCCCTTCATCAAAGGAATTCTGAACAGCCCAGACTTGAGCCCTTGGCCCCACTCTGCCTCCCAGCCTTGGCCAACCCTGAGAGGAGACACCTGTGCCCCCCACCCTGAATCAGCCCTTGCCACCCAGGGCTGCCCCTGTCCCACCAGACCAGGCATGTCCAGTCTCTGGTGTCCCCAGTCTCCCAAGCTAACAGGACTCTCCGTGGCTGCTGTTCAGCTCAGCTTCCTCAGCTGGGGGGTGGGGACAGCCACAAGTCCAGGACCCTTACAGAAGGCCTCAGAAGCCAGTGGGCTTCAGAATTCAGCCTTGACAAAGCCACGTGGTGCCTGTTCTGTGTATTTCACCACACCCATAGGGGGCTGGACCAGACCTTCCTATTCAAATGAATCCACTCTTCTGCAGCCAAACAACGTCCAAGAAATAGAGATAAATCATCAGGCCAGGTTTTGTCACCAAATGAGTTATTAAAGAAAAACATCAAGAAGATATACTTGAAGTGGTCAGAGCTTTGAGGATAAGGACTGGGACCTGTGACACCCTCTCCAGCCCCACCCCCAGGCGTCAGCCTTGGATTAAAAGACCCTGGGTGGGCCAAGTTCTGAGCAGGCATTTGGTGCTCACAAAAGTCAGGGGTGAGAAAGAATGTGGCTTGCAAATGGCTTCAGGCTACAGCTGTCTAGGACAGAAGGCACCAGTGGTCCCTGCCTCCCCTGCCCCAGAGTCCAGGACAAAGGTGCTGCTTTGAAAAGGCCTGGGAGGAATGCAGAGGGAGCCCTTATTCTATTAGCGCCTGTGGGCGTCTATTTGGTAAAACTAAGTGCCTGGCACGGGTCCTTTGCCACCTTTACTGCTGTTTTCATTTGTTCTTCTCCCGTGGAATTCTGTCACCCCCGTTAGAGGCTTGTTTATTGTTGAAGCACAAAGGAGTGGCAGGTGTGACGCGGAGAGAGGCCCAGCCTCACAGCAGGCAGGGAGGGGCCTTCACCTGGGGCTCCTGGGACCCCAGAAAGCCAGGGCTCAGGGGGTATGCAGCAAACCCATGCTTCTCCAGGCTCGGGGAGCCGGGGAGAGGGTCACAGAGGCCTCAGCATTGGGGCGTGCCCGCGGCCCACCCCTGCAGGGTGATGCTGGGTGAGGTGCCCCCCCTACTCTGAGCTTTGGTGTCCTTATCTATAAAAAAGGAGAGTAAGAATAAGAGGAACCTTGGGTTGCCCCAGGGTTAAGAGACCACACAGAAATGGGAAGAACCATGCGGCAGACTCAGACTCCAGGGCTCTGGGAGAGAGGGGTCTTCACCACCATCACCTCCATTGACTCCACTGACAGGCCCGTCATCTTGGGGCCTGGGAGGAGCACAGGGATGTGGGGCACTTCCGCTCTGCTGGGGAATGTTAAGAAGCTCTCGAAAGTGGGGGGTCTTCACATAAAGCCTTCTCTGCTGCCCTTGCTACAGTTGCCAGAGAAAATAAGGGATGCCCAGTTAAACTTTAGTTTGAGATGGGCAATGAGTAACCTTTAGAATAAGTATTTCTTAATATCGCATGGGATGTATTTATACCAGAAATGTAGAATTGTTTATCTGAAATTGACGTATAGCTGGGTACCCCGGATTTTTATCTGCTAACTCTGGCCCGCCCATTGTCCAGTCGTGAACTCAGGGGCCTGCAGGGTCCAGCTTCCAGCTACCACAGTCCTTGCACTGAGCAGGGTCTCGATTCTGGGGGGAGTTGGCAGGCAACATTGTCCCAGACCTCAACCCTGCCCCATGTCTGGCTAAATCAGAATTCGAAGATCGAGAACAGAGTTTGGGGTGAGACTGCCTGAGGGCTGGGTTGGCCACTTCAGCCATGGGTCCTCTGGCAAGTGGCTCAACCTCTCTGAGCCTTGGTTTCCTCAACTGCTTAAAGGAGGAGGTGCCACCCTCACTACGGTGCTGTCGGGATGAGCAGCAGCACAGGGCTGTCCTCAGGACCTGGAGCTCGGCACACGGGGCCCATCCAGGGACCCAGTGGGAGGACCCAATGGAAACCAGACACGATGATGTCAGCTTCTTGTAGGACCCTTGTGAGGATGAGCAAAGTCACCTGTGCGTAATTCCTGGCTCACGGTTTTGAGTCGTCACCTCCAGGCAAAGGGTGACATGTGTCGTTCATCGCTCATTCACCAGCTACCGGCTTCAGGCACCAGGCAGCTCCAATGCCTGGTCATTGTTTTTGACCGGCTCTTTCCCCAGCAATTAATGTTCACGGGCGGCCGGCAGCCTGTTGCCGACCAACCCTGATAGGAATAAATCAGCGCAGGGAAGATGATGGAGCCTGGGGAAGGCAGGCTTTCCATTCAGATGGAAATCAGCTCCCACCCTCCACTCCAGCGCCCTGCCTCTGCCTCTCGGCCCCTCCACAGGGTCATGTTCAGGGAAGGGAGGGCACGGCCCCACCCTCTGTTGGGGCTACCTGCCCTGATGCACCTGCGTGGCCCACCGGCAGCACAGTGCCTACCTGAGGCCCACAGAAGTTTCAGGGGCTCAGGAAAATGTTCGAATTTCTTAGAAGTCAGAAGAATGAAATGAACTTTTAGTTTTAGCATGCTTAATTTTAAAGTGGTGTTTTCTGCTTTAGTGTATAATGTGAATATGCACATCTTTCTAAGCTGCTCCACTGTGGGAGACCAGACCTGAGCTCCCTGTGGCAGGGACGTTGGCCCTTCCCTGTGGAACCCCCAGCCAGGGCTCTGCATGCTGCAGAAGGGCATTGCATGCGTGAATGAGGGGCCTAAAGCTACTCTATCAATAGATCCCCTTCTTGCTGACGAGGCATGTGGGAGGAACCACTGCACTGAGCGGCTGGCAGAGCTGTGGCCGTTCCGTGAACTCAAGCCCATCTGAACCCCCTCTCGCCCTCACGGCGGAACTGAGAACCCAGGGATGAGCCTGGCATCGTCTCCAATGTTCCCTGACCTGCTTCCCCTGAGACTGTGACATCTTCAGGAGCAGGTGGTGGCATCCTCTCCTCCCGCCCCCTGTGCCTGCACTGGGGCATAAACCTAAGCACCTACATCCATCTTTCCCATTTCCATACGGGGCTCCACATCCTTCCAAATCCACGAAGCCTTGCTGGAAACCATAAGCCCTGCAAGGGACATTCTGAAAATCCAACCTCTTGTTGCTGTTGTTGTTGAGACGAAGTTTTGCTGTGTCTCCCAGGCTGGAGTGCAGTGGTGCGATCTCAGCTCACTGCAAGCTTCGCCTCCCAGGTTCAAGCAATTCTCCTGCCTCAGCCTCCCGAGTAGCTGCCATTACAAGTACTTGCCACCACGCCTGGCTAATTTTTGTATTTTTTTGGTAGAGATGGAGTTTCACCATGTTGACCAGGCTGGTCTTGAACTCCTGACCTCAGGTGATCTGCCCACTTTGGCCTCCCAAAGTGCTGGGATTACAGGCGTGCCTGGCCTGAAAACCTGATCTTTAGAGGAAGAGCCTGAGGTCAGGGAGGCAAAGCAACTTGCCGCCAAGCTCGATGATTTTAAGCTCTGCTCACAAAGTAAGGCTAATCATATTAATAACACGGCTTCACATCTGCATAATTCTGAGTCACCCACGAGGCCCTTGCACGGTACACAGGCATGTGAGTGGCCTGCGTCAGCAAGGGTCTGGGGGCCGGGTGTGCGGGTCGTGGAGTGGAGGCCAGAGTGTCCCCGCCATGATGCTTTTCCCTGAGCTGCGTCACACTGTTCACTCTGTGCCTCATTGTCTGCACCTGGAAGGTGGGACCTGGTGCACAAAGGGCCCGGTGTATGGATGGATGAGGCTCAAACCCATGTCTGGCCATGTGGGGCCAGATCGGAGGTGTCCTGGAGGCTCCTTCACCTCTGGGTGTCCCTGGAGCATGGATCCTTATCCTGCTGCTGCTGAACCATGAAATCCCCTCCCACGAGCCTCCGTTTCTCTTTCTGCTGAGGCTGGAAGTGATGGAATGCACTTTCCCAGATATCCTTAAAGACCATGGAGAGTGCTTGGCCTGGGCCTGGCCTGTCAGGCAGCCTGGGGAGCCCTGTTCTTTCCCCTTCTCTCGATTTTTCCTGTTCCTTCAAGCCCCTGCTCTCCCTGAATGCCTCCCTCTCTGCCTGTCTTGGCTCAGGAAGAGTTTCTGGAGAGACGGAGAAGTCAGTGCCCAGGAGGAGGTGCCAACAACCTTGGGAGAGTCTTGTGCTTAGGAACAAAAGCTCATCCCTGGGCACCCTGTATCTGAGTCAGTGAGTGGCCCCAGTGGTGAAAGTTGGGAGGAGGAGAGAGGAATCCCTGAGGGCTTCCTGAAGGAGGCAGACTTCTCAGTTTTGGAGTGGGAGAGAAGAGAGTGGTCATAGGATAAGGAGTCCAAGAGTCCCACATGAAATTGGAATGGTCTCCAAAACTCTGACCAGCACATTTGAAACCGTCTTTGCCAAGGCTAGGCGTCCAGGGACCGTTACACATTTCTGTGAAGATAAATGTTTATGAGTGATTCACAAAGCCGTCCATCATTCACCCAAGGCCCCTTCTGGTAGCGTAGCCCCTAAGATCTGAGCTGTGCTGGGGGATGGTGCCCACAGACCCACCTGCACAACCAGCAACCACAACCCAAGCCCAGGCAACTGATCAGGAAAATTCTCCAGTCACCGCCAGGCTCTGGCCAGGCAGGAGCCCAGAGGCTCATGCAAGCGAAATGGATGTGTCTAGAGACCAGAGATTTGGACCACTTGCACACTGGCATGGAGCTGTCCCGAGCGGGCATTAAGTGGATGCATAATTTATTATCTGTCGAGAGCAGAGGCAGCTGTCTGAGACCCCCACGGAGCACGATGAGAGTCGGGAATTGGTGAGCATCTCCCAGCCAGGAGCACGAAATCCAATTTCCACCCTGTCCTAAGGACAAAAAGCTTTCTGTAAACAGCCACACCAAATTCTCAGATCCAATGAACCATGGCCCGGGGGGCCTTGCCAAGAGCAAGGGAAAGCCAGGCTTCTGAGAGTCCAGCCGCCTAAGTTCTGGGCAGCAGAGTCAGGACCAGTCCCCAGAGGTGTACACCCCACCCTGCCTCTGCCCCACCAGCCCACAGCCCCCTGCCTCCAAGAACTTCCGCACGCATAACATCCCTGCCCGCACACCGGTCCTTCCGTCCCGTCCCGTCTCCCAGACAGGGCTCCATGTGCCGCAGGGCCCCAGTGCACCTGACACTCCTTCTCCTCCACCTGCAAAAGGCCTCGGTTCTCCCCTCTCCTGGGCCCTGCCGCTGTCCCCAGTCACTGCTTCTCCTCTCTCCCTCACTACCAGGGGACTTGTTCAGAAGAGCAGTCCACCTTTGTGGCCTTCCTCTCCCGCATCCGTCCTGGCTCTCTGCCCCTCTGACTCTGGACCCTGAGCTGGCCCAGTGCCCCCAGCCCCTGCACGTTAAAGGCACTCCTGTCCAGGGTTCTTGGCTGCACAGGGCAATACCACCCCCAACCGCCTCCCAGGCTCCTGGACCTCTCCCAAAGCTGCTCTGCAGCCTCTGCAGCCCTGTGGGGGTGAAGTGGCTCCTCTGGGCTCTCCTGGGCTCCTTGCCCTGTGACTTTGAAGTCCCTCTCCATTATGGCTTCATGCCCCTCCAAGCTTCTTTAGTGCTGGCTTCACCCCAAATACCCCTGCCAAACTCAGAAAGCCCCCGGGGCCCACTAGAGGACCCCTCTACAAGGCATTGCTGGAAAGCCCGCCTTTTCCAAAGTCATCCCACAGGACACAGCCCTGGGTGAGGTTAATCACTATGACACACATGTGCATGTACACACACATGCACACATGCATGCATGAGTGTGCACATACATGTTCGTGGCCAAATGTGAGGGGAAACTGTCTCTTGGAGATTCACTGGTGCATTGGCAGATTAAAGACTCTGAGAAGTCTGGCAATTAAAAAAAACTGTTTAACTTGGTTTAACCCAGAACTTTCTCAAACGCAGACGTCTTTTTGATGGCACATCTATTAGCACCTTGAGAACGAGTGTTCTATGGGACTCCAGTTTGGAAAATTACTTTACAGCTGGGATCTGGACTTAGGAAATCAAGGCTACAAGTGAGAGAAAACAGCAGATGCTCATATTGTGCATGTTTTGTGCTAGGCACTTTTCAATGTGCTTCACCTATAAGAAGCCTGTTAATCTTTACACCCACCCCAAAAGGTAGGTGCTGTCATTATCCCCTGTTGCCTGTTGAGGAAGCTAAACCACAGATTGCTCAAGTAACATAGGAAGCCAAGTGTATCAGTCAGCTTGGGCTAGGTGGTGCTGCAGTAACAAACATCCCCATACTCAGTGGCTGATAGCAATCCATGCCTACCTCTCACTCAAGCTGCCTATCTGTCATCTTCACTCCAGTGTCCAGGTGAATAGGGCAGCCACCAGGTGGGGTACTGCCCAGGGGAGGAGCCTCGTAGAGAACCTCACGCTTCCCAAGACAGACACATCACTTCCAGTGGCCTTTCATTGTCGAAAGTCAGTCACATCTCTACTCCTGAGTTCAATGGTGTGGAAGTATAGTTGGGCAGTGAACATATGCAAGTGGTCATGTGGGCATTTGAGCCCTGGTTGTCCAACTGCAGCCCCTGCTCACATCCACCACGCTCCACAGCACTGGCTCTTAGGTGACGGACTCTGGTCCTCATGGCGGGAGAATCCCAGTGAGTGACTCTGTAGCCCCCCCATTCCCTGTGCAGGACTCTGTCACATGGTCCACACCATTGGCCCCTCTTAGAATGTCCACACCCATCCCTCCCACCAGCTTAAATCACAAGCACCTGCCCAGGTCAATGTGAACACAGTCCCTTCTACAAAGCACCACCCAGTTCTCCCATTGGAGGAACCACTTCCTACCCTGACCTTCTGCATCAGTCTGCCTGGAGTTTCCTTTGTGCTGTAGCCATTGGTGGTCTAATTTAATCCCTGCCCCCACTTCTTCCTTAGCCATCGGCTGTGATTCCTTGAGGATAGGGCTCTATCAAGTCCCTCTGACTCCCTGCCCTGTGGTCCTTCCTACTGCAGTGCGGAATCCACGTGACTATGAGAGTCTAGGAACATGTTCACAGCTTTGCAAGACCAGGGGTGGCTTGTTGGTGGGTCCAATGGGCCCGCATATATTGCAAACTAAGTAATTACTGGGCACCTGTATGCATAGCTACCTTTAAGGAACATACAACCTAGTTGAAATAACTCTAAAATATCTAGAAAGTATTCATCAACTTAATAGAAGAGCTAGGACTATGGGGCTTATAAGGACCGAAGCAAACCAAGGGTCTGGGGAGGCCAGGGAGGTTTGCCAGGCTGGAGTTGGAGCTGCAAGTCAGGGCCAGCTGCAAAAGGTGGGCAGGAGGAGAAGGGGGTCCCCAGAACAGGAAGCCACTTAGCTTTAAACCACATATAGGCAGTGGCAGTAACAGCAACATGATGTTGTTAAAATTTGACCTGGGTGAGGGAGTCTATCCCTGACTTGCTCCTGATCTAAGGGGAAAAGCATTCAGTCTTTCACCATTAAGTATGTCAGCTGTAGGCTTTTCATAAATCCCCTTCATCGGGTTAAGGAAATCCCCTAATTCCTAATTTGCTAAGGGTTTTTTTTTTTCCAATCAGGAATGGATGTTGGATTTTGTGCAATGCCTCTCTGAATCTATTGAGATGATCATGTGGTTTTTCTTTTGTAGCCTGCTAACATGTTGAGTTACATTGACTGATATTTGAATGTTAAACCAACCTTGCATTCTTGGGATAAAACCCACTTGGCCATGACATATCATCCTCTTTACATACTACTGGACTCAACTTGATAACATTTTGTTAGAAAATGTTTACATCTGTGTTAACGAGAGATATTGGTCCCTAATTATCTTTTCTTGTAATGTCTTTGTCTGCTTTTGGTATCAGGGTAATATTAGTCTCATAGGACAAGTTGATATGTATTCTCTCCTCTCTTATTTCCTAGCAGTGTTTGTGTACAACTGGTATTATTTTTATTGAAATCTTTGGTACAATCCAAACATTGGTGAAGCCATCTGGGCCTGTAGTTTTCTTTGTGGGAAGGTGTTTTACCACAGATCCAATTTCTTTAACACTTACAGTGCTATTTCAGTTACCAATTTCTTCTTTAGTAAGCTTTGATAGTTTGTATTTTTAAAAGAATTTGTTCATATCATCTAGGAGTCAAAAGTATTGTAAAGTTGCTCATAACATTCCCTATTATCCTTTCAATATCTGTAGGATCTATAGTGGTGTCACCTATTTCATTCCTGAAACTGGTGATTTATTTCTTCTTCTTTGTCCTATCAGTCTGCTAGAGTTTTATCAGTCTTATTCATTTTCTCCAATAAGTGGTTTTCGTTTTATTGATTTTCTCTATTGTTCT
The DNA here is from genome assembly GCF_006542625.1 of Nomascus leucogenys. Taxonomy (NCBI): domain Eukaryota; kingdom Metazoa; phylum Chordata; class Mammalia; order Primates; family Hylobatidae; genus Nomascus; species Nomascus leucogenys. The sequence continues at coordinate 79,965,929 of NC_044400.1, forward strand.
TCTGTTTTCTATTGCACTGACTTCTGATCTGCTCTTTATTTATTTTCTCCTGTTTACTTTGGGTTTAATTTGCCCTTCTTTTGCTAGTTTCCTGAGGTAAAATCTAAGATCATTGATTGGAGACCTTCTTCTTTTCTAGTCTAAGCCTGTAGTGTTACGCATTTCCTTCTACGCACTGTTTAAGCAACATTCCACCAATTTTAATATGTTGTGTTTTTATTTTCATTCAGTTAAAAATATCTTCAATTTTCCATTTTGATATTTTCTTTAGCCCATGGGTTCTTTAGAAGTGTATTAATTGGTTTCCAAAAATTTTGAGATTTTCTTTTGAGATATAATTCTGTTATTGATTTCTGACTTAATTACATTGTGGTCAGAGATCATATTTTGTATGATTTGTATCATTTTGAAGTTAGTAATACTTGTTTTTATAACACAGAATATGGTCTAATGTCATTGTTCAGTATACACTTGAAAAGAATGTACATTCTTCTGGTGGTGGTAGCATGTTTACGAATGTCAATCAGGTCACGTTGGTGATAGTGTTATTCAAGTCTTCTGTTTCCTTATTGGTTTTGGGCTTACTTGTTCTATTAATTATTGAGAAAGGTGTAGTGAAATCTCAGACCGTCATTGTGGAGTTTCTATTTCTCCATTTAGTTGTATCAGTTTTATTTATTTTCACTTTATTTATTTTAAGCTCTGTTGTTATGCACATATACATTTAAGATTGTTCTGTTTTCTTATTGAATTGATCTCTTAGTCATTATGAAATGATTCATTATCATGATTCATCTTTTCATCTCTGATAACATGCTTTCCTCTGAAATGTACCTTGACGTTGTTTTCAAAACTGATTAAAAATACCCTAGCAATCTGTGATAACTTGATGCCACTTTCCTGGGCATTCTAATGGTGCCAGTCCCCTCTCCATCCAGGCACTCCCAAGAGAATGAACTTAGGGTTCCCTTAGACTCTTTTTCACTTGCTTGGAGGAGATGGAGGCAGGGCAGAGAATGCCACTTTGCTCCCATGTGGCCAAGGGTCTCCCAGCTGGAGCATTTGTCTGGCCCTCTGCTCATCTGAGCTGGTTGGGGTCGTTGGGATGGGGATGTAGATACCTGTTTGGCTACTTTTTGGCAAAAGTTGCAGAGATGTGTTCCCTGGAGTTGGGGTGCACAGAGTGGTGTACATGAAACTGGTTATGGTTCCTACAAGAAGAAGGGACAGCTGGACAATGCTCTTTAGGGCTGGGAAGCACCAAAGGCAGGGCAAAGGGTGGGGTCCATGATATCCAACTTTGCCATTTCCTGATGCCCCTGAAAAGGTGGACCTGGGGCAAGAGCCAAGCTTTCCTTTTGTCCCTTTGAAGCCCAATACCTCTGTTGCTTGCTGGAAATGGGGTAGAGGCCCCTTTCCCATTTGCTAAGCCTTGACTGTGAGGCAGGAGAGTCTGAGAGAACATCACTCAGTTCCATTCATCCCACAGGCTTAGAGCCACGGCCTGATGCCAGAGTCGAGGGCAACAAGCACTAAGAGTTAGCCATAGGGCCCCTGGCCAGCAGCAGACAGTGCAGAGGGTACAGGTGGCTGATGTCTGCATGGTACAGGGTGGCACATGGAAGGGGCCCCTTGTGCTGGACACTGAAGGATGAGTGAGGTCACCAGGCAGAGGGTGGAGGAAGCAGCACATGTCTGAGGGAAGGGCTGCAAGATGGCTCTAGGAATAGTGAAGGCTTTGGGATGTCACATGTAACCAGGGTGGCCCTCGCCTGTCTCTTAGCCACACCCACAATGTCCAAATTGGCCTTACCCAGCACATAGCAATCACGTCACCTCCTCCTCTCCCTGCCCTTGGCAGACATCACTAGTCGATTGTGGCATTATTCCCATAGACCCCAGTGTGCAATTGGAAACCTATTGAACACTGCCAGACTGAACCCCCCTCCCATCACAGCTGCCTGTGAAATTAATTTTAACCTGATATTACAACTATGGAAAGTTAGAGATAAATGTGAAGGTTTTCCCTGGCTGTTTTTATCTCCCAAAGCTGACTCTGGCCCCAGACCTCACCAAGCCCAGCTGTCCTTGGGAAAAAGACTGATCTGATACTGCTTATCTATACCAACTCCCGCAAAAAAAAAAAAAAAAAAAAAAAAAAAATCAGAATGCAAGAACTGAAGGAGAGGCAGAGGGGAGGAAAAGAGCAAAGAGAGAGAGGGAAGGAGATAGGGGAGAGGAGAGTTGGAGAAAGAAGAGTGAGGAGCCCCATAGATGCCTTTGGACACCCCCTATCTGACACCCAGGAAAACCCAGCAGTAACTCTCATGAGGTGGTGGAGAGGAGATCAGATCTGTTGTGCTGGGGACATGAATTAGACCCTGCAGCGCCCCCTTCAGGCCTGCCTTCCCAGGGCAAGCACTCTGCAGTTCACCAAGAGAAGTCTTTATTTATGTTGGTCTTTTTGAGAAAAATAAAAAATGAAAATGCTGCCTGCATCTTGCCTTTGGACATGTGACCTGAGGAAATGCTTTATTTATATGTCTAGATGTATACCTGTGCCCACATACCTGCTCCACAGCACACATACGTGTGCACACCACAGGAGTGGGCACAACACACATCCCAACACACACCCACATGCACATTCCTCCTCCTCTGATCTGGTGCCCACGACTGCAAACCTGTATCGGCTCGTGACAATCTCATTTCCTACTGAAATTGAAGGGCTGTCCCTGCCCATGGCTGACTTAGGCTAAGCCAGGATTTATGTTGGAAGGAACAGAGGCATGCAGGACACAGGCATTTTCAGAAATGCACGTACTGAAAGGGCCAGTGGAAGGGGGGGAGCACATGGTACCCACCAGCCATTCTGCTGACTCACACGCGTTTCCAGCAGGCATTGGCAGGGTGTGAGCCTTCCTCCATGAACGGGAAGCTGAGGTAAAGGGTGGTGGGAAGTCTACTGAATGTAGGGTTGGGGTCTGGGATGGCCCCTTGGTCACCCTATGGTGAGCAGTGCTTCCCCCACTGCTGTGTGCACACTGGTCAGCTGGGGAGAACAGTGGCTCCCTCGTGGGCTGGTGGGCCCCCTGACTTAGGAACCCGGGGTGTGAGGGGCGCTACCATCATACCTTCCACGTCTCTGCTCCAACTGAGTCCAGAGACGCCAGTGGCTGCCTGGAGCGCCCTTGCCTGCTCTGATGACCTGCTCCCAGGGAGGCCAAGCATGCCTGCGCCTTCAGCACCACCCTTGCACGGACAGCTCCACTCAGCCTTCTGCTATGAAGCCCACCTGCTGGCTTGCAGGCAGCGCAGGCACCTCCCGCTCAACATGGCAGAACCAGCTCCAGACCTCTCCCCATCCTCATGTCTCCCTCCTGTAGCCCCCCCATCTCCCTAAAGGGCACCCCCACCTGCCAGGTGCTCCAGCTGTGAGACGTCATGGGCGCTTCCCTCCCAACCCCTCTGGCGGTCCCTTCAAGCCTTCAGAGTGTGTGGGAGCTGGGGACTGGATGGTGAGGAGCATGAGAGGAAGGGAGGAGTCTCCGAGATGCCAACATGTGAGTGTCGGTGGCGGGAGACACCAGGGGCTGAGAGGGAAGGCGAGGGCAGCAGGATGTTTGCGGGGAGCAGGCTTTGGACTCAGCTGTCAGAGGGGCTTATTGGACACCCAGCGAGAGGTGTCAGGGAGGTGAGTGGAGGTGCAGGGACGGAGGTCATTCCCAAGAGCCAGGGCCAGGCATGCAAATATGGGGCCCTTGTGTGGTATGCAGGGGATCTCAGGAGGAGCAGCACTGAGCCCTGGGGCCCCAACCCCCAGAGAAACCAGCAACTGAGGTGGGGGAAGGGAGGGGCCATGGGGCCCCAGACACCCAGAAGGAACCTGTGCAGGAGGACAGGGGCCAGCATCCATGTGAGGGCGTTCGAGACGCCAGCATGCAAAGGAGCCAGGCATGGTGGCCAGGCTTGGTGGCCCAGGGTTGCTGTGGGCCTTGATAAAATCTGGCCAGAGGGTACCAGGGAAGGTGAGGGCAGATGGGGCTCAGACAAACCCCTTCTCTTTCAGGAAGACCTGCTTTGAAGAAAAGAATGGCAGAGCCTAGGGGGCCACAGGGGGACGGCTTGTCCAGGGGTCCCGCACTCCCTGAGTACAGCCTCCTGGGTGAAATCCCTAAGAGGGAGCATGGGCTCCAGACCTCTGTGCCTCAGTTTCCTCACCTGGGAGTGTGCAGTAAGAGCTTCTTGTGGGGCTGCAGTTGGCATCTTTAGGGCCTAGGAAGGGTTGATTGGGAGACAAAGGTGGACAAATAGGAATGGCGGTTACAGGAAGGGAGGGTGCAGGAGCTAGGGCGAGGGATAAGCAGTGCATGACCTTTGAGGGTGGATGGGAGACAGGCCCAGGCTGTTCCATCCAATGGCCTCTGTCCTCAGGAAACATGAGGAGGAAGGTCAAGACCTGCGTGTGCAGACAGGAGAGGAGAGAAGTGTTCTTTTTCCTGGGAGAGGGGAGGAAGGTTTGCCATACAGAACTGTGTGCATCCGTGTGCGTGTGCAGGTATGCGTGTGTGTGTGCAGGTATGCGTGTGTGCCTGAGTGTGCATGTGCATGTATGCATGCGTGTGTGTGTGGTTCTAGGTATAAAGTGAAGCCAGCTAGCAGGGCAGGGCAGGGCAGGGCTGCGTGCATGGAGAGAAAGGGACGGGGAGGGAAAAAGGGAGAGAGGAGAGGTGGGAGTCAGGAACGCAGAGCTCCAGGTGGGCGGCTGAGGATGTAGGGAAGGAAGCCATTATAGCATCATGATGAGGTGGGAGGAGGGACCCCACATCTGCACTTCCTGGGCCTGGAGTCTTGGGGTGCTCCGTTAGAGACACAGCCTCCTCCACAGAAGCTGGCAAGGCAGTCAGAGATCACAGCAACAGGCGTTCCCAGGTCAGGTGGGCTGGAGCAGCTCAGAGGATGACGGTTCTGGGGGCTTCACCACCCTGAGAGGGCAGCGTGATTGCTGAGCAGGGACACTAGGGGCAGGATCAGGTGCCAGCCTCATGCCAGGTCTATGCCCAAGCCCCCCTCTCCCTCTGTGGGCCCTGGGGCCATCTCAGAGTAGCTGCAGGAAGTAAAGCTGGCCTGGTCTGGCCGGAACGGTGCTGCCCAACTTAGGGAAGCTCGGACTGAAGTCAGGAGCCAGCCAGGTCCAGCTATGATGGGCCAGTTACCCCGTCTCCAAGCCCAGGTCCCCTGGCTGGAAAAGGGAAAATTGATCCACTCCTGGATGCGTCCATCACAGGCACTGCGCCAGGCGTGAGGACACAGCTGTGGACAAAAGATCCCAACCTCGAAGGTCATCTTGATAGGAGGGTTATCATCATTATTTTAAATGCCTTTAATTTTAGATTCGCTTCCTCTTTGACTCTGAGCCATCTGGAGAAGACTTTGAGATGGAGAGATGAGGATGGCCATCCGTTCTGCACAGGTTGTGGTGTGGACGGCTATGGCTCTAGAAGGCAGCAAGCCAGGTGCTGTCCTCCAGGGATGACGGCATGATGGGGGTGGCAGCCATGGGGAGCAGGGAGTAGTTCAGGGCCCTGAGGAGTGGGGCACAGGGCCTGGAAGCAGCAATGGAGAACCAAGAGAGCCAGGCCATAGCCCCGAGGGGGCACGGTGCGAGGGTGGGCAGTCCTGGCTGGGGTTGGGGAAGGGTAGAATGGAGGCGGAAAGGGCTGGGACAGTTCTGAGCAGGGCTGGTGGGTTCACCAGCGTCTGAGGTGGAGCAGTTGGTGGGCTGAAGTTAGAAGAACATGTGAAGCAGGGTTGGGGGGACCTAGGAAGGTAGACTCAGTGGGCTGGGACCCTGGAGGGCTGCATTAATTTCCCAGGGCTGCCTTCACAGATTATCACAAACTGGGGCCTTCAAACAGCAGAGATGTCTTTTCACGTGTTCTGGAGGCCAGAAGTCTGAGATCCAGGTGTGGGCAGGGCCTCACTCCCAAGGTGTCAGAGGCTCCAGGGAGGCTACCTCCTGCCTCTCTAGCTCCTAGTGGGTGCAGGCGTTCCTTGGCTTTTGGACGCGTTGCTCCAGCCTCTGCCTCTGTCTCCGCATGGCCTCCTCCCCATGTCTCTGAGTCTGTCGTGTCTTCTTATAAAGACACCAGTTGTTGGGTTTAGGGCACACCCTCATCCAGTATAAACTCATCTTACCTGATTACATCTGCAGAGACCCGACCTCCACAGAAGGCCACAGTTTGAGGCTCCAGATGGACTTGTATTGGGAGGGGACGTTATTCACCCCTCTAAGGGGATGGAGGAAAACGGTGACAGGACAGGAAGGAGGAAGCTAGGATGGCCTCTTAGAGGAGCTGCTGGGCCAGGTGGCCACTCTCACCCCCTTTCCCCTGCCCCCCATGCCCTTGGCTCTCCGTGGGGTTCACCTCCCAGGTGGCCCCCAGCACCTCCTCAAGGCTCTTTCCTTTTGCAGCTCCTCAGAGCATGTCCAGGATACTTGCACAGCCTGGAAGGCCCTGGCCAATGAGAAATCAGCAGAGAAACACCAGCTCCCTGACCCAGGTGGGAAGGTTCAGAGGCAGCCTCTGCCACCCAGAGACCCACCTGACAGCAAAGTCACATCCTCCCGCAGGACAGGAATGAGCTTGAAGGATGCTCACTTTAAGCAAGGCCAAGGCCTCAGTGCCACCCTCAAAATGCCACCTCTCCTGCGCTAAAGGAGGGCCTAGGACTTGCCCAATTGCAACTTTACCCCGCTGCAGGCCTCCTTCCCTGCAGACGCGACTGAGTAGATGCCCATCACAGAACTGCCACTTCCAACCGCATCCGGTCTGGAGACAACCCCAGTGCTGCCTCAGCCCTCCTCACATTGCCCAACCAAAGCCCAAACCCTACAAGTTCTGACACCCTCTTACCGTCACATCTCACGGCACGCTGTCCCGCGACACACCGAGGAATGAACCTGACCTGTGCTTGGTGTGGCCTCAGGCCGCCCCTCCCCTGCCGGGACCCGAGCCCAAGTTTCTCTTCCTGGCTCACTGTCCTCCCTCCCTGCCTGTGCCCCCTGGGGCCACCTCCCAATAAGCTGCCTGCTCCCAAGCTCTCCAGGGTGAGTCCTGGTACTGGGCTCCAGATGAGCAGTGTGTGTGGTGTCCGAGCCACTGTGACATGGCCTGACTTCCTCCTCTGCTGTGTCCACCTGGGCCGGCAGGACGGGCAGGAGCTGGAGGGCTGAGGCCAGATGGAGCCCCCAGGGGCCAATGCTTTATGTGATCTCAGAAACATAGGGGGCATATGAAGCCAGTCCGTGGCTTTCACTCAACAGATACAACCCCAGCCCCCTCCATCCCCATTCCCTGTGGCCGCCCACCCTACCCCAGCCCAGCTCTCCATCCACCCCCTCAGGAAGCTGAACCATGTCTGATCTGCCTGGAGAAAGCCCAGCCTTCCTAATGTGGTTCTTGACGCCCACACGGTGTGGGCATCCCACACCCACCCTTGCCCCGCTTCGCATCACCCACCACACGCATGCTCACCTCAGACCTCTCCCGGGCTCTTCTCTCCCTTTCCACCTGCTCCACCCTGGCTCATTCCCCAAGCTCCCGACACTGCCTCCAGGAAGCCCTTCCTGGGCCCAGGCACAGCCTCCTCGCCACCCTCCCCAGACAGCAGGCCCATTGTCCAGGGCTGAGTCTGCCCTGCCCGGGGTGCAGCCTTCAGGGACTGCCCCTGAGGCCTCTTTCATCTTCAAGTCTCCAGGCCCACAGGGGGAGTCCTGGTGAGGCAAAACTTAAGAAGAGTTAAAAGCTCGTGTCTGCACAGAAACCTGCACTCAGCTTTATGGCAGCTTTATTAGTGACTGCCAAAACTTGGAAGTAACCACGATGTCCTTCAGCAGGTGAGTGGATAAACAAACTGCTACATCCCCGACAATTGAACATTATTCATGCACTTTCAAGCCATGAAGAGACACGAGGACCCTAAACGTATGTTGCTAAGTGAAAAGAGCCAGTGTGAAGAGGCCACACTGCAGGATTCCAACTAGGGGACATTCTGGAAGAGGCAGCACTGTGGAAACTTTGGTAGCACTGTGGTAAAAAGATCAGCGGTTGCCAGAGGGGAGGGGGAGGGAGGAGTGAGTCAGCCGAGCTCCACGGGGGCCAGTGATGTTTAGGGCAGTGTCACTGCTCTGCGCGGTATTATAATGGTGGACGCATGCTACTATATGTGTGTCCAGACCCAGAGAATGTCCAACACCAGAATCAACCCTAATGTGAACTGTGGGCTTCGGTTAATGATGCCACATCAGTATCGGGTCATCGGCTGGTACCACCTCAGTACCAGATGCTCATCATGAGGGAAACGGGGGAACATGGGAACCCTCTCTATGATTTTCTCGTTTTTTTTTCTTTTTTTCTGTAAACCTAAATCTTCTTAAGACATAAAGTTCATCACTAATTAAAACATACAAAAGTTGGTTGGTAAGGACACAAGGTTTTTGCTGCTCTTGAGCGTCAATCTGCTTGCGTGTAGCCAGGCAGAAAGTGGCCTGGGGTGAAGCTGGCCTGGTCCCCTGCCTCTGGGTCCAGCCCCCACTTTCCCGTGAGTTTGTGGGGAGGCTGCTTCCGGTGCGTATGTGCTCCAGGTGGGAGGAGGCCAGCTGGGCCTCCAGGCATCTCAGCTTGCCTGGTCAAGGCTGCAGGAGGCTCCATCCCTCCCTGGGGCTCTCTCCTGAGGGCAGGCAGCTCTCCCACTCTGCAGGGATGGTGCAGAAGAGGCTCCGGCTCTACTTGTGGAGCCCCGCCCACCCTCCTCTCTCTCTCTCTGCTTGGATGTTCAGAAACCCACTTTCCAGGAGGGACCTGGCACACAGCACTGCAGCGGTGGAAACAGGCCAGGGAGTGGCTGTGAGATGGCACAGCTGAACCTTTGCCCCCAGCACTGATTGGCTGGCAGCCTTGGCTGCAGCCAGGCCCGGCAGGGTGAAAATGCAGAAGGCTGTCCAGGCAGCACCAGCAGGTGGCCACTCAGCTCTGTGCCCAGCACGTCACCAGCCCTCTTTGTGGCCCTGGGCTGCCAGCCTGGGTCTGCGTGGCCCCTGCTTCTCCTGGGGAAGGTAGCAGCTGCCTGAATAGCAGCATTGCATTCTCGGCACTGCAGATGACACCAACCTGCGGGAGGCCCCATCTGTGCTCAGGGCTCCCAAAATTCTCTCTGGGCTGGACTTCCCTCCGAGCTTCACACTCAAAGCTCAAGAAGCCTCCTCGCCTTTCTTCCAAGTCCACCCCCTCCTGCAGGAGTCCAGTAATTAGCCCGGGGTTGGGGGGCAGTCTCCATCTCTCTCCTCTCCCTTTCCCTTCCATCCCACCCTCCATAGAGTCCTATTCATAGAGCACAGGGATCATGGTTGGCCCTGGCTGCCCCTCCTCAGCCCTAAGCATGACCAGCGCTTTATGGGAGCTCAATCCATAACTGCATGGCTCATGCCTGTAATCCCAGCACTGTCATCCCAGTACTTTGGGAGGCCAAAGCAGGAGGATTCCAGGAGCCCAGAGGCTGGAGACCAGCCTGGGCAACATGGTGCAACCCTATCGCTACCAAAAAAATATAAAAATTAGCCAGGCATGGTTGCACATGCCTACAGTCCCAGCTACTCAGGAGGCTGAGGTAGGAGGAGGGTCGCTTGAGCCCGGAAGGTTGAGGCTGCAGTGAATCCTGATAGCGCCACTGCACCCCAGCCTGGGCGAAAGAGCCAGACCCTGTCTCTAAATAAATAAATAACCGAATTGGGCACCTGGGCAAAAGTGAATGCCATAGCCACTTGCAGCGACCTGGGTTACTGCTGGGGGAGCAGCCCTCACGCCTGCTCAGGCTGATGAGACAGGACCCCACACTCATAGAGTAGGACCCACAAGTGTCGCTGCCTCCCTGGCTTTGCTGATGAGGCCACAGAGTTGCCGGGGTGCTCATATCCAAGACAGAAGCAGGGCTGGCCCCGCCCCCGGCTCCCCCACCAAACCTCTGGAAATTGCACCAAGGTCCAGGTGGGTGAAGCCCAGTGAACCGAGGATCAGGCCCAAGCAGCTTGGCATCAACCCCAAATCCCTCCTTCTCAGGGCCTCAGTTTCCCCGTCTGCAAAGTGGTGCTGTCCTCACCCCAGCCGATCATGCTCCACATTTGCAGCTGCTGGAGAACTTTCTAGAGGAGATGGAACAGCTGAGACACAGCTAAAGCAATACTGCCGTTCACCACAGAAAGAGCAGGTCCCATCCACAGAACTTTCTGGAATCCACATGAGTGAGGCCTGCCTGAGAAGCACGTGCAGGATTGGGGTCCCACCCCTGTGACAGTGCAGGACCCAAGTTGGGCCTATGCGGAGGTTCCCAGTGCCTTGGACTTGGCGCTGAGCTCTGAGCCGGAGCCCGAACCACATTTACTCTTTGAAGGTTTGCTAGAAATCTCAAAGGTCAGCTGTTCTCATGTTTCCAGAATTTATTGATTTTGTCTGGGCTGGAAAGGCAACAAAAAGGCTTTTATTGCTGTTTCTGTGGCTGCACTGGGGAGCGGGGAGAGGATGCACTGCCCCCTGCACCTGTCCCAGGGGCCCGTCCGCCAACATTCAGGCCCCGAAGGGCCTCCACCGCCTGCCCCAGACTCACTCCACCTCACCTGACGGGCCTGTCCTATCGCGTGTCCTCACACGCCTGTGCCAGCTGATGAGACAAGCCCCCACACGCATGGAGCAGGACCTGTGTCACTGCCTCCCTGGCTTTGCTGATGAGGCCGTGGAGTCACTGGGAAGGGCACATCCGAGGCAGAAGGAAGGCTGGCCCCGCCCCCAGCTCCCTCACCAAGCCCCTCCCCATCCCAAGGCTCCGGGGAGTCCAGCTCAGCCTCCTGGAATGACAGGAGGTTCAGGGGCACCCCAAGTGCCTCTGAGAAGGGGACAGCCTGTGAAGAGGGTGGGAGAGGCGGAGACGAGAAAAGGATGGCGAGGGCACGGGCAGGCTGGGCGCAGGGAGCTCTGAGGGAAGCTGGTGCGCTGCTGGCCACGGCCTGAACTATCACTCATTCCCTCACTCATTCATTCTTCACTCACTCATTGCTCCAACCTCCTGGACTGAATTCCCCCTTGTGTGCCCAGCCCCGGCTGATGCTGTCCACCCCGGGAAACGTTAGCCCAGGGCAGCGGTCCGGGAGCCCCTGATCCATCACGGGACAAGTGCTCCAGGCGTGTGCCTTAGGAAGCCGGGGCCCATCCTTCACGCAGCAGGCAGGTTGCACCCGCAGCGTATTCCAGGCTTGGGACCCTATTCTAGGCGGGTGTAAGGAGGCATTGCCTTGGGCCAGCTGGGTGGGGTCCCTGTTCACCCCCCAGGGCTGTGCTTGCTCGGGTTGTTCCGATTCTCACCGCCTAGGGCTGGGAGGCACTGTGGACTGTGCGTGGGCGTCTTACAGGCTAGTGAAGCCGCAGTGTTCACATCCTACCTGGACAGGTCCCCTCGGCCCCCAAGCCTTGCTCCTCTCCTGTAAAATGGGGGTGCTTCAGTCCTCACCCTCACCGAGCGCTGCTCTGGGGCCACTGAGAGGCTGATCCCCTTGAGCTGCCACATATTAGACATGCACCACCAGCTGCTCCCATCATGCCAGGTACGTGGCCCTCCCCGTGGAGGACAGAGGACCCTCACTGTGGCTGCCGTGGGGACCTGTGCGGAGGAAGCTGGGGGCTGAGGGGCTCACCCCAGGGCTGCTTTTCCCAGGGGGTCCCAGCTTGGTCCCAGCTCCCTGCATGGGTGGCCTTTCTCTCAGCTGCCACCTGTGATCTGAGGCTCCTCCCACCCAATTCCTTTCTCCTTTAGGAGTGTCAAACCTGCATCATGGTCTTGTCACAGCCAACCCGGCCCTGAGCTCCATCCCCCCAAAAGGGCAGCCCCTCCCCGAGCCCCTTCCTCCCTCCCAGCCCTGGCACAGGGCCTGGCATGTAGCAGGTGCTCAGTAAACACTCATAGGTGGAGACAGCAGGACAGACGGGAGCTCTGAGTCTCCTCCCCTGTAGTCTTGGCGACGAGCCCCTGCAATGAAGGGGGGCTGCACTGGGAAGTAGTGAGCATCCCATCATCAGAGGCATGCAAGAGGACCAGGACAAGCATTTGACAGAGACTTTGTAGGTACGAGGGTGAAACATGAATCAGCACAAAGTATGGCTTCTGAAAACTTCCTTCTTGGCTCAAAACAACAATAAAGCCCTATGCTGGGCGCTCCAAGTTCCATGGGAGCCCTGCAGGTTGAGCAAGTGATTTGGAAACATCGCAGTCAACAAGCTGCCGTCTCCCAGTGCGCACCTTCTCACTGAGTTCTAAATGAAAGCTGTTCATTAGGGCGACAGGTTTACCATCTTGCAATGAGAATCGCTGGGAGGTTTTTCCCCCTGAGGAGGAGAAATCGTGTTTGAGTAGTGAGCACAGTTGCAGGGGACAATGTTTTCGCGGCTGTGGCTGTGGGAAGAGCTTTATTTGGGGATTTTTCCTCTCCATGTCAGCAGTGCAGGAGAAAATGACTCCAATGAGCTTCGCTGCTGCAGTTTTATGGCACCGCCAGGACACCGGGTCTGAAATTTGTGCCCATTGCTCAGAGCTCAGTATCTGTTCCTGGGAACTGGGAGGCAGGGGTCGCATCAGTGTGGTCTGGAGGTTCCCAGGTGGGGGGCGGCACAGGCCTCTGGCCAGCCGTTTGGCCTGGAGCCCCGGCTTCAGCAGATCCAGCCCTAGCGCAGAGCACAGCAGAGCCTGGGCTCAGAGGAAAAGTCAGGGTTGGGAGCTAGGGAGGGGCCCACCTGGGGAAGGCTTGCTCACTCACTCGCTCAAGCAGGGGCAGGGCTGGGAGAGGGCCCTCGGGGCAGTCCTGAGCAGAGGACACCACTGCCACCAGGGAGCCAGGCCAGAGGCCGGAGGGAGAACTTTCTCTATACAAGCCAGGTTTGAAGGTGGCGCAGAGGCAGGCTGGGGCTCAGCAGCCGAGAGCTCCATGCTCCAGGGGCACAGACCCCTGCCCTCGAGGCTGTGAAGCCCAGGGTGTGGCAAGGGAGTGCCGTGCGGGGCAGGACACCTGGAGGCAGCTGTCAGTGCAGGCCCAAGAGACACCAGCCTGCAGCTGCCCAGGAGCCAGGAGGGCTTCAGGGAGGAGGTGGGCAAGGCAGCCTTACCTCCTCTACAGGGCCGCCTCCCACCTGAACAGCCTCCTGGCAGCAGTGTCTGATGTCCCTGTGCAGAATCATCTCTGTCCCCACCCGAGGCCCCTGGGGCTGAGTGGCTTCGCTGCAATTTTGGGAGTGTGTGGGATCTGCCCTGGGACCCCCTCTTCGTGGGGCTGCCAAGCTGGGGTATCACGCTGCAGCCGCTGGTGCTCATCCCAACACTTTGTGGGCACTCATGAGAAGCGGGAAAGCAGGTGGGAGCCAATGAAAGGAAACTGACCAGTGACATCCACACACCTGGACGCACGGGGGGACTCCCAGCCCCAGCGTTGCACCACGGTGGCTGGAGGAGTGTGATCTTCCTCCCCTTAGTGCTCCTTCCCCAGCCTGGAAGAAGCTTTCAGGGCCTTCCTTCCACTGAAGCCTCAGTTCCCCCAGCAGGCTGGCTACAGGCTCACGTGGGGCCCGAGGGGAGGAGTTTCGTGTGGGGGGAGGAGTTTTGTGGTGGGGGGAGTTTTGTAGGGGGAGGAGTGTCACGTGAGGGGAGGAGTTTCATGTGGGTGGAGGAGTTTCATGTGAGGGGAGGAGTTTCATGTGGGGGGAGGAGTTTCGTGTGGGAGGAATTTCGTGTCGGGGGAGGGGTTTCGTGTGGGGAGAGGAGTTTCATGTGAGGGGAGGAGTTTCGTGTGAGGGGAGGAGTTTCATGTGAGGGGAGGAGTTTCATGTGAGGGGAGGAGTTTCGTGTGAGGGGAGGAGTTTCGTGTGAGGGGAGGAGTTTCATGTGAGGGGAGGAGTTTCGTGTGGGAGGAAGAGTTTTGTGTGGGGAGGAGTTTCGTGTGAGGGGAGGAGTTTCGTGTGTGGGGAGGAGTTTCGTGTGGGAGGAGGAGTTTCATGTGAGGGGAGGAGTTTCGTGTGGGAGGAAGAGTTTTGTGTGGGGAGGAGTTTCGTGTGAGGGGAGGAGTTTTGTGTGGGAGGAGGAGTTTCATGTGAGGGGAGGAGTTTCGTGTGGGAGGAAGAGTTTTGTGTGGGGAGGAGTTTAGTGTGAGGGGAGGAGTTTCGTGTGGGAGGAGGAGTTTCGTGTGGGGAGGTGTTTCGTGTGGGGAGGAGTTTTGTGTGTGGGGAGGAGTTTCATGTGAGGGGAGGAGTTTGTGGGGGGAGGGGTTTCGTGTGTGGGGAGGAGTTTCTTGCGGGGGGAGGAGTTTTGTGGGGGAAGGAGTTTTATATGGGGGAGGAGTTTCGTGTGTGGGAGGAGGAGTTTCATGTGGGGAGGAGTTTCGTGTGGGGAGGAGGAGTTTCATGTGGGGAGGACTTTCGTGTGGGAGGAGGAGTTTCATGTGGGGAGGACTTTCGTGTGGGAGGAGGAGTTTTGTGTGGGAGGAAGAGTTTTGTGTGAGGAGGAGTTTCGTGTGAGGAGGAGTTTCGTGTGGGGAGGAGTTTCGTGTGGGAGGAGGAGTTTCGTGTGTGGGAGGAGGAGTTTTGTGTGGGAGGAAGAGTTTTGTGTGAGGAGGAGTTTCGTGTGGGAGGAGGAGTTTCGTGTGGTGGGGAGGAGTGTCATGTGACGGGAGGAGTTTCGTGCTGGGCAGGGGGGAAGACTTTCATGTGGGAGGAGGAGTTTCATGTGTGGGGAGGAGTTTCTTGTTGGGGGAGGAGTTTTGTGGGGGGAGGAGTTTCATATGGGGGAGGAGTTTCGTGTGGGTCCTGTGGTGCCGCCTGCTGAGGGCATAGGCATGTGTCCCTCCATTTCTGTTCTCTCCCCTGGCCTGGCTCAGGCCACGTCCAGAGGAGCCACAGAAACTCCAGTAACTGTATGTCAGCTGAGACCCCAACCCAGAGCCGTGGGCGGCTCAGGGCTCTCGGAGGCAGATTTGTGGGGCAGCTGCCTGCCTCCCTGCAAGGTCCATCCCCCGCGAAGTCACAGCCCTGTTGGGAGGGGCTCCCACTGCGTCATGAATGCTAGTCCTCGGCTCACCTCGTGTTGGGGGCACCTGGGGATGGAATTCCAATCCCAGCCCCAGCCTAGATCAGCCCTGTGGCAGGTGAGAGCCGCCCTCTGCTCCCAGCCTCGGCCTCCCCCATCCTGGGGGATGACCAGGCGCCTCACTGAGCTTTGGGAGAGAGGGTCCTGGCAAAGGGTGCGCAGCGTCTCTAAGCTGCACGACATAGCAGGTGCTAAGGAACTCAGCTGTTGGCAGGGTTTGTTAAAAGAGGTGCAGGATTGTGCTGAGGTCACACAGTGGGGACAGGACAGAGCCAGGATCTGAACCCCCCTCAGGGATAGGCCATTCTAGACTCCTGGCGTTGCATGTGACGGGCTGGGTGGGGACCTGGCAGGAGTGTAGGGCCAGCCCTTAGGGCGGGTGGAGCCACGGGGCCTCTCCTTCTCCAGCAGCAGAAGTGCCCCATCCTCCTGCCGGCTGGGCCGAGGCCTCTGGCGAGCCGATGGCAGATAAGAGCGCTGGCTGGAGCTGTGCAGACAGGCTGGTAGTTTTCCGTCATTCCCCGCAAATGACAAACCTTACAGGCGGCCAGGTTGGGCTGCAGGGTCCCTCCTCCTCACCTCTGAGCAATGTGACCAGGCTTACCTTTCCAGAACCTCTGGGCTGGGCTTGGGAGCCAGTCTCTCCCACCCTCTGCAGGCCCCGGTGGCTATCCAGCCACCCCATGGCTCACTGAGCCTGAGAATAAATTTTAACTGGGGTGCTGCACTTTACAGTTTACAAAGCACGCCCACACCCACCTCCAGGAATCTCCTGCCACCCACTGCCCCTGTGAAGTCCATGTCAATATCCGCATCTACAGATGGAGAAGTTAAATAACGCCAAGCGGACAGAGGGGACTCTGTACTTGCTGCTCAATTTTTCTGTGAATCTAAAACTGCTTAAAAAAATAGTCTATTAAACAAAATGTCACGTAAATGGAGCCAGGGAGCACCCTGGCTTCGAGGCGGGCTTCTCTGGCTTTGCGACTCACCCGGGCCTTTGCACACAGCTGCAGCTGGCCCTCTTCACTGCCGAGTAGTATTCCATCGTCTGGAGGCACCTGCAGTTTGTTTATCCATTTACCAGTTGTTTGGGGTTGTTTCCAGTTTTTTGCTATTATGAATAAAGCTATCACGAACATTAAAAACAAAACAAATAATGGCCAAGGGTTGCACAGGTGGCAGGCTGCAAAGCCCAGTTCAGCAGGGAACCAGCAAAAGCCATGTGGCTGCCCCCAGAGTCAACACAGCCCGGACCCCCCCCTCCGAGGAGCCAGCACCTGAGCTGGCCTGGCTGCTGCACAGCCATGTGACGGCCACATAATGGCCACCTCCTCCCAAGGCTCCCTCAGTGCCGGCCCACAGGAGGCGTGGCCTTGGGAGGAGCTAGGACATGGATCACAGCCTTGCAGCCCCACAGACTTGCCCATGGGACAGGCCTCATGTTCCTGCACCAAGGACCAGTGGAGGGACATCAGGGACCCCTCTCCACACCCAGAGCCACAAACAATCTTAGATGCTGAACCTGTACCCTCGCCAGCCCAGGGACATGAGTGTGGACTGCCCAGCCCTGCCCCTCCCCTGCTAGGGTACCTGGTTGTTGCTTGACAGCCCCAAGGCTCACATTTCTCAACTGCAGGGACATCAAAACCCTCCCTGTAGGCTGGGCACAGTGGCTCATGCCTGTAATCCCAGCACTTTGGGAGGCCAAGGCGGGTGGATCACCTGAGGTCAAGAGTTCGAGGCCAGCCTGGCCAACATGGTGGAACCCCGTCTCTACTAAAACTACAAAAATTAGCCAGACATGGTGGCAGGTGCCTGTAGTCCCAGCTACTCGGGAGGATGAAGCAGGAGAATGACTTGAACCTGAGAGGCAGAGGTTGCAGTGAGCTGAGATTGCGCCACTACACTCCAGCCTGGGTGACAGAGTGAGGCTCCATCTCAAAAAAACCAAACCAAACCAAAACAAAACAAAAACCCTCCCTGTAGGGTCAGAGTGAGGCCCCAGCACAGCCACGGGGAGAATGGGCCTTCCCTGACCTGGCTAGCCCCAGGCACCCTGCCAGCACTTTCCATGGGCTTCTCAAAATTGCCCCCCACATAGCAGGTGCTGTTACACTCCTTGGGCTACAGCTGGGGAAATCAAGGAAGAAGAAGGAGGGAACTTGCGCCCATCACACGGCCCCGTGTGGGGAGGGAAATGGACTCAGGAGGTGTCATGGGCCAAGGTGTGTCCTCCCCAAATTCATTCCTATGTAGAAGCCCTGACCCTCAGGACCTCAGAATGGGACTGTGTTTGGAGACAGCTTCTTTAAAGGGGTAATTAAGGTGGACTGAGGTCATATGGGTGGGCCCTAATCCAGTCTGACTGGCATCTGGTAAGAAGGGGAGATGAGGACACAGACACACACAGAGGGAAGCCCAGGTGAAGACATGGAGAGAAGATGGTGTCTGCAAGCCGGGAGGGAGCCTCAGGCGAAACCACCCCTGCCAACGCCTTGATCTTGGACAGCTGACCCAATAACCTGCCAGGAGGTGGCTGCCCACTCCAACCCACCTTCGCCACCCCACCCCACTCAGACAGGGCAGGTCCTTGTATAAAATTGCCAGAGTTTGCAATTTTGTACTTGCTTATGTGGTGGTCTATTGCCTGCCCCATCACAAGACTGCACAGGTCATGAGGACAGGGGTGTCTCTGTCTTGCTAACCTCGTGTCTGGTGGGCTGTGGGCACTTGATATATGCTTTTTAGAGGAATGATTATAAGTGTGCATTGGTTTTTGCTATAATGACAGTGAGAATTATAGAAGGGCTTTAAACTGTTGCAGGAAATCACGGAGGTTCTGTGTTTTTCTCAGTGTTCTCACACGCAGCTGATGTTGAATAAATGCTTCTTGAATGGGTGATGGATGAACCAATGGATGGATGGATGAATGAATGAATGAATGAATGAACAAACTTCCTCTCGGAGAGCAAAGCCAAAGATAGCAGAAGCAGAAGCCTCTGCTGACACCTCACAGATCCGGGAGGGTTGTTGGGGACACAGTCCCATAGGAATTCTCTTCCAATCTGGAGTTTCTTCTGCCTTTAGAGAGAAGCCCGGTTAATGCTTGGAGGAGGGCCGGTCTCACGGTCAGCCGTGTGTCAGTGAGATCCCATGGGGGCACTGAGCTTAGAAGGGTGCCATGCTTAGAGGGCACCCACTTGGGGTTTCATGCTCTCCAGTTGCCTCTTGAAATTCTTAACAACCTTGCCTTTGAACTTGTGCTTTTTGAGGGATGTGTGAAGGGACCGGACCCTTGGCTCACATGTGGTCTCCCCTCTGGCTGACCCCAGGACAGCTGTCATGCCCACTCCCTACCCTTGGACACCTTTCCTGGTCTCCTCTCCCCGATCTCATCCTGCAAACAGTCACCTACCACCCCTGGAGGGGCCCAGTGAGACCAGGCAGCCATCCCATGGCATCAGGGCAGGGCAGGGTAGAGGTCACCCCTGGCACGGGTTGGCATTCAGCCCACTCCCCATCCAGATATCCAGCACATTTGGGAATTGAGTTTCCATCCCTGGGGACCTCAGGGCAATGGGCCCATAGGGAGGGGAGACTGGCCTCCCTGAGCTGGAGCTCCAAGCTTTCATTTTGCACAAAGCCAGCCCTCCCTCCTTGCTCCTGCGGCCAGTGGGCCTTTGGGCTCTGAGTAGGGCCATGTCACAGGCCTATGGCAGATGCTGTGTACCTGGCCCAACCCCACAGGGTTCCCAGTTAGGGTGGGAACAAACCACAAAAGTGCCCACCCTTCAGGCAGTGAACACTCCCTGGGAAGCCGCCTCAGCCACTCTTGGGCTTGGGAAACCCACCTCCCCTCTGGAGGCACCGCGGAGAGGGGCTCGGGCGGCCTGCTCTAATTCTGATGTCTGGCTTGGTCGCTGAGCAGCCTGGGGACTTGGGCAAGCCAAGCCACTCAGCCTGGCTGAGCCCTCCCTGGCCCAGGATAACTAGAGTGGGCAGGAGCAGGTGCCTCCCCACTGAGGGTCAGGGATGTCGTTCCTTGGGATGCCCCTCAGTGGTGGGGAGCACGCAGGACACTGGGTAACAACGCCTGGCCTTGCACTGCAGCAATCCAGCCACACGCATTCCCTGACCTCAGGTCAGACTCTCAGCGCTGTGTCTGAAGCCTGTTCCTGCTCCTGAGTGGCTAAGCCAGGGCGGCAGTCCTGGATGCCATGGCGTTTTTCTTCTCTGAGGATCACCTGAGGCTGGGTCAGCCTGGGGAACGGAACTTCATGGAGTTGAAGGGGCCCTCATCCCACCCCAAGAGCTGGGTGACCAAGGACTGACCAGGCGACCAAGGGCCCTTGCCTCAGCAGCCAGCTCCTGCCCGGTAGGTGCCAGAGGGGGTGGATGGGGCAAACACCCCCGGGTCCTGGTGGAGCTCTGTGGCTGGAAGGGTGGTCAAGGGAACGGCAGTTGGGGGACTCAGGTCAGGGGAGAAAGGGTGCATGCAGCACTGCGGAGGCTGGCCAGGCTGCCCAGTGCTCCTGGGTGACTGTGTTGTCCCCTGAGTCCTGTGGTCATTGTGTATCTGTGACAATCTGAGGGATGCTTTGAGTGAACCAGGGGCATCCCGTGGTGCTGGAGGCACCCCTGCTCCTTGGACAGAGCCGAGGAAGAGGCGAGGAGCGTGTCCGTTACAGGCACGCATCTCCCAGAGGACCCAGACCTGGGAGCCTGGCACCATCAGCTCCATCTGACGGAAGAGAGAACGGAGGTGCAGAGCCTCCCTCCCCGCTACGTCTGCTCTGAAGACGCTGTCCTGCTTCCCCAACTGGATCAGAGCCACCCTGAGGGCAGAACCGTGCCTTTGACACATTCGCATAAATTCTTCCAACATTTATTAAGTGCCCGCTGTGTGCAGGCCTCTGTGTAGGGCCTGGGAGTGAGGTGAGACAGAAGCAGGCTGCCTGGAGGAATTCCCTCCCATCCGAGGACAGGGCCTGAGCACCCGGGCTGTGCACAGTTGTCCAGGGAGCCCCTCCCCTCCAGCCAAGGCCGTCCTCCCGGTGCTCCCAAGGTCAAGTGGCCACTCACCTGGAGGGCCTGTGCCAGGCCAGCTGGGGCTTTTGGGGTTAAGACTAGGCCTGGTCTGCCCAGAACCAACACCCTGCAGAGTCCAGCCCTTTAATGAGCGTGTTTTACGGTTGTTCTTGGGGTCTCCAGGGTCCTCACGGCTCTGCACAGAAGCTGTGGGAGGTCAGGGGGGTGGGTTTCGGCCCATTTTCCAGAGGACGCAGGCTCGGGGCGCCACATGATTCAGTCGGGTTTCGAGCCTGAGTCGGGGGCCCCAAAGCCTGGGGCCTGCATGTCCAACTTTAGCAACCTTGAGAAACTTACCCCAGTGCCAGGTGACAAAGGCGTCAGCCACAGTCATTCCTCATCCCATCCTCATAAGAGGGTCCCCGAAGAGGCTTCGTCACGAGGCTCTGAAATAGACGGCCTTGAGCGGGCCCAGGTGATATCCATCAACTTCGTACAGCCCTCCTGCCCTCTCCTGGCACATGATCAGTCGCCTGTTTATTCCCAATTTGCAAACTACGCCCCTGCGTTCAGCAAACCCCACCTTGGCAGGGAGCCCCAGCCGTGGCGCTGGCGACCGCCGGGCTCCGTGGGTTACTGAGCGGTATCGAGAGGAGAGAATCCCTCCATTGTTTGCCTCCTATTTGAACAGTCGCGGAAACAGCAGCAGTCAATTTTGAATAACAGCTTAGAAGAGGACTGATTTTGCTTGAAATTCAGTTTGCAATGGCAGCACACTCTAGGAAACGGGTAACTGATTTTTCACCACAAACATTTTGGCATTGTGTGTCCTGGGTGGGGTGATCTTTAAAAGCAGCCTCATTGTTCTGAATTGTTTCTAAGACTACATTAATAAACACTGAGCCAGGCCTTATTCCCATCTTGAAGGGGCACGGCTCTGCTGTTTTTATGGAGCCGCCGAGGTTTAAGAGCGCGGGTTATGTCAAAAATAATGAAGCAATCCTGGTAGAGTGTGAGTATTGAGCCCTGTCTGATCCCATTGGCTCGACGTGTAATCTAAGCATTGTTTGAAATGGAAAAGGCAGAGCGACAGCTCAAAGTTAGGCGGCGTGGACGCCGGAAGCGGAAGATAGAAGACAAATTGGAGAAGTCACGTGCCCGCTCTGAGCCGGTTTTCTCACCTGTAGAATGAAGCTAATATCGTGGACGGTGACGGCTCACTGAGGGATCCCCTGTGGTGGCGTGAGTACGGAGCACAGCCCAGCGTCTGGCTCTGAGACAGCAGTCTCTATGGCAGTCCCTTTCTGGAGCTCAGTTTTCTCATCTGTAAAATGGGTGCATCGATCCTACCTGGCAGAATCATGAAAAGCACATGCACGGAGCACCCGGCCCAAAGACTGGCACGTGGTGGGCACACGTCAAATGCTAGCTGCTGGGGTCACTGTCACGTCTGCTCTTTGTCATTATGATGCTTGAAGCCACCCCTCTCTGGCCCTCTCTGCAGAGTGGGAAGGGGGCTATTGAATTAGACGGCCCCTCAGGTGTCTCTTTCCCCAGCACTCGCTGAGGAGTCTAACAGTCGAGTTGGGCTTTTAAAGGCAGCAGGGAAATGTCTGTTTTCATCGATGCTGCAGTCGGTTAAGAGCTGATTAACCGGGGAAAAAGCCCGCCCCCCAAGAGCAGGGCAGACACTGCAGCAGCCAGGCTGTACGTGAGGTGGAAAATCGTCCCCTGCAGCACCAGCCCCCAGCTCCCAGCACGCTGGCCTCTTGCTGTAAGAAGTTTCTCACCGACAGCCTGGGGGGCCCGGGTCCTGGCACAGTGGGCACGGCAGGGGCGGCTCTTGGGTTTGGAGTCCGGAGATGATCCTTTCAGGACTTCCACGTGGGAGAGGACGGGTGGCTCCACACCGAGGGGGAGGCCTGCTCTGCCCAGCTGCCGCCTGGCCGGATTACTCACAGTCCCTGTGCCCAGCTGGGCTCCCTGCACTGAGGGGGGCAGTGTCTAGTCCAGCCTCTGGGACCTGGGGCTGGGGGGAGGGCAGGGTTGGAGGCTCCACGGGCACTCTGGAGACGGGGCCTGGTCTGAGTCGTGAAGGCCATGTGTGAGGCTGTCACGTGACACCAGGCGGGAAGGGCAGTCCTGGGGGACAAAGCAATTAATTCACAAAGGCGTGGGGCATGGCCAAGCCAGAGCAGGAAGTGGGATGAACAGAGGTGGGGACGGAGGAGTTGGCAGTACATTGTGACCTGCCCGGGAGCCCTAGGAGGGTGGGATTGTGCTAGGCCAGTGGAGGCTGCACGGCCACAGGCCAGTCTGGGACACTGGGCTGGGAGCCACTCCCCCATGGCTGTCCTCCCCCACAGCCTCCCCAGTGCAGAGCCAGGGCCTGGCAGGTAGTGTTGCTGGAATGAATAATAAATGGCCCAGTCTGGTGCAGCTGGAGATGGAGGCCAGGACGGGGATTTGACCATTCCCCCACCCCAATAGGGAATCTGGCATGAATGTCCCACTGGGGTTCTCTGCAGTCCCCAAAGCCCTCCCCTGGAGGCAGACTTTCCAGAATTGTGGAGGTCTTGTGGGACTGGTGGTCTTCTAGGTGGGTCTAGCTGCCAACTCCTGGTCTACAGACTTTCCTGTCAACCATGCATCAGGTGGTGAGAGGAAGTTCGTATCCTGTTTCCCTTTTCTCCATGGCTGCCAGGCAGCTCTGGGCATGTTTTGTGCTTGGACATAAGGGCAGAATGTCTTTAACTGAGCTTTCTGGGCCAGCGCCCCACCTCTGCCTTGCGTGGTTTGATTCCTTATCAGGACCATCACAACACTATTGTACCCAAGGCTTTTACTGGGAGCGGCCACAAACCCTCTTGGCAGGAAGGGCGGGCATTTTTGGTCCCCAGAGCTTTCTTTTGGCCTGGAGTTTGCAGTTGACTCCGCTTCCCAGGCAGATCTCAGAGGGGTGGCACTGAGCCCTGCTGGAGTAGAGGTCCTGGCCTTGGCAGGAGACACTGCAGCCTATTTACACTGGTGGTCAGGCAGGGCATGGCCCCAGGGAGCTGTCAGGTCCCCAGTCTCCCCATCCTCCTCCACTGCCTGCTGCAATCCATGCTCTCCACGGTCCTGTTGGGTCACAGAGGGTGGGGAGCCTCGGGAGTGGGGCCGGAGGTCCCCTGGCCACTCAAGGCAAACCCGGTGGGAGGACAACCGGGACCTCAAGATGGAAAAGCTTCTCCTGGGCCTTGGAGACTTGGGTGTCTCCCTCCTCTGCTCCTCAGCTCTAGGGACCCTCCTATCTTTGTCAGCCCCCACCCCACATCCATGTCATGACCCTCAGATCCCCCCTGGCACATAGAGGAGGCTGCCCATGCCTGCCCAGGGACAGTGGAGGCACCTGCATAAAGGGGTACCTGTGGCACTCCGCACAGGGTCCTCTGCACAGGGCTGCTCCTCCCCCACCCCTTGCACGTGGGGGCCACCGCAGGCTGACGGGAGTGGGGACATGGAGGGGCCGTGGCTGTCCAACCAGACTCGAGATGGGCCTGCAGGCGCCGTGTGTTTTGATCCGGCGCGGCACGGAATATTTGAGCCCTGCCGATGGATGTGATAGAAAAATACAGCCGGCTGCCAGCACAGCCGGGAAGGGCGGCTTCCTCGCCAGCAAGTGCCACGGCAACGTGTTTCCCCCACCCTGCAGCCCCCACCCCCGGAGTCGGGGGCAGGATCCAAAGCCTGGAGCTGCTTCTATAAAGTACTAACATTGCTGCCTGCACCAAGGAATAGTTCCTTTTGAATTCCATACTGAGCTGCAATGGAACATTTGGATTCTTTCTTTTCCCTCCTTTCCTACCAACCCAGCCACAGGATTAAAATACAGGAGTTAATGAAAACACATGCATGTCTATGTATATCTGCTAGGAGCTGCATCTGTGACAGGCTTGGGCCAGGTACACAGGAACCCTGAGCAGGGCGGCGTTCCAGCCAGCACCCTCCACGCAGGGCAAGCCCTCCTCCGTCGGTAGTGGCTGCTTTATTTTATTTTGCCTGAAATCTCCGGAGAGCCCAACGGGGAGCTCTGCCCAGGAAACCGGTCGTGGAAAACGCTGCTCTGTGGCCCGGCCCAGGAATGTGCCCCATGCTACCTACGACACTGCCTTGGGACGGGGTGGGATCAGAGCCCAGGCTCTCTGCAGAGGGACCTTTCTGAGTCCATAGTTTGCTCTGCCCCCTCACCCCTAGGGGTCCCTGCACACACAGTCACCTCTGGGCCTCAGTTTCCTCAACCACATATGGGGGTTGACTGGCCACTCTGGCTCCATGAAGTCGGCATGAAGAAGTGAGTCAGGCCCAGGCGTCGTCCGTGGAGAGGAGAGCCACTCAGGAAGGCAGGGGCCGTGGTGGACAGGTCGGCAGAGGGGAGGGCCCTGCTCTGGGCATCGAGAAGTCCCCTTGGCGGGTGGTTCCCGGGCTGGGTTTGGAGGCACTTGGGGCTCATGTTACCCTCGGGGTGGGTGTCAGTGCCCCCTTCATGGATGAAGACACCAGGACTCAGCAAGGTGACACGTGTCCCTGCAGCAGGCAGAGTGAGAAGCCAGGTTTCTGTCTCTGTTTATCCAGCTGAAAAGAAAGTCTCTCCAGGCGGCAATCAAGATCGAGTGGTGAACATCTGCCGGCTGCAGTCCCGGCCACAGCCCTGGAGGGTGTGACTGGCAGGGTCGGACAGGAAGAGGAGGAAGGTTTGCTGACATTCTTCCCGAGCGTGTACCAGGCTGCGTGCCCTGCTGTATCCTCGAAGTTAATCTCCCAGGATCCCTGAGTGGGGGGCTGCGGTTATCCCCTTGCAGGGAGGATGATCCGCAGTTCAGAGGTGACATGCTCAGTCGGCCACACTGCTAAGCAGGTGACAGGGCAGGCTCCAGCCCTGGGAGGTTGCATTTCCTCTGCAGACCTCACAGCCCCCAGGGGCTCAGATCAAAACCTGACACTCGGCCGGGCGCGGTGGCTCACGCTTGTAATCCCAGCACTTTGGGAGGCCGAGGCGGGCAGATCACGAGGTCAGGAGATCGAGACCACGGTGAAACCCCGTCTCTACTAAAAAATACAAAAAAAATTAGCCGGGCATGGTGGCGGGCGCCTGTAGTCCCAGCTACTCAGAGAGGCTGAGGCAGGAGAATGGCATGAACCCGGGAGGCAGAGCTTGCAGTGAGCTGAGATTGCGCCACTGCACTACAGCCGGGGCGACAGAGCGAAACTCCGTCTCAAAACAAACAAACAAACAAAAAAAGAAAACCTGACACTCTGTCCAAGCACGCTCCCACCAGCTTCTCCCCTGCAGCCTGGCACACGGCCCCTCTGCCCAGCCTCCTGTCTGCGTTGTCTCCCCCTCCCCATGCTGGCACCACATTTTCTAAAACACACTTGCACCTCCTACCTCCCCAAACCCTTGCTCATCATGCTGTGCCCCCACCTGGGGTCTGCCCTCAGCTGTGGGAAGTTGCCCATTCCTGAAGACCTCCCAGGAGGCAGTAGGAAATGGTGGAGATACTCAAGAAACACTTGTTATCTGGTTGAATTTGGGGCCAGGAAACCTGGGCCCTGTGGGGTCTCATCACCAGCTGTGTGACCTCAGGCAGGTTAATCCACCTCTCTGAGCCCCATGAAATGTACGAGTTATCCCACGCAATGCTGGTGCTCTCAAGGGAAGGGTGCCCTGGGTGGGACTGGGGGTCTTGAGTGGTGGCAGGTGAGGGGTTGGGGGTCTGCCCTCCCGTCTTGCATTTGTGAGTTTTGGACCCCTCCTGCCGGCTTGGTAAGATGCAGATTCTGCAGCAGAATTCCTGAGCTCGGGGTCTTTTTCATGTGTGTGCAGTGATTCCCTCGCAGCCCCAAGGCCTGCCCTCAGAGTGTCCCTGGGTGCAATGCCAGCCATGGAGTCTCTGAGGTGGGGTCTCCTGTGGTCCCAGGCTCAGGGGATAGATGGCACAACAGATTGGCAGGCCTGGCAGGGCCCAAGAGGGCTCCCAGGACCCCCTCCACTTCCCAGGTGGGGCACCGAGGCCCTGAGAGCAGGGATTTGTCTGAGCCACTGCAACAGCTCAGGACTCCCTGCCCAGGCCTGGTCGGGGGAGGTCAGGGATGTCCTCATCGGCCTTGACTGGCCATGTTCTCCACCCCTCCCCTGCCCCCACCGGTGTCTGTATCTCCCCACTCGTGTCTGAGACTAGCACACAGCAGGTGTAAGCATTAGCACATGTGCCAGCTGTGGACATGGCTGGGAGAGCTCTTCCCAGCTGGGGTATCCTGAAGACCCATCATCTGGGGTGGAAGCCAGGCAGCTGCGGCGAGGTGGTTCTCCAAGGGCCAACGCTGGCAAGTCAGGTCCCCCTGCTCTGGAACCTGACTTCGCAGACGGGGGCTTGCAGAAGAACACAGGACCCAGGGCTGACCCCTCCCCAGGCAGACCCTGGCCCCCCATGCCAAAGAGAGAGGTGGGTATCCAGGATGGATCTGGGCTGGGCTCAGCAGGCAGGGTCTGGCAGGGGCAGGTACACATAGGGAAGCCCAGGGGGGCCTCCCAGGGATGGGAAGGGGGACGGGAATGGGGAACGGATGGTCACAAGCAGGAGGCCTGACACAACCCCCACACACCTGCCGAGCTGTCTGTGCGTGTGTGTTGGGGGGACCCCTGCCCAGCTCCTGCCAGGCCCAGGTCCCGCTTTTGCCCCTCCACTCCAGCCATCCTGGCAGCTTGCAGGCCCTGTGCCACGGCTGAGTCTGAGCGGTCCCTATACCGTGAAGGCCCAGCACCAGGAAGCCCATCTTGGTATTCCGTCCCCCACTTTCCACTGCCCTTCCTCACGCAGCAGTGTGAACAGTGTGGACACCTGCTGGGCCTGACGGTGCAGCAACAGGGAAAGGCAGGGCTGCGCTGGGGAGACCCTGGGGGCACCACAGGAAACAGGCCGGCCCCAGGCCCCTCCCCAGCCACTGATGGTTTGTCCCACTCCACTGCTCTGGGGCCTCAATGACTTTCAGTTTGTTTTGGAAGTAAGAAAGTGCCTGTTGTTCAACCTGGCTCTGGCCAGGCCTCTGGTCTAAGAGTGACGGTGTGGAGGCTTGCCGGCCTCACGCCCACCCTCTCTCCACCCAAGAGCCACGCCCACAAAACGTTCAGAGCCAGGAGGACTAGCTCAAAGCTACTCAGAGGCTTGGACTGGAAGAGCCCCACCTCCTTCCACGGGGAGGCCCTGAATATCAGAGTGGGGAAGGACAGGGGGCAGGGATGGGAATGCAGGGAAGACAGTCCCCCAGAATCTAAACTTGGGGTCAACTTGAGGGTTCTAGGCTCCTTTCACCTCTTCGCTACTCTCAGCACAGGAATTTTGAGTACATATTTTCCATGTACATAAAGGGTTAGCTTGAGAAAAAACAAGACGCCTCCTTCTCATGCAAGAAGGAAGTTGTAACCCGGAGGCCCAGGGTGCCCTCCGTCCAGCATTGCGGGGGCGGGGGGGGAGGGTGTCAGGCAGGGTGAGGGTCTGGAAGATACCCCCAGCCCCCAAGCTCAAGGACTGACTGCGGCACCCAACATTAGATTACAAAGGTTTATTTAGAAAATAGTTTGGTTGTTTTGGCTGCTGTTTTTGGCAAACATTTAAATACTTTCAGTAATCAAAGGTTGTCGGTGCTTTCTCCTTGCCCCCTGGCAGCCACCCCCCGACTAGGTCCTGGAGAATTCAGCCCTTGGTCAGACGGGGATGGGGAGTGGTAGTGTGTTTAGGGGGCTCCTTGCTTGCCCATTTAGGGGGCTACCTCTGCCACTGCTCTCTAAAACCCTGACCTCACAGCCACACCTCGGCAGGGCTCCCAGGGCTGGATCCAGGCAGGGAGCCCCAGAAGCAGCCCCTCGCTGAGGCGGGAAAGCAAAGGGGTCTCCCCCTCTCTCCTCCCCACTCCCCGGAGCCCGGCTATCTCTCTGCCAAGCTCCTGCCCTGCCGCACCCTCCCCTGCGCCCTGGAGGCCAATCCATCCCTGGGTCTCTGGGAAAGCTCCCCTGTCCGGGCCGCCCCTTCTGCCCAGCCCCGAGCGCGGAGCTGTCCAGGATTCCCAGGCGGGTGCGAGTCATTGCCTGAAGCCCCTTCTCCTCCGTCGGAAGAGGATGTGCTTGAAGGATCGCCGGAAGTCCTGGTTGAAGACCGTGTAGATGACCGGGTTGAGCGAGCTGTTGCAGTAGCCGATCCAAAAGAAGAACTTGAAGAGCGGGCCGGGCACCTGGCAGGCCTCGCGGCAGATGCCGTACAGGCTGTAGCTGAAGAAGAAGGGGAACCAGCAGAGCACGAACACGCCCATGACCACGGCCAGCACGAAGGTGAAGCGCTTCTCGCGCGCCTGGGCCACCTTGCGGCGGCACACGCTGCTGCGCGCCCGGCGCCGGCGCGACAGGAAGAACTCGACGGAGCGCGAGCTGGCGCGCGACAGGCGGCCACCGGGGCCCGGGGACCTGGAGGCGGTCAGCGCCCCCGACTCAGCCGCCCCCGGCCCCGCCCCCTGCCCGTCCGCGCCGCCCGCGCCCCCCTCGGCGCCCGCTCGCCGCCGCCCGCCCCGCCGCAACGCGCCCCGGCGCCGCCGCCTCTCGGCCGCTGCGCTGCTCTCGTCCGGCTCCACGTCGGCGGGCGGGGGCGCGCAGTGCCCGTTCTCGCCTGCGCCTGCCGCCGCGCCCAGCCCGTTTTCCGTGGTCGGGGACGCACCGTCGGGGCCCACGGGGGCGCGCTTCTCGCTGAGCGTGCGCGTGCGCAGCTTGGCCACTCGGTAGATGCGCGCGTAGACCAGGCCCATGATGAGGCAGGGCGCGAAGAAGGAGCCGATGCAGGAGGACAGGATGTACCAGGTCTCGTCGTTGAGGCCGCACTGCGGGTAGGCGGCGCCGTCGGGCTGGCGGTAGAGCGAGACCAGCGGCGGGAAGGAGATGACGGCCGAGATGAGCCACACGGCCACGATGGTGGCCTTGACGCGGCGTGGTGTGCGCTTCAGGTTGTACTCGACGGCCTGCGTCACCGACCAGTAGCGATCCAGGCTGATGGCACACAGGTGCACGATCGACGAAGTGCAAAACAGCACATCGAGCGCCAGGTACACGCCGCACCACACCTGCCCGAAGTACCAGTAGGCCATGAGCTCGTTGGCCAGCGAGAAGGGCATGACCAGCGTGGCCACCAGGATGTCGGCCGAGGCCAGCGACACCAGGAAGAGGTTCTGTGGCGCGCGCAGCGCCCGGCTGGTCAGCACGGCGATCACCACCAGCACGTTGCCCACCACGGTGAAGACGATGAGGAAGCCCACCACGGCAGCCAGCCCTGCCACCGCGCCCGCCGAGTACTGGCCGCGCGGCGGCCCCCAGGAAGCCCCCGAAGCATTGGCAACCCCGCCGCTGCCCCTCTCGCCCGCGCCGCTCGCATTGGGGCCCGCCGCTGCCGCCACCGCCAGCGCCGCCGCCAGCGCCGGGGACGCCATGGTCCTCCCGCGAGCTACGCGGTCCCTCCTGGAGCCGGGGCGCAGCCGCGGCAGCTCGGGCGCCCCCCAGCCGGGGTCGGCGCCCGCATCGCCGCCTGCTGCTCGGGCGCGCCCGCCGGGGACCGCGGCGCCCCGCAGCCGGCCCTCGGCCGTGGTGGCTCGGCGGGCGGCGCGCCGGAGAGCGTGGCTGCCAGGCTCCCCGCAGCTGCCGAGCGCGTAAGTGCAGAGCAGGAGGCGCCCGGAGCGAGCGGCGACGCGGCGGCGGGGGGAGGGGGGGCAGGTCCCGGGGTCCTCGCGCGGCCCCGCCCTCGGCCCGGCTCACGGGGAGCGCCCCGGCGGCGAGCCCACGGCGACGCGGCGCCCGAGCGGGCGTGCCTGAGCGGCCCCGCGGTCCCGGAGCCCGGCCGGGGCGCAGGCGACAGGCGGCGGCGGCCCGGGCGCTCCGCCTCCCATCCGGCCGGCTAGGTCTCGGCGCGCCGGGGCGCCGGCCGCCGCTCCTCCGGGCCCCCGCGCCCGCGCGCTCCCTCCGGCTCCAACTTTACTTTCCCGGGCGGGGCGCCGGCGCCGCCGCGAGTCCTCCGGCTGCTCCCGGGTGCGGGCGCCCCCCGCGGTCCACGCTCGGCCGTGCGGCGGCCGCCGCCTCGCTCGCCGGAGCTGCGCCGCCGCCGCCGCCGCCGCCGCCGCCGCCGCCTCCTTCGCTGCCGCCTCCGCCCTGCGCTGGGCGCGAGTGCGGCCGCCTGGGCTCGGCTTCCAACTTGGGTCGAGTTGCGCAGCGGGGCGGGCGCGCGGGGCGGGGCGGGCCGCGGGCCCTGGGGAGCTGGCTGGGAACCGGAGCCCGCGGCCGCCTGGTCGAACCTGCCCGCGCGGCGCCGGGGAGGAATCCGGGGCGGCGGCGCGGGGCGCGCGCTCGGCGAGGGCGCCCCCTCCAGGGCCGCCTGCAGCCTGCGGGACGGGGCCGAGCGGCGACCGGCCTGGGCGGTGAGTTCCAGAAGCTGCTCTTTCTAAGACGGGAGCCTCCTTCGCCTCCCCCGGCGCAGGCGGGGGCGCGCACACGCGCGCGCACAGCACGGGCGGCTCGGGGTCCATGGCCTGATGGCAGAGCAACCTCTCGCAGCCTAGGGGAGGACGCGACGCTGCCTGGGTGCGCACAGGTCCTGCGGAGCTCAGGGTCCGGACCAGATCCTGGATCGGCGCTCCCCGTCAGAGCCACCTCCGCACCCACCCCGGCCTCAGTTCCCTCGGCCCCCTTCCCAGCACTGCTGGAGCATGAATCATAACTAACGGCGGTGCCTGTGGAAGCCCTGGGCAAGCTCCCAAGCTCTGCACCCATGTTAGCAGTGATTGAAGTTTAATCCTTAGGCTCTCAGGCCCTGCTTTTAAAGGATGGAGAGGTGTTCAAAGTCACCACCTCTGACAGACACCCAGAACGGAGCTGCCTGGATGATGAGCTTTTTGCAAGGGTGGGCTCAGGGGAGAGAGGCCGTTGAGGTAGCCCCCGTGTACCCTCGCCCCCGTCCGTGCACCTCCATTCTGCAGATGTGCACTGTCACGTGCACTGCCACTCTGTGGCCCATGTTGGGTGCTGGCTTCTGCCTCCAGGCAGCCTGGGGTCTGTGGAAGAGGGACTTCCAGGGACGAGGTGATCCAGGAGGAGAGCAGGAGTTCTCAGGCCTGACGTTTCTCTGCTAGGACCGAAGGGACGACCCTTCCCCCAGCCGTCCAGAAACAAACCCCAGCTGGCTGGCTTCTCCCTGCATGGGCCCGCAGGAGAGAGGGAGGGAAGGTCTGTCCATCCTGTGGCTAGAACCGGCGGGGAAGGGGCGCTTCTGAGTGCCCGGGAGGTCATCATGAGGAGGGGCTGGAGTGACTGCCCCACCCCCGGGATGCCTCTCCATGCCCGTGGCCTGGGGCAGCTTCCCTCTGAGCTCCTGAAGGGCGCCAGCGTTAGCCTCAGAACCTGTCGTGTTCTCAGCTGCTCAGCACTACTGGATAGCATGTCTGTCTCCGCAGAGACACTGCCAGGAGCTACGGCTTCGTTCTTCACCATGTTTGTCACCAGCAGGGCCTGCACTGGGGGTGTGGAGGCTGAGCCGGGGCCGGGGCCAGGCAGAAAGTAAATATTTCACATGATGGGCCTGCCAAGCAGGGGCGCGCTTTGGAGCCAAAGCCTTCCGTGCCAGTCCTGTGCTAGTCTGGGGCACATATGCCCTTCGGGGAAGCAAAAGGCCATGGCTGTCCTGAGGGAGGTATGTGACCTGGGGACGGTGGAAAGTCACCACCCTTGCTAAAGCCCCTCCTGGTTCTGGTTGCCTAAAAGGTGCCACCTGTCCAGGCCACCTGGAGGTGCATTTTTCAGGGAAGCCCACACACACCGGCTTCCTTCATGGTCGGACCACTGGAGTCCTTGTCTCTATTGAGCTCTCTGCGACGGCAGAGAGTGAGGGGGGCCTGGCCTCAGTTGAGGTGCCCACCATCTGTGGTGGATGGTGCCACCCACTGAGGTGAATGCGCTGACAACCGTCAGTGCCCTGGGGCTCCTCCCCCAGCCTGGGAGCGGGGTTGTCAAGGAAGCCTTCCTGGAGGAGGTGACCAAACTGTGCTTAGAGAATGAGGAGGTGTTATGAGGAAGGGGGAGGCCTCTGTAGGCTGTGCTTCCTCCGTTGGGGGTGGGCTTTGTACTGGGGGCGTGGGGAGACAGGAGGACTCAGGAAAGAGCAGTGTCAGGGGCCAGATGCAGGCTTTGGAGAAGGTCTCTCTCCCTCGGCATCAGCGTGCCTCCCACCCCCATCCTGAAGGGCTCTTTCTGAGAAGTGCTTTGGGGGATGCACAGGGGCATGGGGATCTATCTAGGATCCTGGCTCCTGTGTTCCCAAGAGATGGCAGCCCAGGCACAGGAATTTGGGGGGAAAAGGACACGGAGCCCCTGGGGCCCTGATCCAGATGAGCCTCCCACTGCCCAGGAGGGCTGAAGGCAGGGGCCACTCACAGGCCAGGCTGAGGGCATCTGGAGTGCCTGGCCAGTGAGTGGCCCAGGCCCTTGGGGACGGCAGCCAACATGCTGACATGCTGCTGGCAACACCTCCTGGCATGACCAGGGAGGGGGCAGAAGGGTCCACTCCAGGGCCTGGATGGAGCCAAGGGGCAAAAAGCCGGGGCCCAGTCATTAGGAGAAGCGAAGCCCTGGGCCATGCGTAGGGGTTGCATTGCACGCAGGCCTGCCTGTGGTGGGAGGCCCCCGGGCCGCAGCTGTTCGCAAGGGAGCTGGAGAGGCTTCTTACCCCAGACCTTGAAATGAGGCTTGAGGAACTGCTCCGTATTGTCCGTAACAAGCAGAACAGCACACACCCAGCAAGACTTCCTGTCCTGACGAGGCACGATATGAGCTGGGCACGACCAGGAGGGGTGAGGAAGGAGGGTGCTGGGGGCGTCAGCCTGCACTGGCGGGGGTTGTGGGGGCTGTGTGTACGTGTGCATAGGGGTACATTGCAGAAGTGGGCATATTTCAGAAGGGAAACCTAGAGGTGTTTCCTAGAACTGAGAACCTAGAAGTGGCGCATCCTGGAGCTGCAGAGGCAAACCTGCTTGTATCTCACCCATGATGCGTGGGGCCCAGGAGGACAGGGTTGGTCCAGCAGGGCCATACAGCCATGGGACATTGGGCCCTGGCTGCTGTGCCAGAGAGAGCTGGGGACCGCCAGGCAGACCCTGAGAAGGGATGTGGGTGCACATCTGCTGGGTGCCTGCCTGGGACGTATAGTTACTGATGATGGCCACGCCCCATGGGGCATGCAGGAGGCCAGCAAAAGTGGCCCAGGTCCAGCCTGGGATGTCAGGGAGGCTTCCTGAAGGAGGATGCCTGGGATGCCGCGCTCTGGGCTTCATGAGCAGCCTCAGCTCGGGTGGAGGGGAGTTTGGCTCCTTGAGCCCCCTGCCTGTGCATACAGGCATGCATGCACATACACACATGTACAGTGTCCATGCACACATATGTATCCACACACATCCTTGTGCACACATAGATCCATGCACACACATGAATATACATATCATGAATACACACATGAATACACATACGTGTGTGCACGTATGTGCATGCAAGCATGAACACCCATACATACGCATATCCATACAGGCATGCAAGCATGCAACCTATTCATGCACACTTGCATGCCTTCACACCCACATGCATGCACACATCCACACACACACTGTCTACATATACCATATGGATTCTACAGTGCATCCATGCATACAGAATATACACACATGCATGCACATATACATGTTCACACACATGCACACATGCCTATGTGTGCATACACATGTCCATGTACTATTTACATGCAGGTGCACACATACATATGCACTAACATACACATGTGCTTTTTGCACACATATCTCTACACATGCATATATATCACACTGGCATATGTAGAAATAATGTACCCATGCTGTGCACACACCTGTGCGTACTACACACACGCACACCCTTGCCTATGCAGATAACATGAATCCATGCACATTGCACACACATGTGTATGCCTGTGCTGCACACATCTGTCCCTATGCATGACCCCGGTCATGCTTGTGCACACATGGCTTCGCATATATGGATGTGTACACACACATGTGGCACGTGTGGCCTTGCCCACCCTCCTAGGCTGAAGAGAAGATGTGTTTCTGGGTTGCTGCTGCAGCCAGCTCTTCCGGGGCTGTGGCTGGGTTCTGCCTCGCCTGCCCGGTCTGCACAGCTCCAGCTGGCTCTTGCAGTCAGCCCTCCTCTCCACGCTGTGAGGACATTTCTCACTAACTCTTGTGGACCCTGGGCCTGACCATGTGCTGTCCGCAGGCCTGGATGCCCTCTGCCTCATTTTTCCTGGGGCTCGCTTCCTTCAAGACTTGTCCCATGATGTTCCTCCTTCAGGAAGCCTCCCTGACCTCCCAGGCTGGATCTGGGCCACTTTTGCTGGCCTCCTGCATGCCCCATGGGGCGTGGCCATCATCAGTAACCATACATCTCAACTGTGTCCCATCCCCACTGCCTGGTCCAGGGCCGGGCTCTCAGCTCACAGAAGGAGCTGAATGAAGGCCTGGTGACAGGATGGGTGCCGTGAAGGGCAGATGGGCTTGTGGGCCTGGCTCCAGCGTCGTTAGCCACACTGATGCTTGCTGGGTGCTGAGTGCAGGGCGTGCCTTCACCTGGTGGCTGCTTGTGCCAAACCCCAGTGCCCATGGCCAAAAGGCCCTTTTCTTGGTTCTGTGGAGTTTGGGGTCATCAGATGTGGCTTTAGGCTCCTGCTCATTCCCTTACTTATCTGGCAGTGGGGGAGCCTTCTGGCTTCCAGGGCCTCAGTTTCCCCTGTCTGTAAAATGGGAGCATTGGACCAGAGCATTCCAAGGCCCATGCCAGCCCTGAGTGACCCCCTCCCCCAACTTGGCTGTGAGCTCCTGGGGATGGGGGTGGCGCCTGCCTGCCCATCTCTGCCCTCGGTTGGTGTCCACAGGGGAAAGGGAAGAGGCTGGAGTCGGGGAGAGACCCCTCTCCACTCAGCCCTGGTGGGTGCAGGAACCGAGGGAAGCCAGCCCTATCTTCTTGTCTCAAGACCAAGAGGACATGTTTTCTCCCTGGAGCTGAGCTGAGCTTTCTTTCCCTATGTTTATTTGAAATTTCATTTTTAAAGACGAGTCAGGGAAAAATGAGGCTTGCTTCTTTCCCTGCCCCTCCCTGAAGAATTCCAGAAGCTGATTTGTCTTGTCAGGATGTGGCAGGGAGCCGTGGCCTGGGCTGGCCCTCTGAGCTGTTGCATATTGATCAGCATTGATGGGTTTGGCACAGTCGAGTTCTTACAGAGCTGGCGGAAGTCCCTTGGAGAAAGAACTGCTTCGGGGACTGGCTTTGATTTGCAATGAGTGTAATAGATTAAAGCAGTGGGTCAGCATGTCTTATTGAGCACCAGCTGTGTACCTCAGCCCTGGCCCTGCTGGGGTCCAAGCTCAGATCCCCGCCGCCCCCCACCCTCTCGGCAGCCACCGAGCCCCACCTCTGCCCGCCCGCTGCACCTGCTCCAGTCTCCACCTGGCTCCTCCTGCTAGGGGCTGTCCGCTGCCCCCTAGCTGCCTGAGCCTGACATTCAGGGCCCTCCAGTGCCCAACCTCAACCCACAGCCCTTCACTGGTTCAGTTGTCATGCAGTCTGCAGACACCAAGGATCATCCTCTGTGTGCAGCCCTGGAGATGAGGAGGTGACGAAGGCAGGGCGGCCCAGAAGACCTCACCTCCTGCTCCACGATCCTGGGCCTGGGCCTAGCGGGGTAGGCTGGCAGCAGGCCTGCTGCCTGGACTCTGGGTTCGAGCTGGCTGGGTTTTCCTCTGGGACCTTTCCCAGCCTTGGTGGCTGCTGTGCACACTCCCCAGAATGATGTCTGCAGAGCTCTCAGCCCGGGGCCTGCCCGTCGCAGGGTGGTTGCAGGAGGGAGTCCACTTGACCCCGTTCCAGCCAATGAAACCTCCCTGAAGACAAGGGTGAAATGTGTCAGAAGGCCCACTGCCTGCCTTCCTGCTTGGTTGGGCACATGTGAGGATGTGATGCCCGGAGCGGCAGCAGCTGTCATGTGACCAGGAAGAGCTGAGGATGAGGATGAAAACCATGGAAGGAAAGAGGGTGCGTCCCCAGTGCCATTGTTCTTGAGCCTCCAAGAACCCACCCGGGACCCACCCTTTGGCCAGACTTCCTCATGCCGAGGGAGGTACTAAGTGGACTTACTGTTTTACCCTTTTAGGGAGGAAGGTTCTGTAACTTGCAGCTGAACACGTCCAAGCCACGAGTTGTCCCCCAAGCTCGTGAGTTGTCCCCAGCTCAATTCTGCCTCTGGAGAGTGACGTCCCACACACCCGTGCAACCTTGCATGCCAAAAGGACTTTGCAGACATGACTGAGGACCTTGCATTCGGGAGGTGATCCCCATGACACCTGTGGGCCCAGTGTCATCAGGGTCCTCGTAAGTGAAGGAGGCGGGAGGATCCCAGAAGAGGAGGTGTGATGACAGAAGTGGAGGTCAGAGTGATGTGCAGACGGGACCACTGGCTGCAGGATGCAGTGCTTCTGGGAGCTGGAGAGGCCAAGAGACAGACTCTGGCCTGGAGCCTCCGGAAGGCACCGGCCCTGCAGACCACTTCAGACTTCTGACCTCCAGCGCTGGAAGGGGAAGCTTGGTGTGGTTCTAAGCGGTGGCATTTGTGATCATTTCTCACCGCAGCCACAGTAGATGGATGCAACGCCCGCGGGTGTTTGAGGGATGGATGAGTGCAAGCATGCGTGTAGTGGAGGCCACTGCACCGTCAAATTCCAGACAGTCCCGAGGAATGCCCGCTGGCAACCCTGCCTCGGCTGTTGAGTCATTCATGTGATCTTGGGCAAGTCTGAGCCTCTGCCTCACCACCTGTGAATTGAGGGACAGGACTCAGTGGTCTTTCTCGGTCTTTCCAGGCCCCCAAGTCCTGGAGGGCATTGTGGGAGTGTGAGGTGGAGCCCGAGAGTCCCGCGGGTGGAGGTCAAAATGCCAGCCCTGCTAGATCCAGGCGGGATGGAGTCTGGGGTGTGGGCACAGGGGCTTGCACAGGCCTGGGCCGGGCAGACTTGCCCAGGAGTCTCAGGCCACTGCGGGAGAAGGATGCATGGCCAGCAGGTGCCACCAGGAGACGAGAGGAGGGCCAGGCTGAGCTGCATCTCAGGACTCCTAGGAGAGCTTGGAGAGGTGACTGAAACCCTGCCCCACCCCCAGCCTCTCTCCAGCTGTGGGTCCTTGGGCAAATTGCCTCATCTCTCTGGGCCTCGAATGCGCAGCTTTCAGGACTAACTAGGGTACTGTGTACCAACTGCCTCTGCCAAACCATCTGCACTGGGCAGCCCTGGGTACCTGGCTTGGGGGAGGGCTAGGCCTGGGAGGGGACTGATGCTACATCTCTCTTTATCTATCCCTGTATTGTTTACTTTGTTCCAAGTGCTTGAGTTACTTTGGCAAATAGAAACAATTCTAATAAAGAGAACTAAGACCTTAGGATCCCTGGCGCGTAGCAAGCTCTTGGCAAATCACGGTTGACCCTCCTCTTCCTCCTCATCATCTTCATCGTCATTATCATCATCACTGTTGGATCTGCCCCCAGCTGACATTTGAGTCTGCCTTGTGATGTGCCTCAGGCCGTTCCCAGCCTCTGCTTGCACACCCCACGCGATGGGGAGCTCACTGCTTTCTGAGCGGCCTGCTTCCGTCTTAGGACAGCTCTGATTATTTTCAACACAGCACACGGTTCTGGCGCTCCGCTGTGTCAGGTTCCGTGCCGCGCTTGGGGTCACAGATAAATCAGCCTTGGGCAGTGCCTGGCCACAGGAGCTGAGGGTGCCTGTGCTGGCTTGGAGCAGTAGGAAGGGCTTCCTGTGGAGGGGGCTTCTGCCCTGGCCTTCACAGCACAGGCAAGGCTTCCTGGGCCATTTCCCCACTGCTCTGTGGGCCGCCCCTCCCCACCTCAGCTGGGCTGCCGGAGTCCAGGACCTGTGGCCAGTGCATCCTCTACTGACCCACCGAGCCTCACCCCTAGACCTCCCTAACCTGGGTGGCTGTCCTCTGGAGACCTCCAAGGATTTCTCAGGGTGTTCAACAGAGTCTGAAAGCCTTTTGCTTTATTTCACCTTGATATCGCCCCTGAGGGTTGGGTGCCATGGTTTCCCCACTTTGCAAATGAGAAAGCAGAGGCCGTGGGAGCAGATGCAGCTCCCCAGGTCCCCAAGGAGTGGCTGGTAGATTGGGGCTTGGGCTCAGGCCTTGCCCCATCCAGTCTCTACCCATAGTGACCACCTCTGCGGTAGCCACCCACCCCAACAAAGACCACACAGGGGCCCCTGGCTGGACGCTGGGGCTTCTTCCCCTAAGGTGGTCACCTCCCTGGGGTCCCCAGTCAACCACGCTTTCCCGCTGTGGGGGCTGCTGTTTCCCATGTAGCCTGTTTGGGATGCACACGCCAGTGCTAATCAACCCTTCGCCCCAGCACCCAGCATGGCGAATGCATGAAGGAATCCCTCTCTCCACGAGGCAGGCAGTTTTCCTTCAGTGAAGACACTGAGGGCCAGCAAGCACCTGTGCCCAGCTCTCACCCGAGCCACTCTCCGCCCTGCGTTGCTGCCTCATTTGCTGAGCCCTGAATATGTGCATGACTCCAAAGGGCCACAGAGTGACGCAGCTCCTGTCCCCAGCTGTGGCCAAAGGTTACGGAAACCACAGACGCCACACACCACCTGCTCACATGCCCGTGTGGGAAGTGTGGGCAGGACCACAGGTGGCGGGTGCCCATGTGTGAGGCGTGACGTGCTCCCTAAGGCCACCCTGGCCATCCTCAGGTTTGATACCTTGTATTTCAGCTGCTTCCAGGTAGAATCCAGAGAATGTTCTGGCTAGGAATGGTTAATTCAACAAAAGTAATTTATGCCCATGATTTGTGAATCTGACCAGAGCAGACAAGTGCTTCAGAGCTGGAGGGAATTCAGAGATTTGTGTTGCTTTGTTTGCTTTGAGGTTTTATTTAATAGGAAAATGAAGAAGAGTCCTTAACATGTTTGGGAAAATAAACTAAGAATGCTCACATTTGCCCTGACCCTGGGAGCTTCCTCCAGCTTCCTGTGTCGATCCTGATTCCCAAGTATTTGTGGAAGGCAGGGATGCGGGCTGAGCCATCCTCGCCACTGCCCACAGCCCTGGAATGTTTGTGTTGGAACGTGGACACCTTGGGCCCACACTCAGCAAGATCTGCTATGTTTTCTTCTTGAGTCGTCCCCTCCCAGAAAGGCTCTGATTTAAACCAGAAATTTGTCATAGGAGGCAACGGGACTGGACTGAGATTTATAACTGTGAGTAAGTCAAGGTACAGGTGATGTTGCTGTAACAATAAGACCCCAAAGCACAGCAGCTTGAGCGAGATCAAAGATCCTTTCTGTCCCACATGGAAGTCTGGGCAGGACTTCCTGGACCCTTCTGCCTTTTCCCTGCCATCCCCAGTGGGCAGCTTGGGCCCTGGCACCACATCCATGGCCTCACAACAGTGGGATGGGGGCCCATGGCCCTTCCGTCACAGGGCGGCCTCACCTGGAAATTGTGTGCCTCCTTTACGCTGATGCCCCATTGGCCAGAACTTGGTCACATGCCCACCCCTAATGTAGGGGAAGCTGGGAAATGTAGTCTTTACATGGCAGCCATATTCCCAGATCAATATCCTATCACTGTAGAACAAGATTTCTCCACCTGCTCATTATGACGTTTTGGGCTGCACTCGTCTTTGTCCTGGGGGCTGCCCTGTGCGTTGTAGGAAGTTTGGCAGCATCCCTGGCCTCCACCCACTAGATACCAGGAGCACTCCTCAGTTGCGACAACCAAATATGTCTTCAGATATTGCCAGATATCCCCTGGGGGGCAGAATCACCCCCAGTTGCAAACCACTGGGCAGATCAAGGGCCTGCAACTTCAGGGCTGCAGCACCCAGGTCAGAGGAGGACTGGGAGGGTGGTCCATGGCACATACCCTATCAGAAGGAGACAGCTACCTCTCAAGTCCACCCTGGAAGTTCTCATGCAGGAAGAGGGACAGAGATCTGGATTTTCATGGGAAATACACTAATTGTTTTCTGATAGCATGCAATTAATAAAAAAGAGAGAAAGAAAGTCGTGATGATGGAATGAATTGTGTCCCCCCAAAAAGATATATCCATGTCCTAACCCCTAGCACATGTGAATGTGATCTTATTGGATTGGAGCCCACCCTAATCCAGTATGACTGGTGTCCTTATTAGAAGAGGAGACACCCAGGGAGGGAGGCCATGTGCAGATGGAGAGGGAGACTGGAGAGATGGAGCCCTCAAGGGGAGCACAGTGCTGCCAACACCTTGACCTCAGACTTCCATTGCTGTGAGAATAAATTTCTATTGCTTTAAGCCACTAATTGAATTTGCTGGAGACAGAAGGAGGCTCTGCAGACACGTGCGGATAGGCGAGTATGCACGCCCAGCCGCCACTGATGGACATGCTCACTCTCCATTGATCCAACAAATGCTTATGAAGTGCTCACTCTGTGTTGGGCACTGTCTGAGACCTAGGGATACATCAGTGAACAAAATGGACTCCTAGAGCCTAAAAGGTTGTCAACTGAATAATGACAAGGTTCATAAGTTTGGAAAGGAGAGACTTATTTCTCATAAAGGGTTGCAGCCTGCAGGGCAGCCATTCTGATGGCTGAGAAGCGTAGCCTCAGGCCAGAAGCTGCAAACAGACATTTCAAGGGAGGGGCAAAGGGAACAGGAAGGTTCCCTTTGCTGAGCAGGGGGGCCTAATGTACATATTCAACAAGCTATGGAAGGAGTCATAAATATACATGAAAGGAGAAACACGTGCGTGCACTTGAGCTTCCTGCCTCTCCATGGGACCCACGTTCAAGACACGACAATGGCAGCATGACCTGAGGGTGGAGTTTTCCGTCCTCTGATGTGGAAAGGTGAAGCGCAGGACACCGAAACCCTTGCTGCACATCCCCCGCCGACTGGCCAGAAGCTCTCTGTGGCCTGTGGTCTCCTATCAGGAAGGAACGCTGGCTGGTTGCTGTGTCAAACTCGCACCAGGGAGGGGCAGGTCAGGCGTTGGTTGAAACTAGGGCGGAACTTTTTGGAAGAGCCGTTTCTCTGCAGCCCTTGGGGGGAAGCCCAGTGATGGTTAGCAAGGGAGGGAGGGGGTACAACGAGGTGGGTCCCACCTCCCTCCCATCATGGTGGGAACTCAGCTTCCAAGGTTTCTCTGGGGTCCCCTCGGCCAAGGGGTGGTCTGCTCAGTCTGTTGGGGGTCTTAGGATTTCATTTTTATTTCTCACGACAAAGGATGTGAGAGCACTCTGCGAAGTGTGAAGTCCTTCAGGGATGTATTTGCCTTTTCTCTGGTTGGAAGGTGGTTGGAGTCGGGGTCAGGGCTAGGGTTGGGATGTTGATGGGGTTAGGTTAGGGTTGGAGTAGGGTTGGGTGCTGATGGGGTTAGGTAGGATGAGGATTTGGGTCAGGGTTGGAGTGCTGATGGCATCAAGGCACAGTAGGATTGGAACGCAGACCATCACCTGTTCCTCTGCCTGCTGCCAGCCTCCCGCATCCCTTTCCTTACTTCCCTCTGCCCAGCCCCTGACCTCCTGGCTCTTACCTTGGTCTGGTGCTATATAACCTTCTGACGTGCTGAGGGACTCACCCCAGGACTCAGTTTATCTTGCTGACAAATGAGTGGGTTGGCTCTGATTTCTCTAAAGACCCTCCCACTTCTAAAAATTCTAATTTGGTAGGATCTTCTTCAAGTGAGCAGGAACTATCAGCTATTGTTATGCAGGAACACAGGAGTACAAAGGTACTTTCGAAATGGAGCCAGAAC
Organism: Nomascus leucogenys; assembly: GCF_006542625.1. Lineage (NCBI taxonomy): Eukaryota > Metazoa > Chordata > Mammalia > Primates > Hylobatidae > Nomascus > Nomascus leucogenys. The sequence goes on from NC_044400.1 coordinate 80,008,079, forward strand.
AAAAGATGAAGTAGCTTGCTTCGGGCTCGGTATTATACTTAGAGAAACTATTTAAAAACCAAAGTACTTTTGAGTGCAGTGTTCATTGGAATTGCCCTGGGAAACCGTGTTTGACTTTAACAAAAGCTTTGTATCGACAGGACGCGTTATCGCTCAATTTCTAGGAAACAGCGGTAATTAGGTGCCTCACACCAGATGTTGTTTCAGTTACAGGAACAAAAAATACAAATCCTGCGAGGAGGCACATTCCTCCTTTTCAGGACCGAGGAGGCACACTTCCTGGTTCCAGGTCACAGGACCCCCACCTGCTGCCGTCTTGGAGTTCCACCCCCTGCCCTTCGTAGCTGCGAGGGAAGGGAGAAGGTGAAGTGCAGGTCTTTGGAAAACTTACAGCACCAGCTGCAAGGCCTGCCGGTGCCCAGGAGAGGCATTCCACCGCCCCCACGCCCCCATCCCCCACGAGCCAGCCCTAAGCGCCAGGCCCTGGGGGACAGAGGGACCACAACTGCATGCCTCAGGTGCCATTCTGCCCCTGTCCCATACCCTCCCCCAGTGGGTCAGGGGGCTGGCCATGGGGCATTCGGCCTCAGGGGAGCTGCCGGAGCCCAGGCCAGATGGGCCTCACCAGGAGGGACCTTCCAGAGATCTCCCTCACTGGGCAGGAGTGCAGCCCAGGCAGGAGCCCCCAGGGGTGACTGGGAGCCTGTGCCCCTCCTCATGCCCCCTGCCCCACAGGTGCCACTCCAGGAGACCAGGCTCTGCTCTTTCCCCGTGCCCTCCAACCAGGATGCCTCAGCACAGAATGCCCATCCCACCCTGACCGTCTTGGCCTGCTCTTCTTTAGCCCCAAGAACAGCCCAGCCATCTCCTCCAGGAAGCCCTCCTGCACCCCTGGAAGGATTGGATGCCCCCTGAGCTCCTCAGGATGCCTGAGGGCTGCCAAGGCCCCAACATGGGGATGAGGGGACAAGAACTCATTCTTTGGCTGTCTTTTGTGCCCTCCGGGGCTACTCAGGGCAGGAACCTGGGACCAGCCCGGGGTGGGATCCTCAGGAATGGCTGGCAGGTGGGTGCGGAGGTGGGGGGAGTGGGCACGCTCAGTCCTGCTGGCTCTCGAGGAGGTTCTGGGCTGGGAGTGGCCAGGTCAACCCCCTCCCTCCTCAGCCGGCAGATGCAGCCAAAAGTGCCAAGGAAGGGGATGTAAAACCTGCAGGAGTCCCCCAGATCAAACAGCAGGGTGTGCCGAGCCTCAGCATTCCAGGGTACAGAGGTAGAGGGGCCCTGGGCTGGGGCGTGAGGTGACTGGCCTGGGTGGGAGGGGACGGGGACAGGGTAGTCTGGCTCACCTTGCTCCTGGTCTCTCTACCTGGGCCTCTTTTTCCCAACTGTTCCCCTGGCTGAGATTTGAGGTGTGGGGCAGAGGTGGGGTGTGGTCTCCCCGGAGCCCTCCCTGCCAGGCCAGGCTCAGGCAGGGCTGCCACCCTCCTGGGAGGCCTCCAGCACTGCTGGGTTCCCCTAGGCCCTGGCGTGGTGCCGGCCCTCACCATTGCCGACTTCCCTATGGGGTCCCTTCTCCCTTGCTCCACACAAGCCACCCCCTTCTCCCAGGACCCTGCAGAATCCACCCCGAGTGGAGAGTGATGCAGGCCCCTCGAAGGGTTCTTGGAGACACCAGGTGCCGGCTGTGTTCCTGCTGCACACCCTTACTGTCGGAACTGAGCCAGCCTGCCGTCCTCCTCCGGTCCCCAGCAGACCTGCTCTGCAGGCTCAAGCGGGGCCAGCTCCTGGAAAGGAGGGAAGCCCCAGCTGCGCAACCCCAGCTCACATCCCGCAGCTGCTGTGGCGGCATTCAGTCGCTGCTTCAATTTCATTATCAGTCCCGCCAGGGAGCATTCTCTGGTGGAGGACTCTTCCCAAGTGACCAGCCTGCTCCCCTGGGTGGGAACCTCATGCTGTTTAAGTATAAACAGTGGAGTGTGCATGAGGAAGGCCAGCACTCCGGGCTGCCTATGGGGAGGCCACGGTCGCAGGTGCTATCTCCCCACATCTGTGCCCGAGTTAGTGGAGCATCTCCATTGACCGCCCGGCCTTGGTGGCTGGCACGGCAGCTGGCTGCCTGCAGGCCTGCCCACGGCTGTGCTATGCTCCCTGCCCAGGCATCCCACCTGCTCTTGGGGTTCCTGAGAAAGCTGCAAAGGGACAGGATCATTCCTGAACAAATGTGTGTGGCAGGACCCTCCTGCTCCCACCTCTGCGTCCAGGGTGGCTGCCCGAGGCCTTATGTCTGCAGGTGCAGGGCCGCCCTGGGCCATGGCCAGATGGACCACGGGCTACTCAGCACAGCTTCTCCTCCGCTGTCCCCTGCACTGCCCGGGCGCCATCGCCTCTTGCTGGGTTCTGCCAACCAGGAGCACTCAGGTGGGACTCGGGAGGTTTGGAAGCTGAGGGCATGGTCCTGTGACTGCTTCTTCACCAGAGGGGGGCAGACATGTGGGCATGTCCCACTGGCTGACTGCCTGAGATCTACTCTTGCTGGTGACGAAGGTGGCAGTCAGGACCTACCTTTCCTGCGGCCCCTGACCCTGACCGTCATTGCTGGCCCCCCAGACAGTCCCTGAGCATCAGGTCCATGGGGCACATTCTGGTGTCAGCTGGGAGGGGGACAGAAAGTCAGAGACCAGTGAGGAAGAGGGGCAAGGACGGGTAAAATAGAAAGGCAGGACAGGGCTAGATGGTGCATGGCCCTGACCCCTTTCAACAGTGCTCAGTGGGCAGGGCGGGGCAGGTGTCTCACACACACACACACACAGGACATGGCTCTGCAGGGCTCAGGGCCATGGCAGCAGGGGCCAGGGCTCTGGACTCATGTTTGCTATGGGTGACACGCTTGCCATGTAGTGAAACCAACCAACAGGTGGAAGGGAGGCAGCGCAGTGTGTGGGGCGATGCAGGGCACAGGCCCTCCGACTCCGCTGGCCTCGGGCTGGGTTTCACAGACCTTGCCCATCCACATACGGTGACGGCTGATGGCTGTTTGTTGAATCCCCACTCCTGGACCACTCTGTCTCTGATGTTTCCAGAGGGAGCTGAGCAGGACCCGCCCCATGAGATGGGGGTGCTTCCCATCAGGACTGGCATTCATGCGGGTTTTGGAAAATCTGGGCCCTTGTCTCATTAAGCCATTAGGAGTGGGTAGCCATGGAAACCACGGTACTTGGGTATTCAACACGAATGAATATTTATTCAATTAGCAGGGCTGGGGTGCTAGGCAGACCTGGCTCCAGCTGTGACCGGATGGTGGGGGCTCCCAGGAGCAAGAGCCACGTTTTAGAGGACCCACCATGGCCGGGAACTTCACCTACATGCTCTGATTAATCTTTGCAGTGACCCTTGAGACAGTCGCTGCTGCCCCGTGGTGTGGAAGAGAAGGCTCGGGAGAGCCAAGCAGGACATGAGGCCCAGAGGGTCTGCCCAGGAGACACAGCAAACCGCCCTTCCACCTCTGGGGTCCCTGGGCTGGCAGCTGACAGCTCTGTGTCTTGGTTCCCCCGCTCGATGGCCGTGGGTCCTCGAGCAGCTCACTTGAATTCTCTGTGCCCTCGTGAGCCGTCTGGGCTGGGCCCGACCTAACGCCTCCTAAGGTTGCTGTTGGAACTGGAGGGGCCTGTGTGTCCTGTGCCTGGCCCAGGGCCTGGCACACAGTAGGAGCTCAGCCAGTGCCAGCTCCAGTTGGAAAGAACAAGGAGAGCCCGGGGCCACCCAGGAGCCCGGAAACGTCCCTGGAGGCTCTTCCCAGTGGCACACGGTGGTGGGGGAGTGGGGGGAGCCTCTCATTCCCCTGGTCTGAGTCTGCACTGCCCGGCTGGTGCTTCTGGAAGCCTTCGGGACTCATTCGCATGCCCTGCATGTAGGGGCGTGTGTGGGTGTGCACCCATGTCTATATTTGTCGCTCCAGAAAGTCAAGGCCAGGGGCCACCCTTTCTCATGAGACACGGATGGCTTTGCAGATCTTGGCTTTTCTCTTCTGTCTCTGCTGCTGCAGCTGGCAGCAACGCACAGCCTGTGTCTGTTGTTTGCATCTCCCTGCCTCCTGCACACAGGCAGGGCCACAGCCTTTGGGGATCAGACCCTCTGGGTCCTCTGCCTGGTCCTGGTGCATCTCCCACCCCCAAGCCGCTGGAACTGCTGGGCCCGCCACTTGGTTTTGTAAATAAAGTTTTATTGGAAAGCAGCTGCACCCGTTTGTTCAGGAACAATGCTGTCCCTGGCTGCTTTCCCACTGCAAGGCAATAGCTGAAAGGCAGAAGCCACCCAGATGTCTGTCATCAGGTGATGGATAAACACCGTGTGGTCCATCCATACTGTGGAATATTATTCAGCCTTGAAGAGGAAGGACATTCTGACAAGGCTACACCATGGATGACCCTTGAGGACACCATGCTCAGCGAAATCAGCCAGTCACAGAAGGACAAACACTATCCAGTTCCACTTACATGGGATTCCTAGAGCAGTCAGATTCATAGAGCAGAGAATAGAAGTGTGGGTGCCAGGGAAGCCTGGGAGTTCTTTAATGGGGACAGCTTCTGTTTTACTGAAAACATCCTGGAGAGATTTGGTGGTGGTGGCGGCTTTGGGACACAGTGTGGATGTACTGAACACTCCGGAACTGGTTTAGATGGTAAATGTTATGTTCTGTGTATTTGACCGCAATTAAATTGCTTTTAATTTTGAAAAAGGAAAGCCTTCTGCGTCTCAGGTGGCAACTGGGTGCTGGCTCAAATGCACTCCCTCTGAGCGAGCTTCTGGGGGCTCACTGATAGCACAGCCACCCGGCCCAGCTCGACCTGGAATGCCAGGGCCCTGGAGCACTTGTTAGGGGTCGCCTACAGCCGAGCTCCACCGGGCAGGCATCCAGGGGATATGAGGGGCCACAGCCTGCCCACTCCACTCGCCCACTGGAGAAAGTCTGCAAAGGGTCAGTGTGGGCAGCTCCCCCTACCCAGGGTGGGGCTCAGTTTGAGGGACTATGCTTCCTGGGCAGTGCTCTGAGCTCTGGGCCCAGCCACCCAGGGCACCAGGCACCAGGGCCGGGCCCCTGCCTCTGCCTGCCCTTTCTGCAGCGGCACTCTGGGCTGGCTTCCCCAGGGGAGCTACAAGGGAGGGTCCCAGGCTCTCCAGAGCTTTGGGGACAGCCCCCAGGAATCTGCACGGCAACAGCCTCCCTGGGGGCCTGCCATCCAGGTGGGCCGAGAGACCACCGTTTGAGAAGCTGCTTCAGAATTCCCAAAGCTTTGTCCTTTTCTGATTTCACTTCATCCTCACCACAGCCCGGCAAAATAGGCATCAAGACTCCCCTTTAAAAACTTGACAGCTCTTTTGAGGCGTCATTTATAGAGCACACATTTCACTTCGCTGCCATGAAAATCTGATGGAGTCTGGTAAATGCTTTATAAACTGTTAAGTGGTGTGCACACACGGGGGTTCGTTATTATGGCAGATTATTATTGTTATTACTGTACAAGTTTTATTATTATGATGGTGGGGTGTTCTTGCATCATTTATCTCAAGGGTTCCTGGAGGGATAACTAGGTAGGGGGCATGAGTTGGCCGCTTTGCAAGATTTTTGCAAACAGCAGCGATTTGCTTGCATGCGACGTCTGTGTGTCTCACTTAGACGTTTCGGTGGAGAGCACGGTTTTCGCTGTTGTTGTTGTTTTCAACATTTTGTTTGGACATAATTTCAAACAACAGAAAAACTACAAAAATAAAAATAGTACGAGAACACCGTAGACCTTTCACCTGGGCTCAATGACTGCGCCCAGCCTGCCCCATTTGTTTTCTCATTGGCTTGCTTGCTGGTGCGCTGCGGGTGACTTCTCTGAACCATTTGGTATTAAGTTGCAAGCATGTATCACACCTCCTTGCCTTTAAAGAGACCCTAGAGACAGACATCTCTTCCCTCATCATGGCGAGCTTGCCATCACAGCTGCATCCTAACACAGTCGCCTCTCCCAGCCCTGTTTCCGTGTTCCCAGCTGACCAGTCCTTCACGGCACTTGCCCTCCAGCATAGGGCCACTCTGGGGTCAGGTGTTGCATTGATGTGTCTTGTCTCTGTGGTTCTCTTTCATCTGGAACATTCCATGGTTTTGGTCATGTACACTGCTGACATTTGGGAAGAACACGGAGCTTTTTTTTTAATAGATGGGTCCTCATTTGGGGTTGTCTGGCAGTTCCCAGGACTGGATGGAGCGTGCACATTTTCAGCTTCCGTGCCTCAAGAAAGAGTGTGTGTCTTTCTTGGGCGCAGGATGCCCTCTGCCTCTCACTGCTGGTGTTGTTTCTGATGCGTTGATGGAGGAGCTGCGGAGTGATCTGCTGGGCAACCACTCAGTGTTTCCTTCCAGCTCAGGGGCACTCTCAGGGGTCGGGGCAGGGGACGCTTTACCACCATGGACACGGTCTGCTCCTCGCCAGAGATTCCCCGGACGGAGTGTCCATGAATGACGCCGGCCAGAATGTCAACTTTGGAACCCGGCACTTCCCCCACATTCACCAGTCAGCAGCTGGCCTTCTGCGGAAACAACAGCCCTTCCATCTCACCTATCATCCATCAGTCACCTACCATGTCTATCTATCCATCTATTTCTCAATCTCTCGTCTATCAATCATCTATCTGTGTAATCCGTCTACCTACCTATCTACCTACCTGTCACATCCCTATCATCTATCTATCTACCTATCACGTACCTACCTATCTTCTACACATCATCTATCAATCATCTACCTATCAATCATCTATCTCTCTGGCCATCAATCATCCGTCATCTACTATAGTATGTTCTTTTGGATCCCCTTTTTTTTTCGAGGATTTGTGATTCATTGCTGTACTTCCATATTTTGGTGCTCAAATGGTTCCAAATTTGGTCAGAAGGCGCCCCTCCGTGCTGGCTCTGGAGTCTGTGACATGCCACCTTTGTTTGCGTGTGTGTGCCTCGTTACTTTCTGGCATAACATGATGTTCCAGGCTATTTTTGTACTTTTCTTGCACCAGCCCTAAAATCAGCCACTTCTCTGAGCAGCCCTGGTAATATAATGGGTAATATATTAGCAACCAAGGTCTGCGAGCCAGTGGCAAGGTCTGGGTGCCAGTGTCAAAGATAGAAGGATTTTAGGCCTTTCAGCCGACAGACCTAGGAGGTGCACACAGACACACCACCCAGAGACACACACACACATACAGACATAAAGACAGGCACACGAGGACACGCGTCTGCACGTGCTCACGCACGCATGCATATTTCTGAAATCATGACTCACACTGACCTGTAGTCCCTGCCTGAGAGGCTCTTCCTGGCCCTCCACGTTCCTGATGGTCTGTCTCTTCTTCCAGTGACGTGGATGCGTGCCCTGGTGTGCACGGCCATGCCAGCGCCTGTGATGCCTTTAGTGTGGCTGTGTTCATTCCACTACAAGAGTAAAACGCAGGCACCAGGAAAGCTGCCCTGGGCCCGTTCGCACTCCCCGCTTACCTTCTGACCTTGCCTGAGGCGGAGGCTGCCGGACAGACACTGTGTTCATGACTTCTTGGATTAGTTCTTCATTTCTTTGTGGTTTCTACTGTGGCTATGTTCTTCATTTGAGATGTAATTTGCCCGTTTTTCCCGTTTTCTGTCCATTTTATTTTTCCCTTTCTCATACTTCCTGATTTAATATGTAGAACACGAATATGCTTCTAAAAGTCAGCCGTGCACAAAAGGTGAGCTGGGCGGGCTCCCTGGAGAATCCCTCCCCCGCCCCTCCCCCACTCCCTGCAGGAAGCTAATCTAATTGTTTTCTTGTTTATTCTTCCTGTGCTGCTTCTTGTAAAGACAGGCAGTCGTATCTACACTCCGTGCAACAGGCAGCGTACTACTGTGTTGTTTGGCATGATGCTTTCTTTCTCTTATCAGTATCTTCTAGAAATCTTACAGAAAAAAATCAGCAAACTGCACGAACACACAGTTCCCAAGCAGGGACGTAAAAACAGCCCTTAGACGCATGCAAAGGCGTTCACCTTCCTCACAGAAGAGAAATGCAAATTGAAGCCACACCAAGGAAACACCTCTCTGCCATCACATTGGCAAAAATCAAACGTCTGAGGACACACCGTGCCGGCGACGCTGTGGGGAAGGTCGTGGGATTAGAGCAGAGCAGCTCTTACACTTTGCATTTGTGCTTCTTAACTTTGAAAAGTTCTTTGTGTAGTTAGGGACATGAGACATGAGCCTTTTCTCTATGAAGCGAGTTCCAAATATTTTCTCCTGGTTCATTTGTCGTTTCGTTTTGCTTAGTTTTTTTCCTTGCATAAGCTGCTTTCATCGGCAATTCTATGAATATTTTCTTTGATGACACCTGGATTTGTAGTCACAGAAAGCCCTTCTTCATTGCTCTTGTAGAGGAATTCACGAATGTTTGCTTCTAGCATTTGTATATTTAAGTTTTTTGCATTTAGGACTCCCGTCTACTTGGAGTTTATTCTTGGGCATGGTGTGAGAAATGGATCTAATTTTATCTTTTTTCCAAATGGTTTTCCACTTGTCCCAGTACCATTTTATGTGAAATACCAAGACCATTCTAGTAACTGGAGTACCTCCTCCTCACACACGGCGTCAGCGGGCGGCCTGTCTCTGTCCCTCCCCTCCCACTGCCCTGTGTATTTTTGTGTCATTAGGCACTGTTCTCATTAAAGAGGCTCCACTGCGTGCGTTAGCGTCTGATAGGGCTGGCCCCGTTCACCCCGCCCTTCCCTGGCAAGACTTGTTTATTTTTCCATGTGAACCTTAGTATCAGTTCTAGCTCTCTTCGAAAGAGAAACTCATGGGGTTGTTACTAGGATCGCATTAAATTTATACCCTAAATTAGGGAAAGCTGACATCTCGGTGATGCTGGAACATCCTAACTGTTCTATTTCGGGTCTTCTTTGTGTCTTCAGGAGGGTTTTATGATTGCCTTCGTATAGGTGATGAACACTTATTGTTAAGTTTCTCTTGACGGGTTAGAGAGCACGGGTTTGGCTGTGTGCTGGTTATTCTCTGTGTGCCCCCCAGACACCCCCACCCAGCCTTACCCTTGTCCTGTATGGCTGTGTCAAGGGGCATCCCTGCCCACCAGCTGCTCATCGTGTGTGGCTAAGAGGGAAGCTCACAGAAAATAATGGGGCGGGGCGAGAGAGATCGGGGTTTTATCCCCAGACCCCTTCCCCCGGGCCCAGGCAGGAGCGCCTGCGTCTCCCTGCCATGGGCTGCTGGGCTGCCCGGGCCCTCCTCTGGGGTATGCCTGCGTCCCTCCTGTCCCCAGGCGTGGGTCAGCCCTGGCTCCCCGGCTGCCTGCCCCAGGTTCTGCTCTGTCCTTTCCTAGTTCCTCTGACTCTACCCACACCATAGAGACGGCCCCTTCTTTAAACCCTCTGGGCTCACTCTGCTGGTGTGCGCCCTCTGCTCCTGCCTGGACTCTGCCCCAGGCACCTGCCCGGCACCCTCACCTTTTTGGAGAGAGCCCCTTGGGAGCCCACCCTCTTCCCACTCACTGTCCCTTGCCTAGCAAGGAACAGATCCCTCCCCAGCTCTTAAGGCAGCCGCCTCAGGAGCGGCACCCACAGCAGACCATCCCCTAGGCCAGAGGGGTTTAGGGTTGGTGCGCGCGGCCCCAGGCAACTCAGAGAGCTTCCATGTGGGGGGGTTTATCCAGAACTCCCGAAAAGAAGGCATTTCTCCTCACCCTAGAGGGCAGGAGCCGGGCTGTTCTTGCCACTGGGAAGCACCAGCCTCCCTCAGACTAAAGCAGAAATGCAAGAAGAGGAGGCTGCGTCCCAAGAACGGGGTTCGGCTCCTGGATTCCACCACGCCCAGAGCCCGGGATTAACCTCCAGGCTTTCCCATCACATAAGCCAATAAAGTCTCGCTTTTTTGTTTCAGCCAGTTTAGTTTTGTTTCTGTCACTCGCAACCAGGGTCCCCCGACCTGCACAGGCTTCCAGAGGAATTTTGCACCCTGTGAGCCAGGGTAATGATGGGGAGCCCAAACACGAGGAGGGGCGAGCTGGAACCCCTCAGAGAGAGTCCCCGCACCGCAGCTCAGGCCACAGCAGGACCTATTTCCAGCCCCAAACAAGAGGTGACCTGAGCATCACACCATTCTTGGTTCAAGAGCCCCTCCAACGTTGCGGGGACAGGCCCACCACCTGCAGCCCACCCGCACCCCGCCCCTGGGGGCTCAAGTCAAGATTCTGCAGGCCCAGGGCAAGCTGACCAGAGGAGCAGCCCCCAGAACCTGCCAGGATGAGGCTGTGCCTTTGGGGCAGGCAATGCACGGCATATGGTCACCCTCCCATCACTTATCTGCACATGGTCCTGGGAGGCACGCCACATCAGCACCTCGGTTTTGCAGTTGACAAAACCAAGCCTCAGAGAGGCTCATTGATTTGCCCACGGTCACCCAGGGAAGGCTCCCAGTCTGCCTTGCAGGACGGGCTGGCCAGCAGAAGGGGCGTGAGGCTTTTGCTTGTGGCCAGGGCAGTACTGCAGGGAGTAGGTTGAACGTGGTCTGGCACAGCCATGAGATGTCACCTTGGTGGAGAGTTGGATGGGGAAAGGTGGCAGTGGAGTGGAGCCAGGCTTGGATGGCCTCAAACACCAGGCAGCTGAAGACTAATCCTAACACTGCCGCAACCTGTAAGACTCTGCAACTTGCAAGGTTCTGCCTCCATGGCTACTGGGCTGGGTGGGTCTAGGGCTGGAGGGACACAGTGGATCACAAAAATGGCCTCAGCCCTTCACTCTTGAATGAGCTAAACAAACGGTTGTTGTAAACTGCTAAATTGGGGCTGTTTGTTACGCAGCAGTAGCTAACTGACACGGGGTGACTGAAGGGGGAAAATAAATGAATGTGGTGACTACAGGGCCTGCATGGCTGGTCCTCTGCTGAACATGACGGTGCAGAGTCCTCACCACTGGGGACTGGCGGCATCCTGTGCCACAGCCTGGTGTGGGGCACATCCATGCAGTGCTCGGTTACCCAGCATCTGCTGCCTGAGGTCCCACCGCAGAGACTGAGTCCCTCCAAACCTGCCTTTGATGCCTGATAGAAGGTAGTCCCACCAGGGGCTCATTTTCTGCTATTGACATCTTGGTGGGATGAGGAGCCCCAGAGCAGGTTTAGATGCACTGGAGGAGTTGACAGCTCTGGGGGTGTGAAGGGGGAGGAAGGAGATAAAGCTCACCAAGGGCAAATGTGGCAGCTAGATTTGGTCCCCCAGATTTATCCATATCCTAGTACCTGTGAATGTCACATTGCATATAATGTAATTTTGCAAGAGGGATTTTGTAGATGTAATTACAGTTACTAATCAGAGGTGTTAAGACAGGGAGATTGTCCTGGATTATCTGGGAGGGCCTGGTCTAAGCATAGAAGACTTTAGAAACAGGGAACTCTGTCAGGCTGGAGTCAGGGCAGTGTAGGAGGAGAAGTCAGAGAGATCCAAAGAGTGGGAAAGACTCCACCTGCCACTGCCGGTTGGAAGATGGAAGGGCAGTGTGACAGGGGATTCAGGGAGCCTTGCAGGGCTGGGGACAGCCCCACTGGCCATCAGCAAGGGACAGGGACCTCAGTCCTAGGATGGTGTATCATTCGGTTTATCTCCAGATAAACCGAACCCAGAGGTCGTGTGTGTGTGTGGTGTGTGTGTGTGTGTGTGTGTGTGTGTGTCTACGTGTGTGTGTGGTTGCAGGGGCTGGCAAGTCCAAAATCCGCAGGGCAGGCTGGCAGGCTGGGAAGAGTTGATGCTGAAGCTCCAGTCCGAGGCCGTTGGCTGCCGAAGTCCTCTCTTCCTCCACAGGGAGTGTGGCCTTTTCTCTGAAAGCCTTCACCTGATCAGATGAGGCCCACCCACACCCAATCAGGTGAAGTGGATGGACGGCCATCTGCTTTACTCAGAGTCTACTGATTTAAATATTAATCTTTAAGAAAAAAAATTACCTTCACAGCAACATTTAGAATAGCATTTGACCAAATAAATATCTGAGTACCATGGCCCAGCCACACTGGAGCACAAAATTCACCATTCAAACTCAAGCATCGGGATTCTGCCACACCCTGCACCAGCCCAGAAGCTGGTTCTCCCCAAGAGCCTCCAAAGCACAGCCAGGCCCTGGCACCTTGATTCCAGCCTGGTTAAACCTGGAGCAGGGGGACTGGCTGAGCCTGTCCGACTCCTGACCTACGCAGCTGTGGGAGGAGAAACATGTGCTGCTCAACACCATGGAGCTTGTGGTCACTGGTTACAGCAGTGTGGGCAGCCCACAGGGTAAGCCCTTGATGGCAGCGGGCCTGCTAAGGTGGAGGAGCGCTCAAGTGGGTGAGATCGAGATGCCACACGGCTGAATCTGGGCATTGTCTTGGGCCTTTAGCCAAGTTCCAAGGTGGGCTGGGGTGAAATCTCTTTGCTAGCAGGGCAGGGAGATCTCTGTGACACTGCGGCTGAGGGAGACCCACGGGCCTCACATCAGGAGTGTGCGGGCTGTTTCTCAAAGCCTCCAATGAATAAGCCACAGTCCATCCCTCCAGGCTGTCACATGGGACAGCACCTCTTAAGCCACGGTCAGCCTTATCCTGATTGCCCTGGGGTCATCAGTGGCCTGCCACCCTCACCTGCCCTTCTCACCCCGGGTGCCTCCCCCTCCAGCCTGTCCTCCAAGTGGCTGGGAGCCCAGGTGTGTGGTGCTCCTGAGACCTCCAGCCGCAGAGCAGGAGCTGTTCCCTCCTCCCCTGCTTCATCCCTCAGGACCCTGCAAAGGACTTTGCTCTAAAACCAGCTTCTGCTCAAGTCATTGATCACCTCAATTTCCTGAGTGAGGTGACATGGCCCTGGGGGGTGGGTGACCACCCCGGGCACAGGGACAATAGCAGAGACTCTGACCTCCTTAAACCCAAACCCAGCTCTTCCTCCACCACATGGGGTGGTGCAGATGATGCTGTCATCCCACGTGTTTATGGCACGTTGATCATTTTGAGGGACGAAGATCCTAAGTGACAGGTCATGAAATTACGGCCAGCGTGGTTGATCGGCAGCGGAACTGGCCTCAGCCAGCGTGGTTGATCGGCAGCGGAACTGGCCTCTCTCCCTGTCACTAGCGGCAGAACTCGGTGAGTGACCTATCGTGCTCTTTAATGAGCATTTACAGCTGTGGCTTGTGTGACCTCTGATTCTCAGGGAGAGGGCCCCGGACTGGCGAGGGGCCCTTCACAGTCTGGCTGTGCTGCTGTGCTGGGTTTCTGGGGGTGGAAGTTCCTCCCACACCCAGGCCACACCTTCTTCCAGCAAAGGGGGGCAGGGGTGCTGTGGGCAGGGTGGGCTTGTTGGCAAACCGCTGTCACATTCACCCAGATAGCTGTGTTCTCCTCCTCTCCCTATTGGGGACTGGCCACTCCCCCAGGTCCTGGAGGGCCCAAGGACCAGGCTGAGGGAGGGAGGTCTCTTTGTTGAAGCTTGAGGGAGCCTGGGATCCAGGGATCCTGCAGAGCCCACCTGTGCCCAGGTCTGGGGTACAGGTGGATCCCAGAGGGGAATCCTCAGCCGACGGGAAACTGACAAGCTGGCAGGGACTAGAGGGCTGCAGAGGCTCATGGGAGCCCTAGGGGTGCCTCACCCCGCCCAGGGAATCCTGAAGACTCCCTGGAGGAGGCCAGGCAGCTGGGCCACCACAGTTGGTCTGTGACTGTGGTTTTAGAGGGAACATGGTGAGTGCTGCCTACGCACCTCAGCCCAGTGGGATGGCGCCAAGGCCTCGTGGCGCTGGATGAGGTCATCTCAGCTCTGTGCAGGAGCCTCCGCCAGCTGCAGGCCAGGCCCTTGCCTCATGTCCCCGGGACCTCGCATTGCAGCCCTGGGACAGCTGCACCTGCCACAGGCCAGGTCAGGACTGGCCTCATTCCCCCGACCCTTGGCGTCAGGCCTCCAGGGTGGGAGCATGAGGCTGTGCTGGACCCAGAACTGCAACTGCTGGTGGGTCCGGATGGAGAGAGGGAGCCCCAGGCAGCCGAGCCTCCTCTCTGCACCCCGAACCTATGAGATCCCCAGGGCTGCCATAAAGAGTGCCACAGACTGGGGCCTAAACAACAGAAACAGAAAGGTCTCCTCTCCCAGCTCTGGAGGCCGGGAGTCTGGGTCAGGGTGTGGGCAGGGCTGGCTCCCCCTGAGGCTGCGAGGGAGAGCTGTCCCATCCTCTCCCCAGCTCCTCCTCGTGGTGCCAGCAGCGGCGGCCACTCCTTGGCTTGAGGAAGCGCCACCCCAACCCCTGCCTTCTTCCTCCCACGGCACTCTCCCTCCGTGCCTGTGTCCAAATCTCCCCCTTTATAAGGACACCAGCCAGATTGAATTAGGGGCTTCCCTATCCCAGCATGACCTCATTTTAACATCTCCAGTGACCTTATTTCCAAATAAGGGCACACTCTGAGGTCCTGGGGTTGGGACTTCAACATGAATTTTGGAAGAACACAATTCCCCCGTAACCCCAAGCATGGGCCCAGTTTGCCCACTGCACGGGGCAGAACTAAAGCCCCATGCCACCGCGCCCACCCTCTTTGCAGGGGGTCAAGGCCACGCAGAGCTCCCTGAGCCTCCCCCAGGGAAGACCCGACCTCCAGGCCAAGCAGCTCACCCAGCTCCCTCTCCAACCCCACCCGGAGCTCGCTTTGACAAACACAGAGGTTGCATCTTATCATCTCATGGTCTCTCCAGCCCTGTGGGGGCCGCTTGTAGGCTGGCCCCGGGAAGCTGTCCAGTTTAAACCTGGGGGCAGCCATCTCTCCAGGGTAAGCGACAGTGAAACACACCAGCGGACGGGCAAAGCCAGGGATGAGCAGGGCCCACTCCTCTGTGGGTGGCGAGGGAGCAGCCCACCTCACCTACCCGGTTCTCTGCTGTAGCAGCCACTGAGGGTCTGCAGGATTGCCACCCCTACCCCACCAGAAACGCCCCACCTTCCTGTCTCCTTTCCGCTCACTGTCCTCACAGCCTGTCCTATGCCCAGCCTTGCCTCAATGGAGATGAATAAGCCACAGTCCACCCCTCCACTCTGCCACGGGGGAGTGGGACAGTGTGTCCATGTGGGACAGCCCTCTCAAGCCGCGGTCAGCCCCATCCTCACTGCCCTGGGGGTGGTGACCTCCTACCTGCCCTCCTTACTGCAAGCGCCTCCCCTATCCAGCCCATCCTCCGAGCGGCCTCTGAGGGTCCCCCTAACATGCCTGTCTCATTGTATCCCTTCCTGGCTTATCCAAACCCCAGTGGACTTACCAGGCTCTGTGCCCATCTCCCACCCCTCCTGAGACCCCACAGAAGAACAAGTGAGAACTGGGTCCTGCCAGGAAGGAGCTTGGGAGGGACGCAAGCTGCCAAGTAGTGAGAGACGCCAACCAGTTTCTGGACCATGGAAAGGAACAGGAGTGGGCTCTTGGTGAACGGAAGAGAAACCCACAGCCTGGCGTCTCCACGAGTGGCCGCAGGGGTGAGGCGGGACGGGCTCCAGACTCAGAGCCCAGGGACGGCCAAAGTCAGGTGTGAGAGGAGGGGCTGGAGGGGACAACTGCCCCTCACCCCCAATTCCTCACTTAGAGTGAAGACAGGAAGCTTATACCCCAGGAAGTAAATTGGATTATTCTCCAAGCAACTCAAATGAACTGCCTGTGGACACCAGCAGGCCCCCCAAAAGCCTTTCTCCTTCCAGCTTCTGGGACACCAAGCAGAAGAGGTGGCCGCTTTGCCATTCCCTCAAAGCTGAGCTTCCAGGTGACACCTCGTCCTACCCCAGGGGAAAGAAGAGCTACTCAGACAAGAGCAGAGGATGCTCCCCCCCTGCCCCTGCCCAGCATCCCTCCAACAGCCTGAAAGGGCAGCATGGACCTCAGGGGAAGCAGGGGCTCTTGAAACAAGTCCAAGCACATTAAGCTTAAAAGCAAGAACTTCTAATGAAAGTGCTCGGAGGACTCATGAAAATATCACAATCATAGGAAGACACAAATAGAAACAATGAGAGAACAAGAAAGAACACTGGGAGGTTGAAATACAATTGCCAAAATACAAACTTCAGCAGAGAATATGGAAAATAAAGTTGAGAACATCCGCCAGAATTTAGATTAAAACAAAAGTAAAGGACCAAACCAGCAGACCTAATATCGGACAGACAGAGTCCCAGTAAGAAACACAGGAAACAGAGGGAGACGATGACCAGGGAATTCACAGAACAGACGGTACAGCACCAATGTCACCATTTCTTCCATTTCCTGTGGCCTTCCCTGGATGGTGGGAGGAAAATAGCCCATAGCCAGAGGCATCGTTGCTGAATTTCCAGTCTCCATGGATGGCTTCCAAATTTCCAGGAAAAGAAAACAGGTGAGACAGAAAGGGAGCAGAATCAGAAGGACTTTTTTTTTTTTTTTTTTTTTTTTTTTTTTGAGATAGAGTCTCACTGTCACCAGGCTGGAGTGCAGTGGCTCAATCTTGGCTCACTGCAACCTCTGCCTCCCGGGTTCAAGCCCTCTTCCTGCCTCAGCCTCCAGAGTAGCTGGGACTACAGGCACGCACCACCACACCCAACTAATTGACTTTCTAGATCTCACTGGCAACACTGGAGTCTGGGGAGAAGATGCTTTCTCAGTTTTGAGGCAAGTAATGTTCAACCTGGCATTCTATACCCAGTCAAACTGTTTATCAAGTGAGAGGACAGAATAAAAACATTTTCAAAAATGCCAGAGCACAGGTATTTGTTTTTCATACCCCTGTTGCTAGGAAGTTACTTGAGGATGTGCTCCAGCAGGAGCAGGGGGCAAAACCAAGAGAGGGAAATGCAGGCACTATGAGTCCGTAGATCCAGCTCTGTGTGGAGGGAAGCAAAGGTCGGGAATAGTGGAGCAGACCTGGGGGCAACCAGTCCACACTGGAACAGCCATCAGGGGATGCAGGGGGGCTTCTGGGCAACAGGGGGTGGGACAGAATGGATGCTATGATGGAGAAACCACCATTTTGAGGGAGAAAAATGATGATAAATAAAGGCACACAGATAAAAATATGGATGATTAAATCTCCACAAAAACCAGAAATCACACAGGAGACCTGGGGAAAGACCGAAATGTGATATGATCTGGAACAATGAGTGGAGAATGAGTAAAGAACCCATTTGGCTGGGGGTGGTGGCTCACGCCTGGAATCCCAGCACTTTGGGAGGCAGAGGTGGGTGGATCTTTTGAGCCCAGGAGTTCGAGACCAGCCTGGGCAACATGGCGAAAACCTGGACCATGCCTGTGGTCCTAGCTACTCAGGAGGCTGAGGCAGGAGGATTGCTTGAGCCCAGGAGCTTGCGGCCGCAGTGAGCCAAGATCATGCCACTGCACTCCAGCCTGGGCGACAGAGCAAGACCTTGTCTCAAACAAACAAACAAAAATAACCCACTTGCTCTGGAGTTACCCTCAAATTCCCAGGGATTGTGGGAGGAGACGTCACGGCAGACCTGGCCCCACCCTGAGTGATACTTACACAGTCTTCACCATCCACACACTCCTCGCTGATTTTTGAATGTCAAGGCATCTCAGGGCCAGGACTAGTAGGTTCAGCCATGGTCCCAGGACCTAGGACACCCCCAGCCTGGACGCTGTGGAGGGAGGTGGGAGGTGGAGCTGGGTCTGTGGTTGGACCCACGGCCTTTTGGGATTCTGTTTGTTTGCCCACTGGCTCCTCTGGCTTCCGTCGCTCTCTTGCACTATAATGTAAACTTCATGGGGCTGAGCCCGAGGCCATCTTGTCCCCTCCTGCCGGAGCCTCCTCACACAGAACCTGGGGCCAGGTGTGCACTGGGCCACATTCACGGGCAACTGACCGAGCTCCTGGGCCACCCAGCCCCTGGGAAGAGCCAGCCGCCACAGTCACAACCTCGTCCCCAGGTCACAGCCGCTGCTGGGCCCTCACACTCCTCCAGAACCCCAGGCCCGTCCCTGTGCTGCGTCTCCTGACAGCCTCGCCTCTGACCAGCCTGGCCCATGGGATGGGCCTTCTCCTCTAGAGCCAGGGGCCTAGCTGCATCCTCCAGGGTGCGAGGGCACTGCCTGGCACACAGGGTGCTCAAGGCCACCTCAATACTGTCTATAAAACTGGGTTTGCCCCACTAAGCACCATGGCGATGTCATCTTTCCAAGCCACAGCCTTTGCCTCCATCAAGGGGGTAGGAATTAGGGCCAAGTGTTTAAGCCAAGTTTTATGAAAACGACTGGGTGAAACCTCCATACTGCAATGTCTGTTACACAGTCCCCCGCACCCCACCCCACGCGCCTTCACACACACACATGGGGACTGCGCATCTCTGGTCTCTGGGGTGGCTGATGGGACCTCAGGGGCGCCTTCCTTGGGGCCATCCCACTGTATGCCCTTCCCTCCTTTCTGGCAACAGACCTCTGCTTTTGCTGTCATCTGACTGTGCCTGATCCCACAGTCCAGTCTGCCCAGTTCTCTGGGTGGGCACCTGACCTGGGTGAGCCCACTCCCCAGCCATGGGGATTGCCCCAGAGAAGCCCATCAGACCCTTCCCCGGGACACATTTCTAGGGCCACAGGGCTGGGCACTTTCCTCTCCCCTGGACTGCTGAGCCGGGCAGACGTGGCGACCGTCAGACGTGCCTGGCAGCAGCCTCCAGCCTGGACTTGGACAGAGAGACGGACCCCTCTGTGTGTTGTTGGGTCCTGCTGTGCCTGGGCCCATCCTGGTCCCCAGACCCCGTTACAAAATCTCGACTGGCTTGAGTCAGGCCGTGTGTGGTCCCTGCTGCCAAGAAGGCTACGACTTCTGGGGCTGCCCCTTTCCCGTGGGGAACCCCCCCCCCCATGTCCTCCCCCTTGCACGGGAGCCCCCGTTTTGCCTGTGACCACCCAGGTCTTTGGGTCCCCGCTTCCTGTCCTCGCCAGCAGGGCCTCATACACGGCGGGCCGGTTGCATGCCCAGTGGAGATCTCGGGATGTGAAGATGAATGAGGAGTGTGGCTTCCCTGGTGTAGGGACCTACTCTATGGCGGGCAGGTTAGTGACATCATCCTTCACGCCATCTCGCCTTACAGGCTCCGAGAGTAACTCATGTGGGTGCAGCACGGGGCTTCGAACCCAGGCCGCCGGGACTCTGGGCCTGTGCCGCCTCACCTTCCCCAGGGGCCAGCGCCTGCAGCGTTGGGCTTGTTTCCAGATCTCAAGGCCGCAAGGCCGAGGTCAGGGTTGACTTTCACCTACATGTTGAGTGAGAAGACTTAAGAGGCATCTTTCAGAACCGCTCGGCTTCGGTGAGGCAGCTCTGGGCACCTGAGCTCACACCTGCCTGCCACAGGCAGCGCCTCCGAGCACCAGGAACGCGGGACCGGTGTCCAGTTTCCCTCAAGAGGCCACTCATGGCCAGCACTGCCCGGCGGCTCCAGGCTCCTGACAGCCTTTGGTTATTTGGAGTGATCCCCCAGGGGCAGACGAACTGCTTGAGCTGCCAAATTTCCCCCAGAAAGAAAGAAAAAAAAGATTATTTTGAAGCTTTTAGAAAAAGCAAATATTTTACTTTACAAAATGCGATCTTCTCTACATTCTTCAAGGGAACGGTGTGCAGAGAAGTCAGTGGAGGGAAAGCTCTTCTCACAGAGCTCCGGGCTCCGCTGCGGAGAGGTGTTCAGGAGACGCAGACACTTGTCAATCACGGTTCCAGCGCGATTCAGGGGAAAAGAGGCAGGTGGGGGGCAGGCTGCAGGTGGCCCATAGCTCACCTCCCCCTCTATCTTTGGGACAAGCCCCTGCCCGGCTCTGGGCGGCAGTGTTTCTGAAGCTTCTAGCCAATCCTGAGCATGCCTGCATCCACACCTGGAGCTCCATCGCCCAGGCAGGCAGGTGGGGCCTCAGGGGTCAGCTGCCGGGGCCTGGCTCCAGTCTCGCCCCCCTTCCCCAGGACAGCAGCCACCGGCAGCCCTGCTCCCTCAAGCTCCACTGCAGACCATGCAGGAGCCCACCCGCCAGCCCCAGGCCTGAAGCAGCACCTCTGCCCAGAAGCCCTGTGGAGGCACCTTCCCTGGAGGGCGGGTGTCCTCTGGGGTGAGCAGGTGTCCCCTGGGAGGGCGGGTGTCCTCTGGGGTGAGCAGGTGTCCCCTGGGAGGGCGAGTGTCCTCTGGGGTGAGCAGGTGTCCCCTGGGGTGAGCAGGTGTCCCCTGGGAGGGCAGGTGTCCTCTGGGGTGAGCAGGTGTCCCCTGGGGTGAGCAGGTGTCCCCTGGGAGGGCGGGTGTCCTCTGGGGTGAGCAGGTGTCCCTCCATACTAAACATATTTACTGCGTGCCCACTGTTCACCATACACACAGGTATGTTCCTTGTGAATTTCACCGCTTCTGTCTCTCCCACAGATGGCGAACATCTCACGGGACATGGCTAATGTCTACTGAGCATTTTACCCCGGTGGTGTGTGCGTGGCGGGGGGAGGCTGTTGTTTGCATTCATTAACTCATTTGACCTTCAAACCAGCCCTCTCAGGGGGAAATTATGATCATCCCAATTTTACTGAGAAGGATCAGAGGCCCAGCGAGGTTCAGAAACTTGCCTGAGGACACACAGCGAGGAAGCATCAGAGCCCACACTGACGCAGACAGCCCACCTCCCGGGCCTACTCTGTCTCATGCTGTGCTGTCTCCTGAAAGCTCCTTGCTGATTAGTGGGGATGAGGCGGCTCCCATTTTAATCGGGGAGCATCAGTGCAGGAGGCCATTCTTAGTATCTCACTGTTCCCCGTGCTGCATGGAGAAATGAGGAGTCCCTCCCATTTCACAGGTCGGGTCCTCAGGGGTGAGTGGGCAGCCACACGTTCAGACCCTGGCCGTGCTGCCCTTTGGTGAGGACACCGTCTCTGGCGGGGTCTGAGCTTTCAAGCTCCCCCAGACAGGGTCCGGCCACATCACCTGTGCAGCGTCTGCAGCCCCGCCCGCCTCCGGGCCTTGGACTCACACATGGGCAGCATGGTGAGTCGTTGCCACAGGCCTCGGCGTGGCCACTCCTGGGGTGAGCATTCCCTTGGGTGGCAGGCAACAGGCCTGGCCCCAGAGGTGCACTCCCGGCTCTCTTTTCTGTTTCTGCCTCTCCATCCTCTGTAAGCCCAGGGAGAAAAGGCTTCCTCCTTGTGCAGTGGGGACGATAAAAAAACAGCCCCGCCGGTTGATGTTTAGAAAAGTGCAGGCGAAGTTTCCTTGGAAACGGCACCTGCTTTTCTCCGGCATGGAGATGCACCTCCTCCCCAGGCTTCCCCGAGCCCCATTGCAAACAGGGCTCCTGCTGGGGCCTGGCCCCAGCCCCGGGTTGCTGGCCAGTGTTTATCTAAGCCCCCGTCTATGACTGGCAGCCGCAGCTCAGCAAGAAATGAGGGCATGTCCTCATTACTGCTAAATGCAGCTTGAAGAAGCTCATGGCTTTCCCTTATTTGATAAAACAAGAAATCGATCATAAGCACTGCTCTCAGAAAATCAT
This sequence comes from Nomascus leucogenys, assembly GCF_006542625.1. Taxonomy (NCBI): domain Eukaryota; kingdom Metazoa; phylum Chordata; class Mammalia; order Primates; family Hylobatidae; genus Nomascus; species Nomascus leucogenys. Next base: position 80,029,629 of record NC_044400.1, read on the forward strand.
GTGGGCCCTGGGAAGGGGGTCCAGGGGAGCGAGGCTTGGTCCCTTCCCCTGGGGAGCCTGCAGCCCAGCAGGGCATCCCAGCAAAGCAGACGCTGGAGGCGGAATCTCAGAATGCAAGACAATGGACTTCCTCCACCCCAGCCTGAACTCTGGATTCGCAGAATCTGAGGGCCTGAGGCCAGGGCACCCTGGAAGCATGGGCTGTTAGTCTCAGAATCTGAGGATACTGGAGGCTCAAACCCTACAAACTCCTGAGTGTGTTTATCTCAGAAGACTAGAAAAACCTGATCAACAGCAGGGCCAAGAGCCGGGAGGCAGGCACCGGGCTTAGCAAGCATCCTCCCCCACCTTCAGCTTGCCTCTGGACTTCACAGGGGGCTCCTGGATTCCCGTGGAGCCCACCTCTGTCTCTGTCAGGCCAGGCAGAGGTCACAGGGCCAGCCTAGGCCCAGCAGCTACACTTCGAATGACGTGGCCAGGAGCCATGGGGGCCATGAGAGCCATTCTGCCTGTATCTGACTCTCCACGGCCACTGGCTCTCCAGTCAAAGTGGAAGGAGACAGCACTGGCCATGAGAACTTGCCACTTGATGACATTTATGCCTAGTGTTTCACTATGAGAACACTAAGCCTGTCAGAGTTATTTATATCCTACTGCTCAATGTCATCACCAAGGTCTGATTTTTTGCTCATGCAAACATTTAAAAAATTACAACCTCAAGCATAAATGGGTTAAACCCAGAAGGGGCCTAGGGGTGGTGAGATGGGCCCTTGTGAGTGCCCGGCCCTGGGCAGCATGGGCAGAAGAGCTGGCCTGGAGATCCCGGCGGACATGGCCATGATGGCCCTGAACCAGCAGCTTCCTTAAGAGTGAAGGGGCTGACGGACCCCCTACTCCGGGCCTAGGGCCTGGCCCCCAGGGGACTCCAGGCCACCAGCTCTCTCTGCCAGCTCATCCTGCCACCTCCCACCTCAGGGCAGGCCCGGGAGGTTCTGTGGCAGGTGGTCTGTGCACAAAGCCTATGGCACCCTGCCCGACTGTTGGCTGTCATGGAAAAGAACAATGTCACAGGGAACGCTGGTGACAACTCAGGGTGCTACAGGGCCGTGGACTGAGGGCAGGACGGCAGTGATATGTATCTATGCACATGTATACAGTTATTTATTTTCAAATGTCTTTAGAGCAGTTTTAAGTTCATAGGAAAATTGAGCAGAAGGTACAGAGTTCCCAAAACTTTCATGCCCCCAATCCCCACCAGCACCCACCCTGTGCCCCCAGCCCCCACCGGCACCCCCCATGCCCCCAGCCCCCACTGGCACCCCCCCGTGCCCCCAGCCCCCACCAGCACCCTAAATGCCCTGCATGTCCATGGCACCCAGCATTCGTGGAATGTAAAACCGACCAGCTGTGCCCCGAATTCCTGGGAGCCAAGGGGAGGACCTCCCTGCGGGACACACTGAGGGTTTCTTAGGTTTGAGGTGGTGTAGGGGAGCATGAGAGGGGGTCTGGGCGGAGATGAGTGGGTCCCCACCCTCGTGAATAGAAGAGCGAGCAGATGTGGCCCCAGGAACCAACACCACCCAGGAGTCAGGGTCGGAGGGCGGGGCCGGGCTGGAAACTCACCAGAGCTAGGGCCACTCTGCTCCTCCCCATTTGTCTCTGGATGGGGGAGGGTCTGGGTGTGTGCTCGTCCTCCAGGACCACACCTTGGGTTGGGGCCGCGGCATCTCCCCTTGAGGTCAGAGGAAGAACTCCTACTTTCAAACAGGTGATGGCAGTTTGAAAGAAGGTGGAAACGAGGCCACCCAATCTGAGCCCCTGTGGGGCCCTCCACCACCCTCTGAGCTTCCTGGGGGCCAGGCCCAGTGGGGGCTGAATTTGGGGCATCAGTAAATGAGCTTTTTGCTGTACAAGGAGGAACAGGGCAAGAAGCATGTCAGCTGAACACTCTGGGAATGAGAGACTAAGCACACAGGAATCCCAGAGCTCCAAGTATTCATCTGCTGCCAGGTCTCCCGGCATCCAGCCCTGCAGTGGCTGTTTGCCTGGGACTGATGTGAAACCTGGAGCCGTGCAAGGACGGAAATTCAGTCTAAGCAGTCGTTAGCATCTCTACCCCGAGATCGCACGGAGACTGGATGATCGATTTTTCAGTGACTTTAATGGAATATTATTTCCTTCTCCTTTGAAATCAATTTCACCAAGGCCAAGGCTCTGGTTAGGTTAAATAGCTATTGAAATGCAGGAGACAGAATCAACCAACGAGCTTTCTCAGAACTGAAGTGGGAGAGCAGGGCAGATGTCAAAGAACTGGGGAGCCATGGATGGTTCTATGGTCTCAGGAGAGAGCAGGGCCCATGGTTTATTCATCAATCCCTGACAGGAGGGTGGAGAGAAAATGCTAGTAATTGCCTGTGTGCACGTGTGAGTGAGCGGATGGATGAATGACTGAGTGTGCAGGAAGTGAGCTTGTTCACCCGATCACGGGTGTGGCAGTGACCATGACAGTGACAGCAATTGCTTGCCTGCCTCAGAGACACAAGCTGAGTTCCCCAGCTCAGCCCCTACAGCCCTCTGGGTCACCATTGGGGGTTCTGAACCCAGTTCGGCGTTGTTTCCCATGCTGGCCCAGGGACCGCCCTGGGTGGTGTTGGATCCCGGGGCCACTTCTACTCGCCCTTCTATTCTGGAGGGCGGGGTCCGGGGGCATGCTGCCCCACTCATCTTCCACGCAGACCCCCTTTCACGCTCCCTGCACCAGCTCAAACCCAAGAACCCCCCGGGAGGCAGACAGGATGCGATGGCCAAGATGGCGAGTCAGGCAGAGCCCAGCAGTGGGTCCTGTCCCTGTCCTGGGGAAGCTCAGCCCTGGGGGTGCCCGTGTGCACAGACGGCCCCGTGCAGGACAAGCTGCAGTGACACCCACGGGAGGGGAGCAGGCCCAGTTCCCTGAGAGGTTCCCAGGGGAAAGCTGCTGCCTGGGCGATTTTTTTTCAGGCATCAGGAAACTCTTCCGGTGTTTTCCTGATCCTCACACCCCCTCCCTGGGGACAGGGATGCCAGCCGAGACCCGACCAAGTGCCCTGGGCTGGGTTTCCGAAGCTGGGCCAGAGGTGGGGCCAGGTGAGGGGAGCTTCTTTGAGGTGGTCAGGACCCCAGCCTTCGTGTCTGACCAGTGTGGATTCTGACGCCACCACTCATTGGAAGGCCCTGGGAAAGCCGCTGCCTGCCGTGAGCTGCAGGGCCCCCCTCTGAGGAGTGAGGGAGCGGCCCCACCTCTGGGACTCCAAGGAGGACGATGGAGGCAGAGGGTGAGAGAGGCTTGGCACCACGCCCGGGGGAGTCCAGCAGCGGGATCCGGGGGTGACTGGCAGGGGGAGGGGTCCGGACGCTGTCCTGCTGTGTCCCAGGAGGCTGGCTGGGCTCCAAGGCTCCCCGCAGGGGGCATCACTCAGCATGGGGGCATTGCAGAGGAAAGGATACTTGGACAGCCAGACTTGGGGGTAAACGTGTGGGAGCCCCACCCCCACTGGCCTTCTTGTGGGGATGGCAGGATTCAGGGCTCTCCTCCAGGCCTGCAGACAGCCACAGCTGGTAGCCAGTGCTGAGGCAGGATCAGTGGCCCCCACGGTGGGGAGGGACTGGGCCCTGAGACCTGGGGAGCCCCAATCCCTGTGCAGGGAGAGCCTGGGGGACATGGAGCTCCCCGCTGGGCTGTGCGGGGCCATCTGCAGGGAGAACTCTTCATGTTGCTTCTTGCTTTTCTGATGACAGAACTTGACCATTTCCACCATGGACATTTGGGAGAATGTAAGAAAAGGCAAAGCAAATAAAAATCATTTGCTGCTGATCACCCCACCCCTATTGAGTAATTATAGGGGCGCAGCAGAGGTCAGGGGTCTCAGGGGCCTGGGGCCTGAACTGCAGGGGACACGCCGCCTTCCGTCAGTGCTGCTCATAGAACACAGGAACTAAAGGTCCCCGCGCTGTCCAGATGGTCGGGTGGCCTTGAAGTCAGGTGGTGAGACACATGAGTGTCAAAGTGGTGTGTCCCAGAAACCGACCCCCAGACTCATGCAAAGCTGGGGGGCTCCAGGGTGGGCTACAACCATCCTGGGGGGCGATGAGGACGGCCTTCCGCGGCTGCGCCGGCCTGAGACCACCCAGCCAGCAGCTCCCGGCGCAGGGTGGGAGGAGCACATGGCCGGCCGAGGGCCAGCGCTGACCCTGCCGCTCCCCAGGGCCCCTCCCTGTGAGTATGGGGGCAAGCAGAGGTGGTGTGCTTGGGGACCCTCACCAGCATCCCGGGCCCTGATTGTGGGCCGAGGCTCCAGGGAGATCTGAGCACAGTCTGTCCCCGCCTGAGACCCTCCCCTCAGTTGTGGGGAGATATGGGGGGCAGAGGCTCAGAGGGGGACAGTCCTGCCTGATGCACTTGGCAACCTGCTAGCTGGAGGTGGCCTCCAGAGACGCTCAGAGCCCCCACCCCTCCACACCAGCTGCGTCCCACTGACTCCACTCAATGGGACCCTGCCGCAGGGTCCCCACACTGAGGGGCTCACGGTGGATGGGGAGGAAGAACTGCTGGAGTTACATGGCCGTGGCGAAGGCTGTGGGGTTTTTATTCCCTGGGAAAAGCGATGAGAAGCAAAGCAGCTGGGTTAGGGCTCAGGGCAGCGGGACGGTGGGTGGAGCATGTTTTGAGGAGTTTGCAGAGGTCAACACAAGCCTCCCTGAGGCAGGAGTTGACGTCCCTGAACTGTACTCTCAAGTATCTGAGCCCAAGATACCGAATTCAAAGCCTTGAGCCTGGAAGAATTCAGCCCTCCCTCCCTCTCTCCTCTCTCCCTCCCTCCCTTCTTCTCTCTCTCCTCTCCCTCCCTCCCTTCCTCTCTCTCTCCCTCCCTCCCTTCCTCTCTCTCTCCTCTCCCTCTCTCTCTCCCTCCCCCTCTCCTCTCTCCCTCCCTCCCCTCCCCTCTCTCTCTTCTCCCTCCCTCTCTCTCTCCCTCCCTCCCTCTCTCTCTCCCTCCCTCCCTTCCTCTTTCTCTCCTCTGCTTCCCTCTCTCTCTCCCTGCCTCCCTCCCTCTCTCTCTCATCTCCCACCCTGTCTCTCTCTCCCTCCCTCCCTCTCTCTCTCCTCTCCCTTCCTCTCTCTCTCCTTTCCCTCCCTCTCTTTCTCCCTCCTCCCCCACCCCACCCTCTCTCATCTTCATTATGTCCTGGGGTCAAGTTGCTAAGGAAAGGGACATTTTTTATTTCTCAGGGCCATAAAGAGCCAGCTCAGGGAAGGGCAGGTGGGGGCCAGCCGAGATGCTCAGAGATAGCCTGAGACCCGACTCTTGCCACGGCAGCACAGCCAGGGGAGGGCCGGGGGCTGGCTCCGGGGTGCCCACTGACGCCACATTCATCAAGGAAGGATAGCTTCATGGTTAGGACTGTGGCCCCTGACCCTGGCGGCCTGAGCCATGAAGCTCTGCCGCCTACCATGGGTTAGGTGCCCATTGTGGGAAGTTGCTGAACCTCCCATGCCTCAGTTTCCCCCTCTGTAAAATAGGGCTGAGAATGACACTTATTTCGTGGAATGGAACATGAAGCGCCCTGGAGAGTGGGCACAAGGGCACATTATCCCCCCATGTCCTGGCCCCTGTTGTACACATCAGCCACCTCTTCCTTGCTGCAGCCGAGGCTGGGCGAGCCTTTGGTTTGGTGGAAAGAGAGGGCGAGGGGAGGACTTGGGTGCTGAGTTCAGCCCCTCAGAAGCAGCTTGGTCCTACCCACAGGGAGCCAGCCCCGGAATGTGCCCACTGAGGCAGCAGCCTGTGGGAAAGGGTGGAAGTGACCCCCCAGCCCCAGCGCTTGGCCGTGCCCACTGCAACCATGGCCTGCCAGGCACATCAGCCCTGTCTTCCAGTTCCCAGGCAGGGACCACCAGCCAGGGCACGTTTATGTCAGTGAGGGTTTTTCTGGGGAATGCAGTTCAACAAGCCCCCTGGGGCGCATGCCTCAGGCTGCTCTGCCTGGCGCCGGGGGACACAGGCTGGCCCATGGTCCTGGGTACTGGAAGAGGCTGCGCTGAGCCAGGACGTCCGGGTCCCATCTCCTGCTCCCGGACGTCCCCAGGCAAATACCTCAAACTCTCCCCGCCTCAGTTCCCTCCACTAAAAACAGACCCTAGCACGGGGTGGCGCCTCCTTGATGCTTGGAAAGTGTCCCTTCCCCACGGACCCTAAGTACCACCCTCCACAGGAAGAGGGCCAGGCAGTCCCCCAGCAAGGCCGGCAGGTGCCGGCCCTCGTGCGCACGCTGTGACTTCGCCACACTTAAAACAACTTTTAAAATCACTATTACTCCTCTACTAATTGTGCTCATTGCTCATCCCTTCCTACCATCTTCAGAAACCAGATGTGATTGTTTTCAGCTGATTCTTTAGAAACCCGTTGTTAACTTGGCTCCTTGAAGTGTCTGCCCCCGCCAGTGTGGGGCGGGCCACAGTGTGGGGCATAGTGTGGGGCGGGCACAGCGTGGGGCATAGTGTGGGGTGGGGCACAGTGTGGGGCGGGGCACAGTGTGGGGTGGGGCACCGCGGGGTGGACATAGCGTGGGGCATAGTGTGGGGTGGGGCACAGCGTGGGGCAGAGTGTGGGGTGGGCACAGTGTGCGGTGGGGCACAGTGTGGGGTGGGCACAGCGTGGGGCGGGTACAGCGTGGGGCGGGCACAGCGTGGGGCGGGGCACAGCGTGGGGCGGGCACAGCGTGGGGCGGGGCACAGCGTGGGGTGGGCACAGCGTGGGGTGGGGCACAGCGTGGGGCGGAGCACTGTGGGGCAGGCACAGCGTGGGGCGGGGCACAGCGTGGGGCGGGGCACAGCGTGGGGCGGGGCACAGCGTGGGGTGGGCCACTCCTCGGTGGCTTGGGCAGGTGGGTATTTGGTTTTTGTCTTGGCTTTGGTGCTTTGATAGCACCTCGACAGATGCTAAAATTTCCTCTAGAAGTTAGAAGCTGGTGTCCCAACCTCATCCCAGAGCCAGAGATGAACTGCCCAGTAACAACAGCCGCGGCCATCTCCAGAGGATTAATTCGGTGCGAGCTCCTGCGTTAGGCGTTTTACCTCATTTTACCTGCATTCTCTTGAGTTAATCCTCGCAAGAACCTGATGAGGAAGCCTCGTTCCCCATTTAATCACTCAGGAAATCAGGGCTCAGAAAAGTGCCTGTCACTAAGAAAATCACTTTTTCTCCCTCCCAGCCCTCCCTCTTCCTCATCCCCCCAGCTCTCCTCGGCTGGAGCTGCAGGAGGGGGTCCCTGGCTCTCCTCACTCTGTCAGCAAGGGAGCTGTCTCCTTGGCAGTGGGGGCAGCACCTCCTGGGCAGGGCTGGCTGCCTCACCAGAGCCCCCTCCTGAGACCTCCCTCTTGGGGCACAGCTGCACCAACTGTAGGGGGGACGAAGGCCTCTGGGCGCCACTCAGAGCCCCACCCTCGGGGGCCGTGGGTGGAATTTTAAACTCAAGAATATTCTTTAAAAGCACCCATGCGGTTAGTTAAACCTCCTAAAATAATTGCAGTCAAGCAATTACGTCTTTTAAGGGCCTTCAGAGGTGCTAGGATCCAGGCTCATGTATTTCAAGACCAAAGCAAGACATTTTGTGCCACGCCTGGGATGGGATTGATTTGGGGGCTGATCCTCACTGTTCAGCAGGTGCTCCCAGATTCAGATTCAGGATGCGTGGGGGTGCAGGGTGCAGTGCAGCCTTTTGTGATGACGCCCCTCCTCCGGCCAGCCTGCACACCTCCAGGCCAGGGCAGGGAGCCTGAGGAGGAGCCGGGAAGGCCAGGAAGGGGGAGCATCAGTGCTTTCAGATTCCCAGCAGAAGAAAGAGCAAGTCTGCACAAGGCATTTTGGAGAAGTGGCTGCCTCCCAAAGCAAGGCCTGGCTGGCAGGGCCAGTCAAGAGACCACCTAGGCCGTCCTCTGCGGGGAGGGGCAGAACAGCTGAGAGGTGCAGGTCCTAGAGGCCCACCCACCCCATGGCCCAGAAGCACCTTTGGGAGTCACCCAGCTCCCTCCTCTCTCTCTGAGTGTGAGTCTGGCATCTGCATCTTCCATTCTTCCTCCCTCCCTGTCTTCCTCTCTGTCTCGCCCTCGCCCTCCCTCCTTTCCTTGATTCCTCATGAAGCACCGTCCTGTGCCAACACCATAGGGCAGCAGTGGGTACAGGCAGCCCTGACCTTGGGGAGCCTCCAGTCCTGAGCTGGGCAGAGAGCAGGGTAGGATTACAGGGGACGGGCACAGGACTCCAAGTGGGTGCCTGCACGGTCCGGGAAACCAGGGGTGCTTCGTAAAGCAAGGAGGCAGAATGTAAGATGACCACTCAGCAACGGTCACCCCCGGCCCCCGCAGCACCACTGGGAAGCTGTCTTGGCAGTAGGGCCAGAGGGTTGCCAGCGTGAGTATTCTGGGCCCACGCCACAGGCAGCTCCTGCCTCTGCCAGTCCCTCTACAAGTGCCCAGCCTCCGCCATGAAAAGGGCATGACTGGCTGGTCCCCTGCTCCTGGGAGAAGGGACGAAGCACAGAGCAGAGGAGAACCCTCCGCCTGGAGCCCTGCCTGGCCCCTGCCAGCTCACAGACTCACCAGCAAGAAAGAAAGACTTTCTGCTGCAAGCCATCGTGCTGGATGGTTTGTTACGCAGCTTTCCTGTGGCTAGAACTGACCCATGCAAGGTGACTCTAATTCTGGAACTTTCAGCCAGTAGGCCTGGGCTTTGGGGGATGAGCAGCCTGGACAAAGGGAATGGTGACCCAGGGAGGGGTGCTGGGCCTGGAACCAGGACTCTGAACCCACCCTTGGCTCTGCCCACCCTGCACACTTCTCCCCACCCAGCCAGACCCTGAAGGACGCCCTTTGCAGCTGGAATCCAGAGGCCCAGGGACGAGTTTATCTGCAGGGGGCAGGGTCATCTGCAGAGTCAGCTAAGCCAGACTGGAGGTGCAGCCAGACCAGGGAGACCCTCCCATGGGTCCCTCACCACAGGATCTGCTGTGGCCACACCCCAGAGCCCATCTCTCACCTGTACCTTCCTTTCAGGAACCCTCTTCTCCCCCAGTCCCTGCAAGAGAAGCCAGTTGTGCCAGGCTTCACCCACCCCCACTTAATGATCCACATCCCCCCACCCTCCTCCCAGCCCCCACCCTACCCTCCACCCAGCCCCTCCTGACCCTCCACCCAGCCCCCTCCTGACCCTCCACCCAACCCCCTCCTGACCCTCCACCCAGCCCCCACCTGACCGTCCACCCAGCCCCCACCTGACCCTCCACCCAGCCCCCACCTGACCCTCCACCCAGCCCCCTCCTGACCCTCCACCCAGCCCCCACCTGACCCTCCACCCAGCCCCCACCTCTGGACCTGAGCCCCTGGTCTTTCTTTGCCAAATAGAGTCCTCTCTGCCCATGATTACCCCCGCCCTGCACCATGGCCATGCCCCATCCGCAGGACCATGTCTGCCACTCTGGTGGGCAGCACTCCACCTGCATCTGATGGCTCTGGGCACTTTCTTCATGTGGCAGCTTGGTATTGGTTCGTGTACCTGTCCATGGCAGTGAGCACTGAAGCCACAGGGGCCCTCAGACAGGTCTGCACCTGGACTCCTGCAGTTGCTAGGATGCAGACTCCCAGGCCATGCCTCCAGAGAATCGGCTGCATTTGACTCAGAGGTGGGACCCTGGAATCTGTATTCCTTGGGCCACGCTGAGAAGCATTACCCCTGCCAGCCACAGGGCCTGGGTCTGACGCACAACCCTGCCCCCTCTCCTCCCAAGTGTGGAGAGCAGGCGTTTGTCCCAGGAAGCTGGCCTCCTCCACCACCAAAGCTCTGTGCCCAGAGGACATTCCAAGCTGTCAGCCTTGGAGATGAAGAAAAATGGCCTGGTTCCCCCTCTGGAAAAAACACTCCATTTTGGCTTCCTCATTTGGAGAACAGGCTCCACCATCTTGGACCCCTACCTGGGACCCAGGCGGGTAGAGACCACAGCCCCGTCCCTGCACTCCTGCAGCTCTTGCAGATGGTGGTCAGTCCATCTCTCCCCGACACCACACACCACCCTGCTCCGGCCCTGGGGCACTGGCATTCCTTCAGGAGGTTGGACCCAGAGGCTTCAGGGTCCCTCCACTTTGACCAACCTGAAAGGAGACCTCTCCCAGTTCCCTCCCACCCTCAGTCCCCAGGTCCCAGCCCCACGGGAATGGCAGACATCAGGCATGGGCCTCCCCCTCCACAGCTGTCCATTCCTCGGACAAGGTACCTCCTCTTAGCTCCTCAGACTCTAAGCTGTCACAAGAGTGCTGGGTGGCCCTCAGGACCAGGGTCTCCTGGGGTAATCGCTGAATGTGAGCTTCCTTTCTCTTCCCGAGGCCCCAACTCCCACCAGAGCTTGGGCTGGGCCATGGGGCACAGGCAGAGGAACCCCCCCAAGACAGGGGCACAGGGCCCACCCCGAGACTGCACGACCACAGAGCACACTCTTCCTTGGAGCTGGGCAGGAGGGGGGTTCATGGCTGCAAACAGGGTCAACAGTTCCTTCTCCTGGCTTTTCAACACAGAGGAAGGAGATACAGATAGTTAGCACTGAAGAATAAAACTTGGTACCTCAAAATCATATCCAGTTCTGAATAGCATTTGTTATTCAGCCGTCCTGAAGCTCTCAACACTGTGAGTGGAAATTTTATGTCTTGGAAGTGAGACCTTTTACTCCCAGGGCTCAGGCAGAAAAGGCCGGAATCATTCCACAACAAATTAACTCCCAATTAGCCAGAGCATCTCAAAACAACAAAGAAAGAGCACTCAGTGGATTTTCTCCACCTATTTAAACATTGCTTTCAACATGGTGAAGAGATGTTTACCCAAATACACATTACAATCCGAGAGGGCTGAACAATTAGTCTCTGCTTTCCAAGGCAACCATGTACTGACTTGTTAAAGAAGGAATCAATTTCTCAGATAAATAAACCATTTTTAAGGCAGTTGTAAACTGATTTCTGTGTTTACTTAAATGGACTATGGTGATTCCAGTACCTGCTTATTCCACCTGTTACACAGAAAATAAGCACAAATTGGACCTCACACGTTGATTTTCCCGTTCCCGCCTTCACAGGTCCCCTTCCCTCTGTTCACTCCTCCTGGGAGACCCGGCATGTGTGTCCTGTGGATCCGCAGCCACATGTAGCCCTGGGAGACCCGGCATGTGTGTCCTATGGATCTGCGGCCACATGTAGCCCTGGAAGACCCGGCATGTGTGTCCTGTGGATCTTGGCCACGTGTGACCCTGGGAGACCCGGCACATGTCTCCTGTGGATCTGTGGCCACATGTAGCCCTGGGAGACCCGGCATGTGTGTCCTGTGGATCTGCGACCACAGGTAGCCCTGGGAGACCCGGCATGTGTGTCCTGTGGATCTGCGACCACAGGTAGCCCTGGGAGACCCGGCATGTGTGTCCTGTGGATCTGCGGCCACATGTAACCCTGGGAGACCCGGCATGTGTGTCCTGTGGATCTGCGACCACATGTAGCCCTGGGAGACCCGGCATGTGTGTCCTGTGGATCTTGGCCACGTGTGACCCTGGGAGACCCGACACATGTCTCCTGTGGATCTCCGACCACGTGTAGCCCTGGGAGACCCGGCATGTGTGTCCTGTGGATCTCCGACCACGTGTAGCCCTGGGGACAGACACTTGGAACACGTCACCTGTCTCCTTTCTAAATGTATTTGGCCTGTTTCAACCCCATCGAAAAGACCAGAAAAATGGAAACCGTGGCAATGCTCACAGCACTGGAAAGCGTGACTTTGGGAGACCCCGGATCACTTAGTGCCCCCCGGATGAAGCTGGGGAGGGCCCGGACAGGGTAGGCCACCAGCCACCAGTGCCGCGACATGGCAGAATGAGGGAGGGAGTCGACAGCACTGCAGGGGCCCAGGGCCCAACTTCGCGGTGACTTTGGGGACAGTTGCACACAGCATGAGGGCAGGCGGCCTGCGAGCCCAGGAAGACCCGAGGGGTCTTGTCCCCCCGCCAGGGTATGTTTTTGTGAGCTGGTGGCGGCAGGTAGGGGGCAGCTGGCACGGGTTTTTAAGCAGTAAGGAGACTTTTGAGAGAATGATTTTTTTAATCCAAGATGAAAATGGCTTTATAAAGCCAATATCTGTTTGTAGTTAAAAAAAAAAAGATACTATAGAAAGCTATAAAGAAAAGAATATAAATCATCCAAGGCTCCCACCCCGAAATCACAGTCACACCCCGAAATCACAGTCACACCCCGAAATCACAGTCACAGGTCAAGTTTTGATGAAGACCCTTCCAAACACCGGTGTCTGAACACGCACATTCATCCCTCGGTGCAGCTGGGCCTGCTCCACACTCTGTGACTCGCTTTTGCTGCTCAGTAATAGGTTCCAAATGGCTTTTTCTGGAACTGGACTTAGACCTGACCCATCACTTTCAGTTGGATGGAATTCCTGGTCAGGATGGACCCAAACACATGAGATGGGTCCCCTGTTGAAGGACATTGAGGCTGGTCCAGCTTTTCAACATCACAAACACCACTGCAAAGAGCGTTTGCCCCCTGCACGGAGCCCTGACAGTGGGAGGAGGTCCACACACAGCCTGCTTGGTGCCAGGCGCCACTGGGTGGGCTCGGGGTTGGGGGCAGCTCAGAGCCAGATGATTAGGCAAATGTGTCACGGAGCCTGCCTCTTACATACAATAGAGCCACAGATCGCCAATGTTAGAGAAGACCACTGACATGAAAGACACTGATATCCAAATGAGAGAGGAACTGGGAGCAAAGAGAGAGAGACTCCCTCGCCCAAGAAAAAGAGAGAGCCTCAAAGACCTGAGAGAAGACCATGCATTCAGAAAATAAGACACAACAGAGTCCCATAGAAAATGAACATTCAGCCCTGATGCCTGCATGTTAATAAAAGACCACAGACAGCAGAGCAGGGCAAGTGAGGACACACTGCAGGATAGCAAGAGAACCAAGAGACAAACGTGGAGAAGGACGGGGGAGGCGTGGGAATTGGAAGAAGACCTCAGAAGAGCCAGCAGTGAGCAAAAGCATTTCTGAAGGAGAGGATGGTGGCTGTGGAAGGAAGAGCATTCACAGGAATAACTCACACCTGTCCCAGAACAAAGACCATGAATAAGAGCCCCAGGACCTCCAGCGTCCAGTACGAGGCACAAATACAGAGGCACAAAGGTGCATTCGTGTGCAATTTTACAGCACCAAGAATACAGTTTTCAGGGGAAAAGTGGAAACAGGTCACAAACAGGATGAGGAGTCGAATGGATTCCAACTTCTCAGTGGCCACCCTCTGTAGCTGGGAGAGTGTGGAGCTGAGAAGGTTCACATCCACCCACTCTTGGAATTCTATACCCAGCCCTGCTATCCACAAGGCACCAGCTATGGACAAAGATTCTCCATTTACTCAGAGTTTATTGCCCACGCCCCTGGGTCAGGACCTCCTCCATGTTGCTCCTGTGATGTGCACCACTGCACAAAGGTACAAAACAATATAAAGGAAGACACAAGACCTAGGAAACGGGGTTCATCATAGGGAAGAGACAGGACGTTCTCCCAGGGTGACAGTGGAGCAGCTTAGAGCAGGAGAAAGAAGAGATGTCCCAGACAGGGGTTCCCAGAGAGAGAAGCGGGCAGAACAAGCCACCTGCTGTGGGACTAGCCACCTGCTGTACCTGACGTGAAAGAGAATAAGATCACTGCTTTGTTGAAAAGTTCAGGGCTAGAATTAGTAAGGGGAACACAGAGAACTGAGAGAGGAGCAGTGCAGGGCACAATGCGAGGAGATGCATGGAAGGGAGCACACGCGGTAGGGACTGTGGCCGGCCATGGGGAAGGGGTGGAAAATGTGATGGGTCACAGCAATGGTTTAACTAACGAATTGCTTTGTTGCTTAAACTGAATTTAAAAGATTTAATCAACACGTTGATGTACTGATTAATATTTGAACAGTAATTAGATCCCAAACATGGTTTTCCTGGATGAGGAGGTGGGGAGGAAGCGGGGATGAGGCTCGGGGAGAAGTCAGTGCCGTCTGCCATAGTCGGAAGTCAAGAGGCGGTATCTGAAATCTGAAAATCAACAGCAGATTAAACATGCCACTTGGAAATACAGAGAAAACTACCAAACTAGTGGAACCAAACAAAAACAAAAACAGATGAAAAGTTGAAAGGAGTGGCTCCCAGGGGAGTGAGCTCATGGTGGGAGAGGAGGAGGGTGAGAGATGGTTGCCTTTTAGGATAAACCTGCGAGAATGAGTTGGCTTTTTAAACTGTGTACTTAACATAATGTTTCCATAAAATAAAAAACTGTAAGCAGGAAGCTGCTGATTTAGAAATTGGTCATGTGCTTTCTGTCTGGAAAGAGCAAAGCATTTAGGGCAGGGCCTCCCCAGCGCCCCCACCACCCTGTACTCAGGCCCCCACCCACCGCTGGAGGTCAATGCTGGGACCCCACTGTAGTTGGTGCCGGGCCAGACCTGCTCAGCAAGAGCAGAGGGGTAAGTCGCCAGAGCCCTGCCTGGTCCAGGGCTGGTGGAGGGAGGCCCGGGCAGTCTAGCCAGATGGGGCAGAGCTGCTGTCTGGGCCCAGGCCCAGTGACCCAGTCAAGTTGACCCCTAACATCACCCATCACAATGACGTGGGTGGGGTCCCGGGAGGGCCAGGAAGTCCTCTAAGGCACTGTTCATGCTGTTTTCTTGCCTGTAACACCCTTCCTCCCGCTTCATACAGCAAATTTCCACTTCAACTTGAAGACCAAGTTCCAGTATCCCCTTGGGAAGGCCTTTTCCGACCCCATGTTTCTGGGCCCTACATGTTACTGGCCTTGGGCACCCCTCATTCAGAGCAGTGGCCTCATGGTGTCCCTACTCATCCCGCCAGGGTCCCCAGGACACAGGAGGCTCTTGACAGGTATTTGCAGAGCAAGCCTTGCTTCTGGCTCAGAAACCCTCCCCAGCAGATGTCGGTAGCAGCGGCAGCTGCTGCAACTACCTTCAGTGTCAGAGCTGAAGCCCCAGGGCCAAGGTCCCCCAGCAGGATACATATCTGTTTAGAGACATACTCCTGGAATGTTCCCTGCCTCGCTTCTGTCTCCCCCAGTCCATGATTGCAACTCACAGCGCCTGGCCCAGGGGAGGTGGCTGAGCTTGGCTGGAAGACAGAGGACAGTGGGCCGGGTTCAGCCCCAGATGTCCCTGGAGGGCCCCCACCAACTGCTCCCCTAAACAGACCTACCCAGCAACCAGAGCCTGGGAGGACCTGGAACCCCTTCGTCTCCAGAGCCAGCCACCAGGCCCTGGTCAGGAACAGAAGGAAAGGTAAACACGTCTGACAGCCCGAAGGCGGGCCCAACAGGGACAATGGCCGCTCCTGGGAACGAAGCCCTGTTTGGGGCAATCTCAGACCAAAGAAAGCCACACACGACAGAGACCCACAAGCTAGGGGAGGGGGAGGGGGCCCGAAACAGCAGCAATTCCCTCCCGCATGGCTCTGGGGGCTACAAGTTTGGAAGCCCCCAGGGCGGATCTTTCTTGCCTTTCCTGAGTTCCCAGCTGCACTGCTCCGTCTCTGCCTCTGTGGTCCCGGGGCCTCCCTGTCTGCGTCGGTGCCACCTCTTCTTCTTCTAGGGACACCTGTCATCGGGGCAAGGGCTGATCCTCGTCCGATACAACCTCAATTCTGCAAAGACCCTATTTCCAAATAAGGTCACCCTGTAGGGTTCTGGGTTAGTGCAAGGTTAGCTCCAGGATAGCCAGGCCAGGGAGGCTAAGCCGAAATTAGCCTGCGGGGGACACCCCTCTCTCCTGAACCCCTGGCCACTCTGCTCCACCCCTGCTTCTAACACTGCTGAGCAGGAAACTGTGGCCTCTTGGCCTGGGGCTGACCATCTCCCATCCCAGAATCTCCAGATCCTTCCTCTACTACCAGACTCTATCCAAGGGCCGGGCCACCGGGCACAGGAGTGCATTTCCCAGCATCTACCAGAGGGGCTGGTGATGCAGCCTGGCATCAACTCCCCAGGAAGACAGCCCCATGGGCAACAGGAGCTGGAAGGCATCCTCCCCATCCTCCTTCTGAGGGGTTGTGCCAGGTATGGCACGTTCTCATCCCATGGGCTCTGGCTGCTCCCGGGGACCATGGCTCGCCCATTAGTCACCTGCGTCGTTTCCGCCTTTCCCTGACTCCCCTCCCTTTTCCTCCCTCTTGCTGCCCTGAAATTGCACCCTTCCCTCCCCAAATAAACCCTTAGCACTTAATCCACACCTCAGGCTCTGCTTTCTAGAACTCTTAGCAAAGACTAGTGGCAAGGGCAGGGAAGAGCATTTCAATCAGAGGGAACAGGCTGTGCGCCCGGTGGGGAGACGCCCTCGTGCCATACGGGAGCAGGCCCAGGCCAGGGATCAGCCATCCTAGCCAAATCTTGGCTTTGCCGTTTCCGAGCTCACCGTGACAGGTTCCCAAGTGCCCCGAGCCCCAGCCCCCTCTGTACAGGAGGGGCGGTGATGGAGTGTCACCACGGTACGGGGTTGCTGGGCTGCTGGAGTGGGTGGATCTGTCAGCAGCATGGCTCGTGGGGAGGCCTGGCTCCTGGACCCTGCCCCCACTGGCCCCCAGACCCAGGAACTACAGCACAGGGATGCCCCCCACTGACCCCAGGAAGGGCGGCCTCCAAGGTGAGAAGCCCCGGCCCACCCACCTTTCCTGATGTTTCCTCCAGCTTCTATTTTAAAGCCCATGTGTAACTCGAGAGCCTCGTGCAGCAGTGGTTTCTGATTTGCACCGGCCAAGGCTGCCCGGAACCTTTCCTCATTCTTTCCAGTTGTTTGTTGGCTTGTTTTTGATCAAAGTCAGGAAACTACTTAAAAAAAAAACAAAAAAACAAGGCTAGTGAACTGGAAAACGTGGAGTTCAAGTCTGGGTCAAAATAACCAACTCTGAATTCAAGGTAAGCTTATGGCTCCAAGCAAGTGGTTCCAACCTGATCACAGCTGTGTGCATTCACACACTGACACACAGACACACACACACATCACACATGCACATGCTCACACACACACCCTCCACAGACACCACACACACACACACACACTGACACACAGACACACACACACACACACACATGCACATGCTCACACACACACCCTCCACACCCACCACACACCACACTGACACACAGACACACACACATCACACACATGACACACATCCACAGACACCACACACACACACACACAGACACACAGAGACACACACACACATCACACATGCACATGCTCACACACACACCCTCCACAGACACCACACACACACACACACTGACACACAGAGACACACACACACATCACACATGCACATGCTCACACACCACACCCTCCACAGACACCACACACACACACACACAGACACACAGAGACACACACACACATCACACATGCACATGCTCACACACACACCCTCCACAGACACCACACACACACACACACACAGACACACAGAGACACACACACACATCACACATGCACATGCTCACACACACACCCTCCACAGACACCACACACAACACCACACACTGACACACAGAGACACACACACACACACATCACACATGCACATGCTCACACACACACCTCCACAGACACCACACACACACACACACACTGACACACAGAGACACACACACACATCACACATGCACATGCTCACACACACCACGACACCACACACACACACACCACACACCACACACCACACCACACACATGCCACACACACACCCTCCACAGACACCACACACACCACACACTGCACACACACACCACACATCACACTGCACACCACACCACACCCCCCACCACACACCACCACCACCACACACCACACTGACATACATCCACCACACACCACACACATCCACACTCACACACATCCACACCACACACACCCTCCACAGACACCACACACACACTCACACACACACACAGACACACATCCACACATCACACGTGCACACACACACCTTCCACAGACACGACACACACACACATGCACACACAGACACACACACATCCACACATCACACATACACACACACACCCTCCACAGACACCACACACACACTCACACACACACAGACACACATCCACACATCACACACATCCACACATCACACACATGCACACACACACACAGGGACACACACATATCCACACATCACACATACACACAGACACCCTCCACAGACATGACATACACTCACAAACACACATGTATGCACACACAGAGACACATGCAGAGATACACAGAGACATACACAAATCCACACATCACACACATGCACACACACACCCTTCACAGACATAACATACACTCATACACATGCACACACACAGAGAGACACATGCAGAGATACAGAGACACACACACCCACACATCACACACACCCTCCACAGACATGACACACACGAACACACATACACACACACAGAGACACATGCAGATACACACAGAGACACACACACACCCATGCATCACACATGCACACACGCACACACCCTCCACAGACATGGCACACACTCACAAACACACATGCACACACACAGAGACACATGCAGACACACACACATCACAGGTCACACGCATGCACGCACACATACCCTCCACAGACATCACACACACAAACACACATGCACATACACACAGGCACAAACATACACCCCACAGACACGACACACACCGAGACTGCTGGACAGGCCCAGGCAGCACAGAACAGGGAAGGAGCTGGGCAGAGCCTGGGGCAGTGCCATGGCAGTCTGAGCCGGGTCTGTGTCCATGGTTTGCTGTGACCCCGGCCTCAGCTCTCACTGCTGGAGCAGTCATTCTTGCCATTTGCTGATCCCAGGGGCTGTGCTGGAGTCACACAGTGTGTCCTTCACGGTGCAGCCAGGGAAACTGAGGCAACACTGCAGAGTGAGGCCCACAGCAGTGGTGGCGGCTCTCAATTTGGGTTTGTGAATGTGATGGTTAATTTTACATGTCAACTTGATTGAGCCACAGCGTGTCCAGATATTTGGTCCAACATGACTCTGGCAGTGTCTGTGAGGTGCCCCTGGATGGGATTCACATTTTAATGGGCAAACTGAGTCAAGCAGGTGGCCCACTCCAGTGTGGGAGAGCAGATTGGCCTCGGCCAATCAGTTGAAGGCCCAAATAGAGCAGAAAGGCTGAGTAAGGGGAGCTCCTGCTGCCTGACGGCTGAGCTGGTTTTTCGCTAGCCTTCCAGCCTGCACTGAACCATTAGCCCCTCCTGGGTTTTAGTCTCCAGCCTGCCAGCTTCCAGGCTAGAACTGCACCGTCGGCTCTCCTGGGTCTCCAGCTTGCCAACTGCAGATCTCAGGGCTTGTCCACCTCCAGGGTCCAATGAGCCCATCCCTGACAATCAATCTCTTGCTATCTCTCTATACACATCAGTCCTATTGGTTCTATTTCCCGAGAGCCCTGAATACAGGGAGTGAGGGGCATGTGGGCTTTGAACCCGGCTCAGTGGGACTTTGCACAGTGATCATTGCAGCCCTGAGATTCCTGGGACACACACACCACACACCAGCCGCAGCTCCGGGGACTTGGCTTGCAGCCCCCGTGACACTCATCTGTGGTCTATAGGGGCACACAGAGGACTGAGGCAACATGCCGGAAGCCATGCAGATAGCAAGCGACCAAGCCGGGGTTTGAACCGGGGCAGGGGCAAGCTCCAAGGCCTGTACTCTGGACTTCTGCCCCAAGTCTTGTGGCCCCCGTGACCAGGCGACTCTGGCCCTCTGGGCCTGCCCTGCGCTAACTGCCTCAGTGGCTGGGCTGGCCCCGCGGTGGCTGTGCTCTCAGAGGCAGCAGCGGGCAGTGCTACTGGGACCGTCTCGGAACTCTTCTTGGGAGTGGGGACTGGCCAGGGCAGAGAGGGAAGAGTGGGTGGTTGGACAGGATGATGGGAGCGAGGTGAGGGTCACAGGAGCCATAACTGTGAGAGGTCCTGGCTGATGTGCCAGTCAGTATTCTCCGCTGAGAAGCAGAGCTGATACGAGAGAGGTCCATGTTGAGACATGTATTTTAGGGAATCAGCCCATGCACTTGTGGGGGCTGGCAAGATCCCCCTGCGGATCAGGCTGCAGACCCAGGCAGGGCTTCTACACCGCAGTCTCCAGGCAGAATTCAAGCTTCCTCCACATAGCCTCAGAGTTTTCTCTGAGGGCCCCAGTGGATTGGATGAGGCTGCCGCAGGCCACACAGGGCCATCTCCTTTCCTTAAAGACAGCTGACTGCCAGCGTGTGCCACATCGCAAAACACTGGCACAGCAACCTCTAGACATGTGTTGGGATCATGGGGGACCACGGCCTGGCCAGATTGGCACATACAACCGAGCAGCTTGGTTGGGAAGGGACCACAGCAGGCTTGGAATTAGGGGGTCCAAATTCCAGCACCAGCTGCCAAGGTTTATGCAACTTGGAGATTGTTGTTCTAGGTGTGGCCTCAGTTTCCCTATCAGTAAACGGGGAATCCTGTCCCTCAGTATATTACCTCCTCCCCGTGCTATAGGGAGCAGAGGAGAGAAGACCTAGTCCCCGCCCTGAGTCGAGGGGTCCTGCTGGATTTTGATGTCTGTGTAGGAGTTTGCTGGGCACCCCAGGGCAAAGATGTGCACCAGGTGGCCGGGCCATGGGGAGAAGCAGAGGGTGCTGGGGAGGTGAAGGAGGGTGGGCTGGCTCTGGCCTTCTCCCTGCCACAGGCTCTGGTTTGGGGTGAGGAGGAGGAAGCTTGTTGTCCACAAATATGACCCCGTCATTTCCCAGCTCAGGCACTGCCTATACAGACAATATCCGAAGACCCCAGCATGATTTCCGGGCTGTGTTGGTCAGGGGAGGGCACTGGGCTGAGGCCAGCTGGCACGAGGACCCACAGGGTAGGGACGGGGTAGACAGGGCCAGCCCTGGACAGCCCCGCCCCTGGTGGCCCCAGGATGACCACAGTTGGATGCTGGAGTTCTGGGGTGTCCCCTAAAGCAGCAGCCTCGCTGTTGCCGTCATAACTCAAAGCAAGTTTGAGGCAACTTTGTGATACTCCTCATGGTACGCCCACCTCACTTCCACCACTGGTGACGTCGAGGGCCAGGAAGGGACGCCCCATCCAAGGACTGTGAGAGGGAGTGGTGTGAAAGCACCAACACCAGGGGCTGGCACAAGGTCTCACTCATTCATTCCTGCATTCATTCACTGCACAAATAGGTCAGAACTGCTGTAGGCCAGGCCCTGCCTGGACTCTGGGGAAACCGGAACAAACAGCCAGCCTCATAGATCCCTGCCCGCCGCGTAGCAGACCTTGGGCGGGGGAGCAGGCAGCCTCTGAAAAGTCAAGAAGCTCCACAGAGGGCGAAGACGGCCGCATTGGGGACGGGACGTGGCGTCTGTGCGGGTCTCCTTCTCCTCTGCCCGAGGGGTCTGCTCCCACCCTCTTTCTCGCTGAGCAAAGCGCGCCCAGACCTTGATAGGCTCAAGCCCGCTCTTGACCACATGGAAGGGGGCAGCTCCACACGGGCCAGTCAAACTCTGCAGACAGCACAGGCTTTGCGTGTGGGAGACAGAGCAGCAGGCTCCACCACCAAGTATGCTGCTGATGCTCATTTTCTCCGTGGTTTTTTTTTCCCAAGATGTCAAATTGCTCTGCTGCGGGCTCCTGATAGAGGCCTGACAGGGCTGTGGGAGAAGCACGGTGGGTGGGAGCTCGCCGAAGACCCCGACAGGACCCCTAGGGGATGTGGATCTGGAAGCTTCCTGGTCACCCCAGAAGCTGCAGCTGAGGAGCTGGCAAGGGGGGTGTGACCCTGGACGCATGCCCCCTCCAAGCCAGGCCCCACACCTGCAAAATCGGGGTGGGCGGCCATCACCACCAACACAGTGAACCCGCAGCAGGACCCCCTTCACTCCAGGGTCCCCACTGCCACTCTGTGTCTGAAGGCCCCCCGCAAGGAGGACCAGAACCTTCTGTGTGCCTCCCCGCACACACTGAGTTAGAATTCCACTGGAATGCAGAGCGCGGTCAGACGTGACCTCCCTCCATGCCTCCTGACGGGAGGCACAGCCTTCTCCCACTCCCCCACTGCGGTGTGCTGGACTAGCAAACTCCAGAGCAGAGAGGCTGTGGCCATGGAAACCTGGCAGAGCTCAGATTCCCCAGGACAGGGCAGGAGCAGAGCCAGAAAGGACCCGGCAAGCCCACTGCGGGGGGTGGGTGAGCAGGACTGTCAGAGGAGGGCCCCTGTGGCAGAAGCCTCAGAAGATCAGACGCTTCCAGAGTCTGGACGAGCCGCCTTCCCGGCCGGTGCTTCCCGGCTCTCTGCCCCCTGGGTGAGTGTTCTAGGTGGGGCTCCTAGAAGCAGGGATGGGTCCAGTCCGATCCCTGTGGGTGTCCCAAGTGCTGGATACATGGTTACAGGGCAGCGATGTGGGGCCGCTCAGCTCTCCCTCCTGAGACAGCAGGTGCAGAACCACCAGCCCCCAGCCCCCAGCCCCCAGCCCCCAGCCCCCAGCAACACTGCCTACAGGATTTGCTTCAGCTCCTGAGCCCAGGCCACACACCTCCCTGGCAGCTGTGGGCAGTGTCGAAGCAGGCAGAGGTAAAAGAGCTCATCCTCTCCAACCCACACTGGACTCATCTGCGGCAGCCTTTACTTTGGAGCAACCGCTGCTGGCTGAGACCCTGCAACTGCACCAAGGTCTGAGCTCCCCCCATCCTCTCCGTCCTCCCCATCCTGCCTGTCCTCCTCATCCTCCCCTCTCCCTTCCCAGGTACCGGGCCCGCCTCACCATCCGAAAGGGTGGGCTCCCTCCCCCTCACCATCTGAAAGGGTGTGCTCCCTCCCCTGTCACCGTCCGAAAGGGCATGCTCCCTCCTCCCTCACCATCTGAACGAGTGTGCTCCCTCCCCCCCCATCTGAACGAGTGTGCTCCCTCCCCCCTCACCATCCGAAAGGGCGTGCTCCCTCCCCCCCATCATCCAAAAGGGTGTGCTCCCTCCCCCCTCATCATCCAAAAGGGCGTGCTCCCTCCCCCCTCATCATCCAAAAGGGTGTGCTCCCTCCTTCCTCACCATCTGAATGAGTGTGCTCCCTCCCCCCTCACCATCTGAAAGGGTGTGCTCCCTCCTCCCTCACCATCTGAACGAGTGTGCTCCCTCCCCCCTCACCATCTGAAAGGGTGTGCTCCCTCCCACCTC
Organism: Nomascus leucogenys; assembly: GCF_006542625.1. Taxonomy (NCBI): domain Eukaryota; kingdom Metazoa; phylum Chordata; class Mammalia; order Primates; family Hylobatidae; genus Nomascus; species Nomascus leucogenys. The sequence continues at coordinate 80,052,960 of NC_044400.1, forward strand.
ACCATCCGAAAGGGCATGCTCCCTCCTCCCTCACCATCTGAACGAGTGTGCTCCCTCCCCCCTCACCATCTGAAACGGTGTGCTCCCTCCTCTCTCACCATCTGAACGAGTGTGCTCCCTCCCCCTCACCATCTGAAAGGGCATGCTCCCTCCCCCCTCACCATCTGAAAGGGTGTGCTCCCTCCCCCTTCACCATCTGAAAGGGTGTGCTCCCTCCCGCCTCACCATGTGAAAGGGTGTGCTCCCTCCCCCTTCACCATCTGAAAGGGCGTGCTCCCTCCCGCCTCACCATCTGAAAGGGCGTGCTCCCTCCCGCCTCACCTGCCACCCCTCCCTTTGTCTTCCACAAGCATCTCCCTCAGTAAGCTTACCCCAGTCTCAGCATCTACTTCCCAGAACACCCAATCCATCGTCATTTGGGTGAATAAATGAATGAACACGTGAACAAACAGACCTCAGTCAGTTTTGGCCGACTCGTCAAGTCCTGTTTTCCTAACATCTTCAGATCTCAGGGGACAAATTTCAGTAGAAGGAACCCCCAGCCTTGGAGGAGCAAGAAAACCCGCAGGGAGGCCATGGGTGCGCAGAGGAATCCAGTTGCTGAGAAATCAGAGCCTGGAGCAAAGGTTAAGGTCCTGATACTCAGTAGGAGAAGCACAGCCCGGGAGAGCAAGGAGAAAGGGTAAGGGAGCAGGACCAGGAAAGAGGCAAGGTGATGCATGTGGCCTGCACTGGCACCACGAGACCTGAGCAGGAGACGCAGCAGAGGTGCTCACTCAGCAAGGGTTGGGGAAGCTTCTCTGGGGGCTGTGTGGAGGGCGCAGGTACAGTGGTGCCCACCAAGAGAAAGAGGGAGGCACTCAAGGGGCTGAGAAGGTGCACGAAGACTGGCTCCCAATATCCTGCCCCGGAGAGGGGAGAGGCTCGGCTGCATTGAAGCTGGGTGCCCTGGGGCGAGTCACCCTGCCTCTCTGAGCCCCATCAGCAACGTGGGTGCATAAAGCCTTCCCATGGGATGGATCAGTTTCCTGAGGCTGCTGCAGCCAATTTCACACACGGAGGAGGTGCACACAGCCCCACAGATGTGATAACTCCACTGTTTCTCTGGGTAAAAGACTGGGGCTGAGACCTGCATCCACCAGGACTGTGTTGTGGACCAGTAGGGATGGCAGCCGGAGGAAACCAGGCCCAGGCTGGTGCTTTCAGGGTCTGTCCATCCCCCAGGATCCCAAGGGAGTGTGTGTCACCCGGCAGTAGTGGCCATGGATGTGTGGCCCTGCCATCCTCAGATACTGGCTCTGGCAAGTGGCCTGGATGCTATGACTGGTGATCGTTTTCAGGGCAGCGTCACTTATCACCTTTGTTGGTGTCTGCTCCCTGCACATGAAGGGTGGATGCTCAACAGCGCTGGGCAGAAGACAGCTTGGTCCTCAGGGGGACCTCCTTCTGGCTCATGTACCTGGACACAGGCACAGGAGGACAGACATTGGCTGAGGCTCGGGAACAGCAGCTCCACCCTGCTGGCCCAATGGGACTCCCCAGTCTCATGACGCCCTCCATGACCACGGGTCTCGCCCTCCAAGCTCCTGGCTCCTCATCTACAAAATGGGGCTCACCTTGGTCCCTCGGGGTGCAGCTCTTCCCAGGGCCAGGTGAGCTGATGGACACAAAGGTTTCTGGCACAGCGTCCAGCACATGGTGGGCCCCATGGGAGAGCTGGCCACTGTTATCATGAAGACTTTGGGATCCCTCTTGGTGTCCTGCAGGAGCGTGGCCTGCGTGGCTTCTGGGGTGGGTGGGTGGCCAGTGTCGGGGGGCACAGAGCAGCGAGCCTGTCCAAGGAGGGGCAGCCTGCCCTGGGGAGGCCAAGAGGGAGCTGGGACAGATGGGGCCAGCGGGCTGAGGGTGGCCCCTACAGTCCAGCAGAAGGAGTGGGTGAGGGGCTGCAGTGACCAGGCAGTGGGGCCACTACAGGCTATGATGAGCCACCCAGCACCGAGTGCACCCAGACGTGCCCAGAGGCCCACGAGGACCCACAGCCAGGCCCATCCCATCCACGCCAGCAGCACTCCTCACCTGACACCTCATTCTTCTTGTGTCCTGGGGCCGCTGCCACACACGGCTTCCTGGGCGCTGAGGCTTACTCTGTAAATAGGAAGGTAAATCACGGAGCTGCCGTCTTACTCACTCAGTGAAGCAGGCCGGGCGGGCGGCTCATTGCCCTCACCTATTCCTCTTCCCGGAGATTTCAGAACTCATCACTGGGATTATCCTAATTGTGTTAGCCAAGACTTAAGGCTTCAGACAACAACTATGAGTCCAAGCCTGTCCCGATCCGCCAGCGTTCTGGGTGAGCTGGGCCTGCACATTCCCATCTGGCGGACAGGGGAGGAAAGGGGATGTGGGAGGGGGAAAGGGGATGTGGGAGGGAAAGGGGATGTGGGAGGGGGAAAGGGGATGTGGGAGGGGGAAAGGGGATGTGGGGGGGGAAAGGGGAGGAGTGCGAGGGAGGGGACCCCTCCCCCCAGCCTGGGCTGGCCGTGAACACACATTCCCTTGTCGAATCTGCATGCACCCTGTGGAGTGGGTGCTATTATTGTCCCATTTTAGAGTTGAGGAAAGGAGGTTCAGAGAGGAGAAGCCAGGCCCCCAAGGTCACACAGCTTGGACTCCGGAGAGCAGCGATCGGAGTCCTGGTCCTTCTGACTTCCAAGCAGCAGACAGCCCTGAGGCGTCTCAGAAATTAGCACAAAGTTCTGCAACCAGGTCAGGAAACCATCACCATGCAAACCCTGGAGCGGGGAACTTGGTGGAATAAAACTCAGGTCAGGATGGCTGCAGGCCTCTGGGCCTCCTCCCCCGGATGAGCACACTAGCGCTCGGACGAGGCTGTGAGGCCGCAAGCCTTCAGTAGAGGATTCTGGCTGCTTCCAGGTGTCTGGGGCGAGTAATCCTGGCCATGACCTTCAGGAAGCTTGTCCCTCTGCAGGGAGGGCTCCATTGGCCCTGGCCCAGGTCCTCGGTGGGTTTTCACAGCACCTGCAGCTCCCCTCACCTGCTCCATGACAGCCAGAACAACCCGAAACAGAGACCGGTTGTTAATTTGAATGCTTCTCACCTCCTGTTCCCCCCAAAATGCATCCAGACCTGGGGAGGTTGTGGGAAGGGGCCTCCTTTTCACAGTCCTCCAGGTCCCTCTTAGCACAAAACGGCATTTTGGGGTGCGGCCTTGCTCCTAGACCGTGGTGTGGACAATCGGCCAAGAGTGCAGCACCCCTCCCTGAGCAAGTCCCATGACGAAGGTAGTCCTGAAGATGTCGCTCCTACGGAATCATCACCCCTCGCCCAGTGCCAGGCACTGCAGGCCTCAGAACTTCCTCACTGAATAAATGTCATGGAAGGAAGCCTTAAGACTTGAGTGGCAACAGCTCATGTATGTCAGAGCAGGCGTCTCTAGGCTCCCTCCATTTCCGTCCTAGAATTCAACGGCTACCATAATCCCCCCATCCCCAGTAGCTGATTCCAGCAGTGAAACCCTTGGAATCCATGTCCCAGTGGCAGTCCCATGCCACACATTCACAGAGGGCTCCCACAGCCAAAGTCTGGATATTAATCAGGGTCCAAAAGCGTGATGTGATCAGCAGTTCTGAGGCCTGGATCTTTGCTTTCACCTTTGAGCACGTGAGTCATGGAAGTCCGGGCAGCCTGGAGACATGCTGGCATGCCTGGGACCTGAGCTGGTCTGAGGTGGAGCAGGTAGGTGTCTGATAAATCCTATATGCCTGAATGTGTGGGTGGATGGGTGAGGGGATGTACAGGTGGGTGGGTGGGGATGTACAGGTGGGTGGGTGGGTATGTAGCCTGGGGAATGATTGTGCAAGGCTGGGAGAGTGGATCGTGGGTGACTAATTGGGTGGATGGATGGATGGATGGATGAATGGACGGATGGATGGATGAGAGGGCCCAAGAAGGAGCTGAGAGGCCTGCAGCCCAGCCCACTTCCACCAGCCCTGGCTGAGGTCCTTGGAGGGCGCGGTCCCAGCAGGAGGGTTGGGCATGGCTCCCCTGCCTGCTTGGTGTCCTTCTGGAGCACACAGGGATGCTGGAGGCTCCATCCTGGTTTTGAGACCACGGGGGTCAGAGGCTCCAGGTAGCACCTGCGACATCCTGCACGGAGTCTTGCAGAATGGGATGGGTGCAGGTGGTGAGGGGAAACTCTAGTGGGCCGGGTGCTCCAGAGTGAAGGCGGGCTGAGGTATCTGCAAGGGCTGGCTTGTTGGTCCCTCCCTGATGTGAAGCCCTGCGGACCCCCATCCCTTCAGTGCTGGTGGGTTCATTCACCCCTTCTGCAGTAAATTCAGTATAGACAGGGAGATATCATCTTCCCCTTTAAAGAAGAGGAACCAAGTCCCAGGAGGGCAGAAAGGCTTCTGGGGGCCCTTCCACCCTACAGAGGCCAGAGGCAGACCCGGCCCCCTGGCCACCTCCCCGCTCTGTCTCCACGATGGTTTCAGCAGGAAGTGGGCGTCCGCAGAGGCAGCCAGATGGCCCTTGGCTTGGCTGTCCCCATCACCAGCCCCCGGTCCCCTGGGGCCAGGCTCTATTTCGGGAGTGAGAATGGAGAGAAGCGGGGGAACCACAGGCTCCCCAAGGGCCTGCTACCTCGCAGGAGTCATCCAAAAAATTCCTGCCATGCAGCCCAGAGCAGATGGAGCCAGTGTATAGCCAGCAGAGCCCCCAGCGCAGTGGCTGGAGGAGGGAGGGTGCGTGGGGGTGGGGCGGGGAGAGCCTGTACTGGGAGCCAGAAGCCTGGGTACCAAGCCTCCAGCTTCAGCGTGCTCTGAGAGAGTAGGCAGAAGTACCTCCCGTAGACCTCGCTTTTAGCTCCTAAATTGGCTCACGCTGGCCACAGCTCACACTTGAGGCCCCACATCAGGCACTCATCTGCAGGCCACCCCTGCGTGCAGGAACTACCATCGGCCAGGACCTAAGTTGGATGGATCTGATCACCCCATCTCCAGACACGCTGTACTCGCAGCCTCAGCTCTCTGCCCTCTGCTATTCTGCCCAGAATGACCAGAACCACACTGGACAAACCCCTCCTCCACTGGCACATTCTGCTCCCAGACCCTCCAGCCTCCTCCGGAACCCCCTCCATGGATATTCCAGATGTGGCGGTCCTGGAGCCTTGGACTCCCTCGGCCCAACACACTGATGAGTGAGGAAGAGTGTAGCTGAGCTTCCAGGTCCTGCAGCCTCCGGGGAATGTCCAGGGTGTGGATAGACACTGGGCTTGAAGCTCCAGGCTGTGGTCAGCGCTGGGATGGAAGGAGGCAGGCACACAGGGAGCAGAGGCTGGGGACACAGCTGACTGACCCTCTAAGCATGGACAGAGGAGGAGGTGCTGGAAAACAGATGGAGAAGGAAGGGAGGGAGTGGCCAGGAGGGGCTCTGCAGCAGCGACTCAGGGTCCTGCATCTTCATGGTGGCCGAGGCCCCATGCCCAGAGGAGTGGCGGCAGAGGAAGTTGGGTATGGCTTGGGGGGTGCAGTCCCCCCATCACTATCTGGGGCCATTTGTGCCAAAACCAATGCACTGCCACGGCCCCTGAGTCCAGCACATCCTCGCATCCTGAGTCCCTGGACTGTGGTCTCCCCCACCAGCCAGCAGCACCCAGAGCTCTCCTAACCACGCAGGAGCTCCATGTGCCAGATGAGGAAACTGAGGCCAGGGCAGGTGGCGCCGATCTCACTCCAGAATAGGCACGGACAGCGGGACCCGGAGTGCCCGCAGGCACCATATTGGGAGCTGGATGGGCACTGAGGGTGAGGCGGGACCCCTTTCTGAAGGAGGGACGTGGTGTCTGCTCCTGTAACCCATGGTGGGTGCCCACTATCTCCCCAGCCCACAGTTTACTTGGACAGCCCCACAGTGACCCACTTTCTCCCCAAAATGGGCTGGATCTGCCTCTAGATGTTTTCTGTCTCAGGCCCAGGCTTTCCTGACACCGGCTGGTGCCATCCAAGCTCCCTGCAGGGTCAGCAGATTTGCAAACCACAGGTTTCTCCAATTTCTTTGGAGAAAAAAAAAAAGGAAAAAAGAAAGAAGGAAATACTTTTCCAAAGTATTATGTTTCTTCCCGATAAATCAAGGCCACCAGGCCTGGCAATGGCCCCAGCCTTGTCGGGCAACAGAGCTTGGTGACACCCTGGGATGGGCCAGGGAGGTTTGGGTGTCCAGCATGGGGAGTGGCTCCTACCTGGGGCCGCTGCCAGGATGGGAGCATCTCCAGAAGCTACCAGGTGGGATCTGGCCCAGTGAGGTGGGTGGGGAAGCTCCTGTCTACCCCTGCACGGACGGCAGGGCCCCTGTGTTCACAGGGCAGGGAGGCACCACTGCTTTCCAGATGTGAAGCGGGGGTCTGGAGGCCTCTCTAAACCAGCTCAGTGGCCACCGTCGAAGTTCCTTCCCTTTGACCAAAGTTTCTGGAGCCTGTTAGGGGACCACCCCCCAGCAGTCCTGCCCCACCCTGACCCCTGAAAGGCCTGGGTCCTCCACCACCAATGTCAGGGACAGGCAGTCAGGGCTCACAGCTTTTCAGGAAGGAAAAGATGCGTGAGGAACACAGCGTCCATGAGGCCCCTGGGTTTGGGGCAGGGCTGTGAGGCTCCCAGCCCAGCACGGGGCCAACCTGTGCTGAGGACGTGACAGAAGGTCGCTGGCCATCCTTCAGAGACGTGGTGGAGTACACGGTCATGACAGCATAGCAGGAGTCAAACCCTATCTGTCTGTCTCACCACAGGCCGTTCGGCCTGAATCCCAGCGGGCAGGCAGGGCAGGGCTGCACCTGAGAGCCCTCCCTCGTGGGGTCTCTGAGCACACCCCCCTGCCCCTCGGTGCCCACCGAGCTCTGGCTTTCTTTGGTCTTGTTCTGGTTCAGGCAGGAACAGGACCTCCGCCCCATGAGTAATCCCCATTGCAGAAGCCTCACCAGCCCTCTGTGTCCCACTCCTTCCTCTGGGCACTCCTCTGTCCCTACCCTGTCCCCCAGTGTGGGGAGAGGCACCTGCCCACATGGCTCTGGGAGGACAGTGGTGCCAGCAGCTGGTGAGGTCACGTCTCCGTGGCCCATGACTGCTGCCCTCACTGACCCAGCGTCGGCCGCTGCCAGCAGCCACTCTTGGGCTCCACCCAGGACTCTTCTGATATTGGGGAATACAGGGCGGGGGTGCCCAGGGTCCTGGGCCTGCTCCCCCTTAGCAGGTGGGCTCTGCACCTCCACACCTCAGCATCACTGGACAGACTCTGAGGGGGCCTGTGGGCCCCTGTGGGCACCTCCCTCTGCATCGTGGTCCAGGAGGCTCAGCCTGCCACAGCCCACAGGGCACAGGGAGATGCTGAGCAGTCAGGGAGCCCACCACTGCCCCTCACACTCCCAGGCCAGGCACCATCACCTGGCCCTTCCCTAGGGCCTGATAGGCAGAGAAGGCCCATTGCTTCTTCGAAGCATCCCGAAGTGGGAAGTCCAATCTGGTGGCCCTTCCGTAGAGGAAGCAGGGAGGGAGGCTGCGCCCTCTGCTGCCCCAGGCATCCTCCTCAGGCTCCCACCCCGTGCCCGCCTGTCTGCCAGTGTCTTTGCTTCTAAGGCTCTTGTATGCTTCCAGTGGGCATTTAGGCTCCTCCAGAGACAGACAGACTAGAATCGGGCTCCCCTGGGATTTAGCCTTGCAGAATCCAATCACCGTGAGCAGTGGGAGTCACTGTAAGCTCTCCTCACCGGGATCCCTGCAGCTCCCACCCACCAATGGACAGATAGGGGCAGAGAGGCAGTCCCTGGTCCCAGCTTAAAGCTCTGTGTCCTGTGGAGGCGGTTTCAGCTGTCACCATCTTCATTGCTATACCTATTATCCCACAGATACAAACTCTTAGTAAATGCATGGCTACCTGCAACATTTGGCCTGTGCCCACCTGTGGGAAGATGGTCTCAACTCCCTTGGTTCCCAAGCACCAGATATGTCACAGAATTAAGGAAGGGAGCACAGTGCTTATGATCAGGCCCCAGCCTGGCAACAGGTTTGGACCTGAGGGCAGATGAGGGTGGAGTTGTCAAAGGCTGTGATCTCCTAGAGATGCCCCAGCTAGGGCTGAAATAGACATTTCACAGCCACCTGGCTCCTTGCACCCCAAGGACTTTCTCTCTGAGCTCCCTGCGCTGACCAGCAATGATGCAGCTGTGCCACTGGGCCAAGATGTATGTGCATGTACACGCATGGGTATGCAATGTATATGCACCCTACACCCTGACATGTTCCAAAAAAGGTGGAAGAATGGCTAAAAGTAAAAATGAAGAAAAGGAGAGGAGAGGGAAGGGGAGGGGAGGGGAGGGGAGGGGAGGAGAGGAGAGGAGAGGAGAGGAGGAGAGGAGAGGAGAGGAGAGGAAAGGAAAGGAAAGGTTGTATACAGATCTATATATATATTTTATATCTGTCTACACACACTGAGAAAGAGCCAGAGATTTATAGATATTTATTTCTACTGTCTCAATCTGTATCTTATTTACATGTACTCATATCTTTAGATAGATGGTAGGTAGATAGGTAGATAGACGATAGATAGATAGATAGAGAGAGAGAGAGAGAGATAGATAGAAGAGATAGAGAGATAGATTGATATTAGATATACAGAAAGATAGAAGATAGATAGCTAGAGATAGTAGATAGACGATAGATAGATAGATAGATAGATAGATAGACAGACAGATAGATAGATAGACAGATAGTAGAGATAGATTGATATTAGATATATAGAAAGATAGAAGATAGATACCTACAGATAGTAGATAGATGATAGATAGATAATAGAAAGAAGATAGATAGATGATATAGAAGATAAATAGAAGATAGATAGATGATAGATAGATAGATGATAGATAGATAATAGAAGATAAATAGATGATAGATAAGGTAGATAGGTGATAGATAGATAGATAGGAAATAGGTCTGCATGGTGGCTTTAACAAGATGTGTCCACATCCTGATCCCTGAGCTGGTGAATGTGCCCTCACATGGCAGAGGCTGTGAGGAGGCTCAAATCTCAGGCTGGACGCTTGGGACCACTTGCTGCCCTAGGAACTGCTCTAGTTCACAGCAGCCCACCAGACAGAGGGAAGCTGCTGCACCTGGGGCCTCTGTCCTAGTGGGGAGGGCAGGTAGAGACAAGAGGGACAAGTGGAGAAAAGAGGGCCATTGTGTAGACGCTTCTCTGTGCCACGGAGGAAAATGAAACAGGAAGGGGCTGAGAGGTGTGGGATGGGGGCTGTCGCTTACAAAAGGTGCTCAAAAGAGGTCACATTAGAGGGGGGTGCAGGAAATGGGGTCGGCCGCACATTTCTGGGGGCTGCCTTCCCAGCAGGGGGGCAGCAAGAGCGAGGATGTGGGGTGTCAGGTGGGAGCTGCTTCCAGGCCCTGCCTCCAATCCAGGCCCCACGGTGGCGAGACTGGAAGGACCCAAGCGCTGTCCCAGCCATCCCATTGTCAGCCACACAGCCTGAGGCTTGGTGTGGAGCCCGCTGGCCACCCAAGGGCCAAGACACCAGCAAGAGGGCCCCTCAGAGGCCATTCCAATAACCCAGTGGAAAGGTGGCAGGCTGGGACCCATGCTGCCGGCCACGGAGGCGGTGAGAAGCTGCAGAGAGCAGGGGTGATTGGGAGCTCAGGGGTGGATGTGAGGAGTCTCAGGGCTTATCCCACACTCCATAGAGCTGCCAGGCAGGCAGATTTGGGATTCCAGCATTCAGGGGAGCTCCAGGTGGAAACTAGAAACTGGAGCTTACAGAAAAGAGCTCTTACTTTAAGCCATGAGACTGGGCAGAGAGCTGAGGGAAGGAGGGGTGGAGAAGGAGGAGAGGCGAGGCTGGCCTCCTGGGTCCCTCCAATGCCGGATGTCCCGGATGAGAAGCCCACGAAGGTGACCCCAAGGAGCAGCTGGGAGAAGGAGAACTCGGAGGGCAAAGTCAGGCACACAGGAGCAGGGCTCAGACCTGCTGAGGCTCAGCCCGACGGGGACGGGGCTTAGCCAGGGGTGGAGACGGGAGGTCCTCGGGTCAGGACCAGGGTGGTCAGCTGCAAGGGAGGGAGGAGGGCCTGAGGAACGGAGCCCAGGAAAACAGGTGCCTTGGAGGAGCTGTGCTCAGGAGCCACGGAAGGGAGGGCTGCTAACGAAAGGCACCCAGGTGACGACAGTACATTTCCTGCCTGCCATTTGGATTTGTCTTTTGACTGAGGGGAAATTCCCATGATGTAATATCAACAATTTTCAAGTGTACATGTCGGTGGCATTTAGTGCATAGAATGGTGGGCAACCCCCACCTCTATTTCATCCTGAAGCATTTTCTTCTCCCCAGAAGGAGACCCCAGCCCCATCAAGCAGTCACGCCCCATCCCCCGCAGCCCCTGGCAACCACCAATCTGCTTTCTGACTGTGGGTTCCCCTGTTCTGGACGTTTCATGGAGGTAGAATCTGTGACATGCAGCCTTTTGTGACGGCTCCTCTCACTCAATGCGGCGCCTCAGGTTCCCTCCCTGCTGCAGGGAGATGGGGCTGACTTTCCTTCCCGGTGGTGGCTGCCATCCCCTCCCTGCTGTCCCTGCTGCAGCGGGCAGATTTCCTTTCTGGTGGTGGCCGCCATCCCGCTGCACAGATAGGCAACGTTTCTCAGTCTCACCTGCTGAAAGCCCCGAGTTCTTTCTCCCCTGTGGTGGCTGTGAATGGTGCTGCTGTGAATTGCATGGACAAACACCCGCTTGGGTCCCTGCCTTGCACTCCCTGGGGTGTCCACTGTGCAGTGCGGCAGCCAGGCGGGACAGGGTTTTGGAGATGAAAGCACTGTCAGCCTGTCTGGGGAGGAGAAAGGTCTGGGAGAGAGAAAAGTCCAAGGGTGCAGCAGAGAGGGGTGCTCCCTGGGAGCAAGCCCAGAGAGTGAGGGGCCAGGGTTTGGGCGCAGTGCAGTGGGGTGTGGCAGAGGCAGAAGTGTGGTGGCGTGGTGGGGAGGATGGTCAGGAGGGCTGAATGCCTTCCCCAGCCTTCCCCATCCCACTCTGACCCAGCTGCTCCCTTGCCCACAACTGTGGCTGGATCTGGAGAAGGGAGGCCCCACCAAGTGGGGTGGGTCGGGGTCCTCCCAGTGCCCGGCGGTTCCTTCCATAAGCAGCGCTTCCTCCGGACCTGCCTTCCTGCCCCCTCCCATTTCTCTCCCACCTGACTGCTCCCTTTCTGCCAGCAGCCCCGGGGCACCGGGCCTTCGTCCCTGGGGCTCCCTGCTCTACCCACAGCTTTGTGAATACCCTGTTCAATGCTCTTCTCACATTCAAGTCACCCGCTCTGAATGTGCCCTCCCGCCAGGTCCAGCGGAGGTGGTGAGGTTGAGAGAGAGGGAGAGGCATCGGTGTTTGCATGCAGCATGCAGAGTCAATGAACCAGGAAATGAGGCTGGAGGCCGAGCTGTGAGGGAGCAGGGGCAGAGGACAGGCGGTTTCGCCAGGTTGGTGTTCAGCTGGCTCAGCAAAGTGAGAGGGCCGAGGGAGCGGCCAGTGAGTGCAGGGAGAGGCAGCTGACTGGAAGTCTGAGCCGAGGAGGGGACCGTGAGAAGCTGGGATGTCGGGGGCATTCACCTTGAGGTGGGGACCCAGGACGTGCTGTAGAGCTGGGAGGTGGGGGCTCAGCGGGGCTCCCTGAAACACAGCCTGAGAATCCCGACAGTTACAGTGGTGGCCTGGGAGTCAGCGAGCGATTTACTTAGGGTGGAGGACACATCTCTGGATGAGGGATGGTCAAGGAACGCCAGGAGGACTGTCCTGTGGACATCACAGTCACCCATGCTGGGACTGCAGCCCACCTGCCACTAAACACCGCGGAGAAACAGGACAGCCCTGGAGAGCTGGTTGGACATTTATAGCAGAGGGAGCGTGTGTTTTGTCCCCTAGTCTGCACCTCCCAACCTGGGGCTTTAGGTTGGAGAAAGGGGGCTTCCCCACCAAGTAGGCCATGTGACTGGACGTCTCTGCATCTAGGGCAGAGATCATAACCCCAGGGCAGTTTGACCCATTTAGGGGAGAACAGTCTCCCTCCCTCACCTCAGGAGGCTCCCACTCCACCCACGCAGAATAGCAATTAAGAGTCAAGCCAGGAAAAAGAGAAATAATTAATATTTTCTCCAAAGCAGAGTTCCTTGTTTAAGAGGCAAATAACACAGAGACAGCTTAACTGCTACCCAGCAAAATAAATTCTCTCTGGTTCTAATCTGCTCATTTGCGTTTCTTTAATCAGAGCTATTAAGAGACATTTCTGAGAGCTTCAATGTGGGGTTGTGCTGGGTTTTTGATTTGCCAGAAATGATGATCGGGATGATTATATGCCCACACGAGAGAGAGGCGCCTCAGCGGATGGTCATCGTGGCTTCACAGTCCACAGAGCTGGAGGCAGCCCCGGCCGTGCGCACTGACTGGTCCGGTCCTCCCAGCAAGTTCCCTCCTTTCTCTGTGCCTCGTCTGTAAAACGCAGATTCCACTAACAATCTCTCTCTAAGTGGTTATGGGAAGTAAGTGGCTTTTGACATGCAGAGGTGATAGAAATAGAGATCTTTACTGCTATCTGTTCGTAACAAGCGCTGGGTCTAAGCACCTTACATTTACTCGTTAGCTGAACCCCTGCAAAACCCCCACCACTAGATTTCACCATGATTCCCACTTTACAAATGGGAAAACCAAAGCAGAAGGTGTAACTCACTTGCTGTCCAGCAGACTGGCAGCTGGGGACACTGGGGGCTCAGAGGGTCATTGGTTGAGTGTGTGGTGCTCGGGGGAGTCCTAGCGTGGACTTTGGGGAACAGAGTCCAAGTGGATGTCCCCAGGGAAGAGGTTGAAGGGAGGCCCTGGAATTGCAGGGAAGGGAGGTGGAAAGAGTGCCAGTCACATGAGGCTGGTGCACCTGTGGTGGGGGCGCCCGGAGGAGGCGGACACGGGGCGTGGGGTCCCAGCCAGCTGTCCTGGGAAGCCCAGACACCCTTAGGAGCCTGTGCGTAGGGGGCCACCCTCCCCATCCGCCTGGGACTAGGGGAGTTTCCTGGGACATGGGACTTTCTGTGCTAAAACCAGGACAGTCCTGGGCAAGCCACGACAATAGGTCACTCTATGAGTTGCTCATAAACCACAGAGGACGCGAGGAAGCCCAGAAAGCCGCCAGCCACGGCTCCCCACCCACCTGCTGCCTGGCCTCCCACCGCTCCACATCCTGCCTTCTGGGAGGCTGTCTCCTTGCAGGAGTTTATTTTCACCCACCGATGGGATAATTACAGGGAAGAGGGGAAAAAATGAAGTTGACAGAATCACAGATTAGAGAAAAATGCAGCCCACTTCCTCTGAGTTCCTCGGTGCATTTAAAGAAACCTGAGATCATCAGCGCCTTTGTCTCTGCACACCGCGCCCGCCGGTAATGGCTCTGGCAGCGGCTCCTGTCCTTAGCTGGTCCCAAGGAGGCAGGGGAGTCCTGGGAGATTCCGAAGGATGGGGCCCAGCCCCGAGGCCCGTCTTCCTGTGGGGCTGGCATGGCTGCCCTCCTCTCCAGGTCTCAGGTGGCAGTTTGATTCTTGATGGGGGCATGCGTGGCACTGAGAGAACACAGCCAGGTCCCAACATCCCTTACAGTGACAGGGAGCTCTCCCTGAAGCCCCCACCCTGGGCCTCACCCCCATTAGCTGCAGAAAGCCCCCCACACCAACAGGCAGAACTCCCAACTTCCCCTCCCCACCCTCTCTTCTTCCCATGATGCCAGATGGGGCCTCTGGAGGCCTGAGGGGTCCAGAGCCCCGGGCTGACTGTTCCAGAAGGCGGCTGCCCCCACCCTGCCCCCATCTCTGCTGCTACCTTGCCATTCTGTGCTTCTCTCAGGGACAAGCTGCAAATGGCCTTGGGATGGGGACAGGTTCTGGGGTCAGCCACCCTCCTCCAGAGCCACCCGCACCCTCACTGCTGTCTCGCCCCTCACCCTCCCCGCCTCCCTCTCTCTCTCAATTAATGGACTTCAGTGTTTAGGGCAGTTTTAGGTCACAGTGAATCTGGGCCTGAAGCACAGCACTGAGCTCTGCACACCTCCCGCCCCACAGGCTCCGCGAGTGCCGCGTGCGCTGGTGTGGTGGGGGCGTCTGCCGCACCGAGGCGCCATATGGACCCGCCGTCATTAGCTGAAGCCCACGGTCGGCACGAGGGCTCCCCGTCTGTGTGGCACCTTCTATGGTTGTGACAAATGTCCCGCCCCCGCTGTGACGGCATCATGTGCTCCTCCTGTCCACCCCTCCTCCCTCTCCTTGGAGCCCCCCTTGCCAAGCATGGGGGAGGCGGGCTGGAGTCAGAACTCAGGGACTCCAAGGGAAGGGGCAGACCTGAGAGCCAGCGTGGGGTGGGGCCTCTGGGTGGGCCAGGCCTGCCCCGCAGGGACAGCTGGGCCCCCGATCTTGGCCAGCACCGAGGGCTGCTCCCCTGACTTGGGGCAGGCCCTGCACTGAAGCCCCTGTGGAGGCCTCAGCTCTGCACTCCCCACCCCTTCCCCTGTAGCCTCTGCCCCTGGAGTCAGCGCTGAGCTCCGCCCAGGAGGCTGGACCAAGGATGCCGCCGGCCTTAGCGGAAGGAGGGTCACCCCACAGGGAGAGATGGGAGCAGAGGCAGACGCAGGAGGCAGGGAAAGGAAGAGTATTGGGCACCCAAATTGGGGGTGCCTGTGAGGGACCCGGGCATCATAACGGGCACCTTCCCGTCGTATGGGCAACCTCTTATTTTTTGGATGGGGAAACTGAGGCCCAGCTTGGGAGAGGTTCACCCAGAGTGACACGGTCTGTCCCGGCAGTGGGAGGGGGTCACACAGCAGGAGCATCTCCTGCAACCCAAACACCAAGCACCCCAGAGCCCCTGACGCCTGGGGGCCATGGGCTCATGGGCAAGGGAGACTGAGGCCAGCCTGGAGGTCCTCTCGTGCCCTCGGGAGTTGTGTGGCTGGGCAGGCGGCTCTGCCTCTCCGGGCCCGTTCTGTCATCTGCAAGTGGGCCTCCTAATCGCGCAAATAGCAGCAGGCGGTCTGAGTTGAAGGGAGCTGGGAGTGCCCCACAGGTGCTGATTTGTGTTACGTGTTACCTCCCTTCCCCCAGGGAACCCACCAAAGTGTTACCTCCCTTCCCCCAGGGAACCCACCAAGAACTCCGGCAGGCGCAAAGGCAGCGGTGCGGGAGGAACCGGGGTTGCTGAGGCTGCTAACACCAGAGCTTGCCTGTTTCTATAGCAACCTGGAGCTGCGACTCACTTCTGGAGGGGACGGTGGGGCTCCAGGTTGACCTGGGATGGGGGGCGCACTAAGGCGAAAAGAGGGCCAGGACCCAGCCTCCCCCACACAGCTCCTTGCAGTGGAACCCTGATCTTCCCATTCCTGAAGAGACCCCATGATCAAAGCAGCTGCTGCTGCCTGGAGATGGAGCTTTCCCAGCCCTCTGTGGGAGGGGCTGGGGCAGGAGGCTCACAGAGGCAGGGAAGGGGTGACCCCAGCAACAGCAGGGCTGGCTCTTGTTTCCCAGGTGCTCACCCTGCCTGCCTGGCTTCCTCTTCTCAGGCCCTGGGGAGGACAGCACCAGCATCCTCCAGCCTTATTTTCCAAGGAGGACGTGGGCTGGATGTGGAGCCAGGTGACAGCTTCCTGGGCCCAGCCGGGTGAGACAGCCAGGACCCTGCCCTCTGTGGCTGCCAAGGCCCAGGGCACCAGCCGGGCGGGAGCAAGGCAGAGCTGGCATCTCCTGAGCCCCCACGGTCCACCCCTGGTGGAACCCCATCATGTGCAGGAGCTGTCCAGGGTGTGGACGGGCTCCACACCAGTCTCGGAGCTGAACCACAGCCAGTGCAGGGCAGTGGCAGGGAGCTGATCTGGGCTCTGAGAAGCAGTGACCTCTCCCTCCCCATCTGTGGGGAATTCACACACCGCTGGCTGTGGGGAGCACCTTCAGCACACAGGGTGGACTTGGCGACCGCTTCAGAGGCTCCCTTAGGGAGGATTCCCCCCTCTTAAAGGATTCACTGAGAGAACCTGGCCCTGGGTAAACAGGGGTTCATAGACAAGGGCCAGAAGGGAGAGAAGCCTTGGTTTGCCTCCAAAATGCAAAGGCCCTGGTACTCATCCCTCAGAAGAAGAAGGGGTTCCTAGCCCCTGCTGGCATGCAGACAGGCACACCTGCTCACAAGTGCCTCCCTGACATGGATGCACAACCCCCCACACATCCCATACAGCCCCACACATCTGCAGGCACACAGACCCTACACCTACCACGGCCACGTACAGGGGCCTTGCCGCTTCCACGGCTCACTGAAGGTGGGGCGGGAGGGTGCCAGGCAGGGTACAGAGGTGTGGCTGGCAGCAAACCCCTCCAACACAACAATTGCCCCAGGCCATCGCATCAGGAAGGGCCAAGTCCCACGCAGCTGAGGATCACTAAGGGCTGGAACGTTCTTAGATTCCAAACTCAACTCTGAGGCTTCCATTTCAGCAAATCCATCCAGCCTGGCTTAGGCCAGCTCACCTCAAATTTAATTCAGTTCGGTTTATTTCATTTCAATTCAGTCCAGATCCAACTCAATACAGATCCAAATTTATTTCCATTCATTTTAACTCAACCCAATCAAAATGCAGCTCACCCCTAACCCATCTGCCCAGTCTGCAAGGAGCAGCGCCTCCTATGAGGGACCTTCCAGAAATTTCCCCCAAAACCTAGTACAGACTGCCCACCAGTCACCTGCCCATCCATCCCCCTGTCGGCCTGCCCATCCACCCTCCTGGGTGGGGCATAGACCCAAGCTACCTGGCCCAGCCCCAGAATCCTGTTCATCAGTGCCACCATCCTCTCCTGCTCTCCCTCCTCCTCCACTCCTCCCCCTCCTCCTTCCTCTCCCCTTCCTCCTCCTACTTCCTCCGCCTTCCCTCCTCCCCCTCCACTCTTTCCCCTCCCCACTCCTCCCCTACCTCCCCTCTCCCCCTCCCCCTCCACTTCTCCCAGCATCATCATCATTCTTATCCTCTTTTCAGCAGCAGCAGCAGCATTTTCAGCTTCATCGTCATCTCCTTCACCACCATCTTTGTCTTCCCTGAGTCCTCCCTCTGCACTGGGGATGCCCGGCCCATCCCAAGCTCCCAAGCACAGCAGCTTCTATCCTCACAGGAGCCCCGGGAGACAGGCTCCGTCAACCCAGTCACAGGAGGGAAAGCGGGGGTGCCCAGAGGCACAGGAAGTGGCCACCACAGCCAGGAGCAGGCTGCAGGCCAGGCCCACCCCAGGTCCCGCACCTCCCTTTCCAGGGCTCCTGCCTGGCCCCAGGGGCATTAGTGCTCAGGAGTGTTGGCACTCACTGCCCGGTGCTCCCCAGGCCCCCAGCCCTCTCGCCTCTGCCCCTCGGTGCTTCCAGCACCCTGAGCAGCCCCTCGCCACCCGCAGGTCCCTGCAGCAGCTCTGCTGCCTTCTGCCTGGCACCCGGGCCCTTCTGCCTCCCCCAGGGAGAGGAGCTCAGTGGGTTACATTTGCTGCGCCCGCGACTCCGTGTCTGCCTCCACCTCCCTCCTAGCCTGGCGAGCCCTCACACTAAACTCCCACCAGGCCTGTTGGAGGTTTCTGGGTTGGTTTTTATCAAAACCATTAATAATTTCAAATACCCTAAAGAGGGCTGTCTTCTCCAGCCTCCACCACAGCCACTTAGATCCACTGTGGCTCACTGAGATTTGGCAGAGACTTCGGTTGTCGTGGTGTGGGTGTGGCCGGCCCCCCTGCTGGGACGGTGCGGACCCAGTCAGGGCAAGCGTGGCGCCCAGGAGGGGTCTGTCTGGCGAATGATATAGAAATGGATGAGCAGAGAGGCAGTTTGATTTTTTTAAAAACAAAATTATTTGATGATTGTACAAACACTCTATGTCCAATATGAGAATTTTTCAAAAATACAGAAAAGTGGAAAGTGAAAAGAAGAAAACCACAAGCCCCCAAACTCCCTAGAGAAAACTGCCATGAACACTTTGGGGTTCTTTCTTCCACACAGGCTTCCATAGTATGCATAGTTTTGTGTATTACCTGTTGCACTTAACATTTTCCACTCCATTAAATGTCCATTAAAAGCATGATTTTAAAAACCATGTTATTATGGAATTTTTCCAGGTGCCCACCCCCACTTCAGCAATCATCAATATGTTGCCAATCTTACGTTGTCTATTGTCACTCCTATTTTTATTTCTACTTTTGGTGGAATACCCTTATGGGTTGAATTGTGTTCCCCAAAAACATATGTTGACATGCTGACCCGTCCCTCGCAGACCTCAGGATGCGACCTGATTTGGAAATAGGGTTGCTGTGGATGCCACTAGTTCAGTTGGCGATGGTCATGCTGGAGTGAGGTAGCCCCTAACCCAACATACCTGGTGTTCTTGTCAGAGGGAAGATTCAGAAAGAGAGACAGAGGGAGAAGGCCACACACACACACACACACTCTCACACACACACACACAC
Source organism: Nomascus leucogenys (assembly GCF_006542625.1). Taxonomy (NCBI): domain Eukaryota; kingdom Metazoa; phylum Chordata; class Mammalia; order Primates; family Hylobatidae; genus Nomascus; species Nomascus leucogenys. The sequence goes on from NC_044400.1 coordinate 80,071,531, forward strand.
ACACACGCACGCTTTCAATCCTCTGACGGCCACAGGAAGGTGGAGGCAGAGGTTGGAGTGACAGAGCTGCAAGCCAAGGAGCAAGGAGGATGGACGAGGTCACCACCATGGAAGGATTCTACTTGGAGTCCCAGGGGGAGCTCCACTGACATCTTCATTTCAGCCTCCAGAACTGTGAGATGTTAAATTGCTGTTGTTTTAGTCACGCAGTTGGTGGCACCTTGTTACAGCAGGCAGATTTCTCCCTGATGGGGTGAAACTGATACAGACACTAAAGCATGACTGTGTAATGTTTCATCAGACAGTGGCGCCATGTGATGAGATCATGAGCGGAGGAAAATTGTTGAAAAATGACATACAAAGCCTACCATGAAAACGGACACCAATAGAAGACAGGAAGGAAACACATCAAAAAGTTCTTAATTATTGTTACTGAGGGATTCAAATATTTTGAGTCTTTTTCTTGTTTGTTTAGTTTTTTTGGGTTTTTGCAGGGAGGTGAGGTCTCAATATATTGACCCAGTTGGAGTGCAGTGGAATGGTCACAGCTCACTGCAGTTTCAACCCCCTGGGCTTAAGCAATCCTCCCACCTCAGCCTCCTGAGTAGCTGTGACTACAGGCACATGCCGCCACACATGGCTAATTTTTATTATTATTTGTAGAGACAGTGTCTCACTATGTTGCCTAGGCTGGTGTTAAACTTCTGGGCTCAAGTAATCCTCCCACCTCAGCCTCCTAAAGTGCTAGGATTACAGGTGTGAGCCACTGTGCCTGGCCTATTTTGAGTCCTTACTCTATGCGAGGAACCACACAAGGTATTGTACCTCATTTAATATGTCCAAGAACCCTGTGAGGTCACTCTCCTGGTAAATGGCCAAGTTAAGATCCAAAACACACCAGACCCAGTCCTTTCTCCATCCCCACCAGGGTTTGGATGGTTACCTGTGTCCTGTGTATCTCTGTGGATGGTGCCCAGAGCAGACATTCCAGCTCAGCATCAGCTGGACTACTGGTTCCTTGACCTTCTCTTCTCCTCTGATACAGCCATTCAGCCCTTCAGTATCTCATTTCCCTGAAAATGCCCTAGATTTTTTCATTGCCACTAAAGGCACACCCTACAGAGTCTTACTTTCAAGACTTGGAGGCCGGGCGCGGTGGCTCACGCTTGTAATCCCAGCACTTTGGGAGGCCGAGGTGGGCGGATCACGAGGTCAGGAGATCGAGACCACGGTGAAAACCCGTCTCTACTAAAAATACACACACAAAAAAAAATTAGCCAGGCATGGTGGCAGGCGCCTGTAGTCCCAGCTACTCTGGAGGCTGAGGCAGGAGAATGGCATGAATCCAGGAGGCAGAGCTTGCAGTGAGCCGAGATTGCGCCACTGCACTCCAGCCTGGGCGACAGAGCAAAACTCCGTCTTGAAAAAAAAAAAAAAAAAAAGACTTGGAGCCTCACGTCTTTCCATCTCATCCCAGCAAGCACTCACCCCAGCAAAATGACTGTCCTGGGACTCATAATCCTTTATGCCCATCACCCCTTTACTGGCCCTCACCCCCTTCACACCCTCATTTCCCTCATGCACCTTTACTAGCCCTCACCCCCTTCATGCCCTCATTCCCTCACATAAACACACATACGTACACTTTCAATCATCTTACCCTTCTCTCATTTTAGCACACTCAGTTATAACACCCCAACCCTGGTGACATTCAACTCTCCACCTAATCTGTATTTGCACTCAGTCTAGAAGCAAAGAGAGGACACCAATTGCCAATATCATGAATGAAAGAGGAGACGTTACCACAGACCCTACAGACATGAAGCACATAATAAGGAAATGTAATGAACAACTTCATGTCAATGAGTTGAGCAGCTTTGATGAAATACAAGAGTTGAAAGATAGTTTATCAAAACTTAGTCCAAATGGACTAAGCACGGATACAGGAATTGCATAATTCAGTAATGGATAGCAGATGGTGGGAGCCAGATTTCTCTCTGATGGGGTGAGAGGTTACAGATAAGCAAGGGGAGGAGGCTAGAATGATCCATGTGATAATTGCTTAGGAATAGACATCAACGTGAACTCATGTCCAGCTTTGTATAGATACAGGGGGTTATATATAGAAATATGTATAGATAACGTGTATATACACAGGTTGCTATGCATGCATATTTCCTTGCTTTGTCAGCTAAGAGGGCCAAGAAGCAACGACTCCCCATTAACAGCAGGTCCCATTTTTGGTTTCTAATACGGCTCTCCCGTGAAAAGAACCAGGGCTCTTCAGGAAAATGCGTGATTCTAGGCCTGCGTAAAGAATGATACAAGATGATTCTGGAGCACCTTGTAGTGCTAGAAACTGAGAAAGTGCTCCGAAAAGGACCACATGCACACACACGTGCACACACACACACACAACTGAGTCTGTGTCAAAGGAACACAGGAGTCAAGTGAAAGAGCTTCCAATGTCCAAAACTAGAAAAATTTAAACAACAAAATAAGGTGCTACCCAGCAGCCATGAGTTTACACAGATAGGAATAAATGATCAGATTCTGGGCGAGAAGAGCAGATCTCCAGGCAGGATTCCAAATAAGTTATGGAGCTACTCTGCCCTCAGGAGGAGAGCATGACTCCCCGCTCCTTAACTGTGAGCTGTGCACAGTGACTTCCTGCCAGAAAGCAGAGTATGAAAGGGGGAGGGCAATTTTTTGGTGACCAAGGTCAACATCAGCAGTGATGAGCTCTGTTGACACTGTGAACCCTTGAACCATGGACGAGAAGAGCGCCTCACAACTGTGGTATTCCTCCATAAACCCAGTGACACTGTTTAGCCATGAGAAAAACATCAAATACATCCCAATTAAGGGACATTTTACAAAATGTTTCACCAGCACTCCTTAAACTCATCAAGGTCATCAAAACAAAGAATGTTTAAGAAATTGTCACAACAGTATAACATGACAACTAAAAGTAATATGGGATTCTGAATGGGATTCTAGCGAAAAACCAAAGGCTTTAGATAAAAACTAAGAAAATATGAATAAAATATGGACTTTAGTTCATAATAATGTATAAATATTGGTTCATTAATTGTGACATACATCATATACTAATATAAGATGCTAATAATAGGGGAAGCTGATCGTGGAGTTTATGAAAACTTCTTTTACTATCTTTGCAATTTTTCTGTTATCTAAAACTATTATAAAATAAAACTTACTTTAAATAGTACTATATCAATTAAAGAAGTCGAATTTAATTAAACATGTGTCCACAAAGAAAACTCCCTTGAGAACACTGACAAACATTAAAAATAAAGAATAACAACCCCCCCAACAAGCCCCTTCAGAAAAAGAGAGATAGGGAAAACAGTTCCCAACTTATTTTATGATACCTGGCACCAAAACCAGGCAAATATATTATAAGAAAAGAAAACTACAGACTGGTATCCTTCATGAACACAAGTATAAAACTTCTTAACAGAATATTACCAAATGGAATCTAGTAAAAATGATGAGGTATGTATGATAAAACTTCATGATTAGGTGGATTTCTTCCAAGAATGCAAGGTTAGCTCAATATTGAAAATCATTCTACATGACTCACTACATCAACAGACTAAAAGAAAGGAATGATAAGATTGTCTCAATAGATGCATGAAAACAAATGCATATGACAAACATCAACATCTGTTCATTAAAAATGCTCTCATTAAACTAGGAATACATAGCAACTTCTCCACCTGATAAGAGGCATCTAGAAAAACAAACCTGCAGACCATATCATACCTCATGGTGAAAGAAGAAATGCCTTCTCCAAAGCAAGGATTCTACCTTCACCCCTGAGGGTCCTAGGCAGTGCAATAAAGAAAATACATGAAGAAAGCGTCTAGAACCAGCACCTGAGTTCAGCATAGTCACAGGATATGAAAGGTGTAGTGTAGTTCTATACACTAGCAATTTAAAATTAGAGACTGAAGTTTTACAATACCATTCACAATGGAATAAAATACTTTCAAAAGTATTAGAAAGTGAAAAAGTAAGATACTTAAAGATAAACCTAATAAAATATGTACAAGATTTGTAGGTTGAAAACTACAAAGCATTTCTGAGATAAATTAAAGACCCAAATAAATGGAGAGATACATTGAGCTTGCAGGTGAGAAGATCCATTGTTATTGAGATGTCCTCAGAATTAATCTATCAATTTAATGTAATCCCAGGTAGCTTTTTAAAAACAGAAGCTGACAAGTCGATAATAAAAATTATGTTGAAGTGCGAAAGACATCAAATGGTTAAAGCCATGCTGATGAAGAAGTACATATTTGAAAGACTCACTCCACCTGATTTCAACGCATCATAAAGTTACAGTAAGCTAGATGGTATGGTATTGGGGTGATGATAAACATGTAGTTTAATAAGACAGCATACAGTCCAGAGGTAAATCCACAAATGTATTGTCCACTGATTTTCAAGAAACGTACAAGGTAATTCAATAGGGAAAGCATAGTGTCTTCTTAAAAAGTGCTGAAACACATTTAACATCTATATGGAAAAGAAAAAAGTGAACCTTAATCTTTAATCTACCCCAGGGCCTGGCTCATCTCCTCCTCTTTGGAAGCTCCATTTCCCCCATAATGGAATTGGAAAGTTCCTTATGATTATTTAACAGTCAACGCTGAAGCGTGGACCCCTGACATGGGCCTTGGGCATCCAAAGAAGAAAGACACAGCCAAGGCCCCCGAGCCCAGCCCGCAGGAAACTGGGTGCAGTCGGTGAGCAGGAGACTCGGGCCGCTGCAGCCACGAGGCTGGGTGGCGGTGGGCCTGGAATTTGCTGCCGCCCGGTGCCTCCCAGTGCCGGGTCAGCCTTCAGCTGGGCGGCCCGCCTGGAAGACACCGCAGCTCCCCATGGCAGGGCCCTGGCGCCACCTCCCTCTGCACTGGTCTTGGGCCGGGTGTGGAGTGGTGATGTGTAGGATCCCTGGAGCCAGATCCCGGGGTTTCAACCCCAGTCCTTGCAGGATGAGCCAGGGGCCTTGGGCATTGCCCTGGCTTCGCTGTGCCTCAATTCCATCGTGGGTAAAACGGAGCGAGGGCAGAGCCACCCTGATACTGCCCCGAGGACCCAAAGTTAATACAAGTGAGACTCGTTCAGAAGGGCCCTGCACAGGGTGAGTACAGACACGTGTCAGCCGGTGGGACTACTATGGCGTCACAGTGTCTACACACAGAGGACTCTAGCAGTGAAAGCTTAGCCCTAGCCCGGCCCTCCCCTGCACATCCCAACTCTGCTGCAAACACGTCCCCAGCAAAACTCCAGATCCCACAACCCCAGGCTGCTCCCCTGCAGGAGGCTCACCTGCTTCCGTCACCAGGGACCTTGTCCTGCCCAGACCTGGAAACCTCAGAGCCTGTATCAGTCCGGGCCGGCCGGGTCAGACTGCGGCAGCCCACAGGCCGAATCCCAGGGACTAGAGCAGCAGCGCACAGCCAGCGCCCCACCCCCATTCACGCAGTCTCTCCAGGACGCAGGCTGACAGAGGCTTCACCGCTCTGGCCCTTAAAGCTGCCGCCCAAGGGGACACGTATGTGCCCTCCTGTCCACATCACTGGCCGAGCTCACCCACACCCTGCCCGGCTTCTGAAGCAGGGATCCTGTGGGTGGCCGTGGCCAGCAGTGCCGCCTCCCGAAGCCGTCCCTGACGCCACCTTCTCACACCCAACTCCGATGATGCTTCCACACACCCCGCCGGCTCTGCCTCGGAGTGTACTTGGCGTTCCATCTGCTCTCACCACCTCTGCCACCCGACCCACGCCCAGGCCGCCGTATCCTTCGGAGACCTGCTGTCCCTGCCCGGCCATCCCCCCTTACCTCCTGCCCACAATCTGGTTCAATCCCACGACAGGGAGCTTTCAGAATTCAGGTTGGGCCAGGTCAGAGACCCCTTCCTTCCCGCCTCGCTCACCCGCTCCAGCCACGCTGTGATTCCTGGGAACCGGTGGCCATCCAGCACCCCAGCTCTGTGGGGCTGCCCCGTCTGTCCCAGTAGCTCTTCCAGGGCAGCCTCACAGCCTCATTTCCTCACCTCCTGGGCCTCCCGTGGCCACCTTGCCCCTCCTGTGTCTGGCTGCCCCCTCACTGAGTTTCTTCCATAGACCCCACCCTTCTGCTGTAGCCTACAAGCCCCTGCCTCCTCCCTCATCACAGGGAGGGCAGGGATCGCTGGCTATGCATGCCACTGCACACCTGGGCTCCAGGCCTGGCTTTGGTCCATGCCTCCCTGCCAGGAGCAATGGGAGCCGGCTGAGAGTCCCCTCACCTGGGGCACATGAGGACCTCAGTGGTCCTGGGGGCCCCAGTATCCTTTTGAGTTACAGACAAAAGCTGTGGCTCCTTCCCCAGAAAACACACAACCTGCAGATACCTGGGTGACAGCAGCGTGTAGGTCATGGCCACGGCCTCGGTCCCCACCGTGCAGCAGCAAGGCCGTCAGGGTTCTGGCTCAGGGCTGGGAGCAACCACCCTGGGACATGGGCCCAGCCTGGAGACAAGCCGCCTGGTATGACACAGACTGAGGTCCTGAGGCCGCTCGCCCATCCCCACAGCATTGCCCCCAGCCTCCTGCGGACCACCCTGGCTCCCCTGCTGCCCACAGCCTGGGCAAGGTTCACAGGCGTCCACCATGAACCCAAATCCAAACTCCCATGCCTTCCAGCTGGAAGCTGGGCAGCCCCTGCCTCCGTCCTGAGAAGGGCATGAGCCGTCTCCCCTGCACCTCAGCTCCCAACGGCCCCCTCCCTGGACGAGGCCCTCTCCTCCACCCGCTTCGGCACAGGACAGAAGATGATGTGGGCTTCAGGAATCACACACTGCAGAGGCCACCCGCCCTCCGACCTGGCCACACACCTCTCCGAGCAGCCCAGAGACACCGCAGCTTCTCATACAATGTCCTGGAGCCTTGTCAGGTGTGGGGATTCAAAATAATGTCCTCGGGTCGACCATTTCAAAGCAAACAGTGCACCACGGATTTCCCCGTGGCCTTACCTGTCCATCAGAAGCGTGACTTTGAATTGCATCGCAGATTTTAAATTTCCTTGAATAACTGCCCAGTGTCAGACGCTGTCACACGTCTTGTGCTGCCACAGCAGAATACCGTAGACTGTCATTTATAAAGGAGAGACATTTATTTGGCTCACCTTCCTGGAGGTTGGGAAGTCGAGGTGGAGGCAGCCCCTGGAGAGGGGCTTACTGCGTCCTCCCATGGCAAGAGTGAAAGAGCCGCAAACAAAAGGGGCGGAACTCACCTTCCTAACAAGCCCACTCCCACGATCACAACACCAATGCACCAGTGGCGGCAGAGCCCTCGTGACCACACCGCCTCTTCCAGGCCCCACCCCTCAGCACTGTGGCCGGCCATGGGATCCAGCTTCCACCGCGTGAGCCTCTGGGGATGCTCTCAGGCCACGGCAGGCATGCAGGTGTGTCTCATGTTCTACCAATAATCGAAGGCTCTGATGCTCCTACTGCTTATGTGATTTTTTAAAATTGTCAGGATCACAGACTATCAGGATCATTTTTTCACAATTTTCAATATTCCTTAAAGCAGTGCTTGTCACCTAGGTGGCCTCGATTCCTGTTCTTTGGGTGCAACTTGAAAGACGTGGCCGGCTCCTTACTGTGGGGTGTGAGGGCTGGTGGTGAATGATCCCTGGTCACACAGCCAGAAGGGGCAGCGCGTGGACAGGGTCTTCTGGGAGGTCTGACTGTGGCCGCAGAGCCTGGGCCAGGGAGGGGGTGGGTGTCCTCCGGTTATCTCAGGATGGCTGCACCCACCTGCACCAGCTTCCTCTCCCACCGCCCCCCCGCCAGGCCCCCATCGCCCCCACTGCCACTGCCTGCCCCCTAGCCACGTACTGCTCACCATAAGGGATTGCACTTGCCCCGTCTCCTCGTGGTGCCTGCTCTGGGCTCAGAGGGCGGCTCACACACACCTCCAGGTGCAGGCCACGCCCCTACCACAAGCCCCCCTCCCTGGATATCCCCTCCTGCCCTGTCCTCAACGGCACACTTTCCCCTTCAGTGTCTGGGTGTCTGTCTTCTCAGGAGTCTCCGAGCTGCAGCAGGACAACGGTTGGGCCTTCTGGAATAATCCTGCAGCTGGCTGGGTTCGGAGGTGCTGGGGGAGAATCACCAAGTGAGCGGAGTACATACGCGGGCCGGGCATCCCGCCCAGGACACGCACCTGTGGCCTCAGGAACCCTCTCCCTTCACAGATCCCCAGCATCATCCTCTGAGGTTGACTCTCTCTTTGCAGCTGAGGAAACTCAGGCACGGAAGTCCTATCATCTGGTCACTTCCCGGGTGACTGCCCAGTAGAGCAGATTCAAACCCGACCTCCCAGCTCCAGAGTCCAGCTTCCACTCCCTGGGCTGCGGGGAACGGGTCTTCTGTGCCAAAGTCATTTCCAGTAACAAAGTGCTCCCCCCGTTACGATCCCACCCACCTCATCTTGTAATCCCCGCCTGGGGGTGCTTTGGGAGGCCCTAAAACCAGGGCTCCCCCAGGAGAGGCACAGCCTCGGCGTCTTTGCGGACCCATTGTGACCAGTGGAGGCTCTTGACCACGAGTCGCCCGGGTTCTTGGTGTTTTGAACAAAGAATTGGATAAAATGCACAAACGAAGCAATGAAAGAGCGAAGCAAGGAAAGCACAGATTTACTGAAACGAAAGTACACTCCACAGAGCGGGAGCCAGCTGGAGCAAGCAGCTCAAGAGTGCTGGCTACAGAACTCTCTGCAGTCCAAATACCCTCTAGAGGTTTCCCATCGGTTACTTGGCCACACCCCACACAGCGCTGGCGGCCAGAGGGGACCCATCAGAGGTCCCCTCCACCCTTCATCTGTGACGCCTGCGAAGGGAGCAGCCCCATCCCTCCTGCTGCCCTCACCCACCATCAACCTGGGTGTGGATAGGTGGGGGCCTCCCCCCCACACTCAGTTTCTGGAAGCCAGCATGAATCAGCCCCAGGCTCCCTGCCTCCAGACCCCACTCTCCTGCCTCACAATGGCTTGTTTTGGAATCTTACTTATTGTTATTGTGTGTATGTGTTTGTTTTTTTTTTTTTTTTTTTTTTTGAGACAGAGTCTCGCTCTGTCTCCCTGCGCTCTGGAGTGCAGTGGCACGATCTCGGCTCACTGCTAGCTCCGCCTCCCGGGTTCCCGCCATTCTCCTGCCTCAGCCTCCCGAGTAGCTGGGACTACAGGCGCCCACCTAATTTTTTTTTTTTTTTTTTTTTGTATTTTTTAGTAGAGACGGGGTTTCATCGTGTTAGCCAGGATGGTCTCAATCTCCTGACCTTGTGATCCGCCCGCCTCGGCCTCCCAAAGTGCTGGGATTTCAGGCGTGAGCCACCACACCCGGCCCCTATTGTTTTTAAGTATTTAAGTTTCTTTTTTTTCTTTTCCAATTCTGCCTGTATTTGTGAGCCTGAGGCTGATTTTGGTGTTCTGGAAATTTAGGTTAGAACATGAGGGTTTGTAGATGGGTGTCCAGGTGGGATTTATGTGGAAAGGCTGGCGTGGTGGCTGTGGCTCAGTCTCAGCAGGGGCCCAGATGGCAGAGAGCCCCAGCACCGATCACAGGCAGGCCCGGGCCGGCCACCGCTCCCCAGGAAGAGGGGCTGCCAGCCCTGTGGGCCAGGTTGATGAGACAGCTTTCCTGTAACCAACTGGGGGGCTTAGAACACCAGACATTCATCCTGCCACGGCTGGTGGCAACCTCCTGTTCTCTGAAAACATTGTTCAAAAGGCTGATTTTGGTCTTTGGAGGCCCAAAGTCCAAAATGAAGATGCTGACAGGCTGTGCTCCTTCCAAAGTTCTAGGGGAGGCTCCATCCTGCTTCTTCCAGCTCCCGGTGGCCGCGGTCCTTCCTCAGCCCGTGGTGCATCACCCTGTCCTGCCTCCGCCTGCACACACCGCCTCCCCTCAGGCTGCTGCTCCTCTGTCTGTCTCAAATTCCCTTCATATTTTCTCATATAAAAAGATTTCTCCTGACGTGTCACTGGGTGCAGGTCTCACATGGATAATTCAGGATTGCCTCCTCGTCTCAAGATCCTTAATTACACCTGCAGAGACCGTTTCTCCAGATAAGACCCCTGCACAACTCCAGGCACCGGGGTGCCTTTGGGTGGCCACCGTTCAACCTATGATGACAAATGCTGGCCAAGCCAGTGAGCAAAGTGGTACAGGTGATTTAACCTTTCATTGAAGTCCACCGTCAGGGAGAGGGTGCATAACTCCTCACTCCCTACGTGTGGAAGAGAGGACAGTGAGGCAGGAGGAGAGAGGGCACCCTCCCGAGGAGAGAGGGGAGTGGAAATGCACCAAGGCTTGGGGTCCCGGCGGGATCCTGCACCCCAGGAAGGCACCGAGTGAGGACGGAGGAGATTGGAATCTAGCTGGGCTATAGTTCACAATGATGCATGCGTATCGGGTTAGTAGCTGTGACACATGCACCATGCAAACGGCACACGCTAATAATGGGGAAACTGGGTGGGGCGCAGGCAAACTCTCTAGACTGTCTTCTGCATTTTGATTTAACCTAAACTGTTGCAAAACATAGTCTATGAAGACTAAAAAATTGAGCCGGGTGCGATGGCTCACGCCTGTAATCCCAGCACTTTGGGAGGCCAAGGCGGGTGGATCACTTGAGGTCAAGAGTTCAAGACCAGCCTGGTCAATATGGTGAAAACCTGTCTCTACAAAAAACACAAAAATTAGCTGGGTGTGGCGGCGTGCGCCTGTAGCCCCAGCTACCGGGGAGGCTAGCGAATCAACTGAACCCAGGAGGTGGAGGCTGCAGTGAGCCGAGATTGAGCCACTATACTCCAACCTGGGCAACAGAACAAGACACCCTCCCCAACCCCGCCCAAAAAAAAAAAAAAAGACTAAAAAATAGAAAAAAAGAAGGCATGCATAGGTCAGAAGTGGAGAGAGAAGCCACAGGCACCCACATCCCCCACCCCCAACAACACACACGACCCCAGCCCCGCACCCCCAGCCCGGCGAACCCAGGCCTTGCGCCCTGCACACCCACTGTGCTCTAGGCACCCCCAGCTGTCCTCCCGAAGGCAGGGGGCACCGGCATGGTCACAGGTGTGAATGTCCACCTCCAGCCCACCTCCAAGCAGGGAGCATGGAATGACTGCTCCCAAATCCCAGAATGAGGGGTTCTGCTGCAGGGCGGGATCAGGATCCCCAAACCTCAAGCGAACTGCATGTAAGTCTACTGAGCAAGCGGTCCGCCAGGACCTGCAGGAGACCCTTGCTGCTAGGAGAAGGCGGAGGTGACTTACCCTCAGCCGCTGCAGCCGCTGGGGCTGGGTGGGGCTGGAGCAGCTGTCTCCCGTCATGCTTGATGCATCCGCCCCAAATCCAACGGCTCGTGGCAACCTCCTGTTCTCTGAAAACATTGTTCAAAGGACTGATTTTGATAAAAGGGGCTCAGGGCAGCCACTGTGAAAGAGACGTGTGTTTGTCTAAATTATTTAGAGTGAGGGAAGCGGGCTCGGGGGCAGGAGGCAATGAAGTTCCCTTCTGAATCTCATTTCAGTCGGCCAGGCTTGGAGCCGCTCGGCTGCTCCCCCAGGAACGCTTGTGGCTGCAGGCAGAAGGCTCCTCAAGCCCCCAGGAACCCCTGGGAAGAGCAGGGCCCTCCAGAGCGAGTCCCAAGCCTGTGGGAAGAGGGGGCCGAGCTGAAGGTACACAGGGCCGGGGTCAGGGGAGCTGGATCAGGCGTGAGTCTGGCCTCGCCTCTCCAATGCACCGAGATGAGGAAGTGGCCAAGAAATCCAGTCCAGAGCTTTCTTCTTAAACAGCAGATGCTGGTGAAATCGATGAATCTGTGGATTCCTAACACAGGAAATGGGCGACGCGGAGATGCTGTCTGGAGGAGGATGGGTCCCGAAACCCCTGCCCAGGCTGCCCTGAGCCCATGCCCCCTCCAACATCTCTGAACCCCACATCTCCATCCTCTCTGTCATGGCCGTTTCTGCTCCATCCCCTGCACCCCAGGACTCCAGACCCTTCCAGACGCCCATAGCGGACACCAGACAAGGCCGGGCTAGGCCAGCAGGGATCCTGGGGCTCATCAGGACCTGTCTGGCACCCACGTATCTGCCCTGCCTGGGGAAAGGCCTTTCGGGGCACCATGTGACCCAGGCTCGGACTGTAGGGCAAAGTCCAGGGGGCCTGGGATTCAGAGGCCACAAAGCTCAGGTCCTGCCATCCCAGCACCAGGCTAGGGACAGAATTGGGAAGGGGTTGGGGCGCCTCTGCTGTGCGGGCAGCCTGAGGGTTTCAGGAAAAGAAACAAGGTGAGGAGCAGATACCTGGATCCCACGGAAATGGTTGCAGAGTCAGCCCTTGCCAGATGCCTCACTCCTCACGCCTCACCTCCTGTATCCTCACTCCTCAGCTTCTCACCTCCTCACTCTTCACCTCCTCTCCTCCTCACTCCTCACCTCCTCTCCTCCTCACTCCTCACGTCCTCACTCCTCACCTCCTCACTCCTCACTCCTCACCTCCTCACTCCTCACTCCTCACCTCCTCACTCCTCACCTCCTCTCCTCCTCACTCCTCACCTCCTCACATCCTCACATCCTCTCTCCTCACTCCTCACCTCCTCACTCCTCACTCCTCACCTCCTCACATCCTCTCTCCTCACTCCTCACCTCCTCACTCTCACTCCTCATCTCCTCACATCCTCACTTCCTCACTCCTCACCTCCTCACTCCTCACTCCTCACCTCCTCACATCCTCTTCCTCACTCCTCACCTCCTCACTCCTCACTCCTCATCTCCTCACATCCTCTCTCCTCACTCCTCACCTCCTCACTCCTCACCTCCTCGCCTCCTCACTCTTCACCTCCTAACCTCCTCATTCCTCACCTCCTCATTCCTCACCTCCTCCTCACTCCTCACCTCCTCACTCCTCACCTCCTCACTCTTCACTCCTCACCTCCTCACCTCCTCACTCCTCACCTTCTCACTCCTCACCTCCTCATATCCTCTCCTCACTCCTCACCTCCTCACTCCTCACCTTCTCACTCCTCACCTCCTCACTCCTCACCTCCTCACTCCTCACCTCCTCACATCCTCTCTTCACTCCTCACCTCCTCACTCTTCACTCCTCACCTCCTCACTCCTCACCTTCTCACTCCTCACCTCCTCATATCCTCTCCTCACTCCTCACCTCCTCACTCCTCACCTCCTCACTCCTCACCTCCTCATATCCTCTCCTCACTCCTCACCTCCTCGCTCCTCACTCCTCACCTTCTTACCTCCTCAACTTCTCTCCTCCTCACCTCCTCACCTCCTCAACTCCTCACTCCTCACCTCCTCACTCTTCACTCCTCACCTCCGCACCTCCTCACTCCTCACCTCTTACCTCCTCATTCCTCACCTCTCACCTCCTCACTCCTCATTCCTCACTCCTCACCTCCTCACATCCTCTCCTCACTCCTCACCTCCTCACTCCTCACTCCTCACCTTCTTACCTCCTCACCTCCTCACTCCTCACCTCTTACCTCCTCATTCCTCACCTCCTCACTCCTCATTCCTCACTCCTCACCTCCTCACTCCTCACCTTCTTACCTCCTCAACTTCTCTCCTCCTCACCTCCTCACCTCCTCAACTCCTCACTCCTCACCTCCTCACTCCTCACCTCCTCACCTTCCTCACCCTCCTCTCCTCCTCACCCTCGGCCGCTATTTTCTGCAGAGCCTGGGCTTCACTCTGCGGCTCCTAGCTTGCCTTGTTCTTAGTCAACAGTGAACCCCAGGCCAGCTGCAGCACCTCATATTGTGATGTAACTCGGGCAAGGGCTACACAGAGCTTTTACCATGCTTCCTGTCACTGAGAGCAAAACAGAGCTGTGGGGGTCTCGGCTTCCCCCACTACACAGCGGCTTCCCCCACTACACAGCAGCTTCCCCCACTGCACAGCAGCTTCCAAGCTGCAGGGAGAGCGGGAGTGCACGGGCACCAAACTGTGCCTCTTGGGGGTGTTGCAGCGGATTTTTAAACAAATATTTTCCTCTCCTTTATTCTAGGTCCTGGAAGAACTGTGCCTCACCTCCGTCTCCCTGCCTCTGTCTGCTCCCTCTACTCCCCAGGCCTTGCTGTCAGCACCTGCAACAGAGCTGTCCCTGCTGTGGTCTGGAGAAAGTTCCAGCCAGGCCCTCTGTGGTGCATCTATCCCTTGGGGTGGGGCATCCAGGGTATTGAATCTACAAAAATGCATCCATTTCACTTCCAAGTCAGCTCTGTGCACACCAAGCTGTGTGCAGGATAGGCTACCCTAGAGAGCCTGGGTACCCACGCAGCCTTCCACGAAGCCCCACCTATATGGCTGCTGCGGGTTCTCCTCATCCTGTGCTCACCGGGAAGGCTGGCAGATCCACACCAGAAACCATGGGCTGGGGAGAAGCAGGGCCTTGGTGCTATAGAGATCTGCCCAAGCATTCTTCTGCAAGCCCCAAGAGAGAGGAGTGAGCAAGCCTCAGGGGCGTGACAGGTGCTCAGGAGAGAGCAGGACACACACAGAACCTGGAGAGAGCCAGAGGAGGGACCGGCTGCAGAGAAGCCCATCGCCTGCCAGCACTGACGTGGACGTTGGGACAAGGTCAACCCCCAGCCCAGGGCTCCTCCTGCTGCTCTCAGCCTGGCCTGCTGTGCACCGTTCAGCTGGGCAGGGCTGCAGATGTGCCCTGTGTGCTTGTGCTCCAGCCGCACCAGCCCTGGCTCCCAGTGCTCACTGGGTCCCCACTGCAGCAATGGAGCAGTGAGGAGACCAGTTTGGAGCCATCTAGACCCACCCCGCCCTGCGGCGTCTCAATTGCATGCTGAATTGGGCACATTCTGCAAACTCTATGAGCCTCGGTTTCCTCGCCTGTACAATGGGGATAGCAGGATTCCTGGGGACAGCCCAAGGCGTACCTGTCCTTCAGTAAATGCTGGTAAACAGCATAAAATAGAGCTGGGAAAGATTAAAAAAACAGAGCCAGCATCCAGAGCAGGGCCTGCCCGTCGTTGGTGTTTATGTCGCCGTAGCAGCGACCAGGCAGGTAGGTGACTTGCTCCTGGGGGCAGGCCCCTGTTGAATGACCTCCCAGGACGAAGAGCAGATCCCACCCCCTTAGTCCCCAGAACTCCTCACCTTGCAGCCCACTCCTCACACCAGGTCCTCTTCCCTGCAGGTTTCTGCTGGTGCCCCAGCCCTGCAGATTCCTCACTCCCACGCCTCAGCCTGAGAATCCTTCCTCCGGAAACACAAGGTGAGCACCTGTGACATGCAGATTCCCCAGGGTCTTTTCCTCATCAGCCCCATGCCCGATGCTGTTGTTCGCCTCTCTACAGGTGGGAAATGGAGACCCAGAGTGGTCAGGAGGCAGCTCCAGGGAGACAGAGTTCCAAGCCACACTTGTGCCTGTCTGTCTCCAAAACCCAGGTGGCCTTTCCAGGGCGAAGGTGTCTGAGTGTCCCTGAGGCCCAGCAGGTGGCTGTGTCAGGAGATCTGAGCAGCCCTGGCCCTGGTGTAAAGAAAGCCTGGGACTCTATCGCCAGAACCTAAGGGGTAGGTCATTGGCAGAGGCAGGGGCAGGCACAGCACAGAGAGGCGGCCCAGAGGCACCTGACACTTAGGAGCGTGGATGCTGACTCTGCTGGGGGCTTTGCCCCTGAGTGAAAGTCACTAAGCCATTGTCATGTTCTAAAGCATACATCTCAGAATCTCAGGGTCTGCAGAAGACTTTGGGGACCTCAGTTCCCCGCCCTCCCATGCTTCCCCCCGAGCTGGAGCCCCACCTCCCCACCTCCCTACCTCCCCATTGTCCTCGGAGTCCCCGGCTGGCCTCTCTTAGTCCCTTGGGAAGTTCACAACATTTGCAGTCCCATATCCCGGAACAAGCAGCTGGGCCTGTCCCTGGGGCGGTGGGACGTACGCTGCCTCCACAGCTGCAGGACGGGATCCGGGTTCCCGGGTGTCCGCCCTTCTCTGAAGAATATATACCCATCCTGGTGAAACCATAAAATCCTCACCATACGGCCGGGCGTGGTGGCTCACGCCTGTAATGCCAGCACTTTGGGAGGCCGAGGCGGGTGGATCACGAAGTCAGGAAATCGAGACCATCCTGGCTAACATGGTGAAACCCCGTCTCTACTAAAAATACAAAAAATTAGCCGGCCGTGGTGGCGGGCGCCTGTAGTCCCAGCTACTCAGGAGGCTGAGGCAGGAGAATGGCGTGAACCCGGGAGGCGGAGCTCGCAGTGAGCAGAGATCGCGCCACTGCATTCCAGCCTGGGCGACAGAGCGAGATTCTGTCTCAAAAAAAAAAAAAAAAAAAAATCCTCACCACGACAATGCTGATGGCAGCCGTGGGCCACTGAGCCGTTTCTCGATTCCCCGTGCCCACATTTGGCCCAGAGTATTACACCTAATCCTTCCCGCAGTGTGTGCGGTTGGTATGAGCCCCATGTCACGGATAAGAGGCACAGAGGCAGAGTGCTGGTAGCCTGTGCCCTGGTGGCAGCCCAGGGTTCCCTGGTCGTCCTGATGCCAAAGCTCACCAGCTTCCCTGTGCTGTCCCCTCTCAGAAAGCCGCCTGCAGTGCGCCTGTGGGGGCGGGGGGGTGGCGCATGTGTGCCTGGGAAACATGCCTGTGCCGCTGTAGATGACATCGGACTCGCCCCCTCCTGCAGGAGGCAGCCTGGGGCTTCTGGCTCATCTCTATTCTGGCTGGCAGGAGCCAGCCCTTGTCAAAGCTGTCTCGGCCGCTAGAGCTGGGCTTCAGGTGTGAGCCCATGCCTAGGACATGGGCAAGTCCACAGCGGAGCCAGTGCATGCCGGGCCTCAGAGCCTCCTGTGTGATGGGAGCCCTCACCTGCTCTGAGAGTGGCGCAGCTCTCAGGAGGGGTCACCTCTGCCTTAGGCTCAGCTCAGCCAGACAGGCTAGCCTCTTACACTGCACACAGTAGGTGCTCAAGAGGGAGTTTTTGGTAATAAATTAATGAAGGAAGGAGGAAGAGAAAGGAATACAGGGGAGGAAGGAAGGGAGGGAGGGAGAAAAGGAGGAAGGGAGGGAGGGGAAAGAAGGGAGGGAGGGAGGGAGAAAGGGAGGAAGGGAGGAGAGAGGGAGGGAGGAAGGGAGGGAGGGAGGAGGAAAGAAGGGAGGGAAGAAGGGAGGGAGGGAGGGATGATGGGAAGGAGGGAGGGAGGGAGGGAGAAAGGAAGGGACAGAGGCGGGGGGGAGGGAGTGAGAGAGGAAGGGAGGAGGGAGGGAGGAGGGAGGAAGGGAGGGAGAGAGGAAGGGAGGAGGGAGGGAGGGAGGGAGGAAGGGAGGAAATGCTCTTTGTCCCAGCAGCCTGCTCTGAGCAAGGCCCTGGAAGCCACACATCTCTGCTCTGTGGCTCTGGGCGCGCTGGGTCCATGGAGGTCCACAAGGGCTCAGCAGGGTGTCCTGGAACCACAAGAACAGGATGGAGGCTGTGACCAGGGCAGAGGCCCCTTGGACAGTGACCCTGAGGCAGCTCTCCAGGGACACAGGGTCAGGACGGGGGTCGGGATGAAGGAGGCAGTGCAGACAGGAAAGCTGGCCTGGACCCAGCCCCCTGCACATCAGTGCAGCTGCAACCCCCGGCCTCCACCTCCCCACAGCCCTCCTGTGCTGCAGGCTCCGAGATCACGGCCTTCCCCACAGCCACGTGACAGGGCCCTGGTACTGGGGAAAAGAGCGGCAGCAGCATTACATGTGCAATTGGGAAAATTATGGACATTATTGATATTTATAAAAAGACAATTTTTTCCAATCCCATGTCGATGAAGAGCCACGGGTCACTTTTTCCTGTGCCTGGAGTCTCTTCTGCAATGGAAGACGGCAAGGATCCTTGGAGAGCCGCCGACTCCACATCCTAGGGAGGAAATAGCTGGAAACACCTAGAACATCCTGTTTTTGCCAGAAAGCAAGGATGCTTTCCAGACACCAGGGTTTGTTCCAGAAGGACAAAGCATCCTGCTTGAAGGCTCTCCCTCCTGCCAAGTTATAATAATCTGAGCACAAAAACAATAATAATTACAACACTGGTTAATTAAATCAGTTGAGTTTCAGAAGGTCTCTCGGTCCGTAAGGCTCCTCACAGGAGGAAAGTTAACACACAGCGTGCCACCCCTCATGGTGCGGGCTGCAGACTTCCTCCCTAGGGAGAGAACAAGGCCAGGGCTGCCCTGCCGGACACAACCCAGGCCCAGCCGTGAAGGTGCTCCAGGAGCCTGTTCCGGCCTGTGCCACATCCAGGCTTGGATGGGGCTGGAGATACTGGCCTTGCATCCTTTCACTCCTCTCCACTCCCCGTAGGCTGGACCTGCACCTGCCAGGTGGCCATGGCCTTGGTGTGGGAGCAACATGGGGAGACCTGGGTTCCTGAGTGGCCATGACCATCAACCTAAAGCAATCAGTTCAGGATTGTTATGTGGGAGCAACAATTGTCCAGCTCCTTCAAGCTGCTGCATCCAGGGTTCTCTTCATTCCATTATGGATATAGCCTAAGAAATGGTGACAGTAAAGGGTCTCATACAACATGTCCCATTTTTATTAATTTTAATAAACAGGGGAAATTGAATATACATGGGTAGTTCATTTGTTGAACTAAGCTTCTATCTGCTTATAAAGGTTGGATATACATTTACTTTTCTGTCTAAGAGGAGAAGAGCGTTTGCAGGAAACTGAGACAGCAGTGTCTGTGTTAAGAGTAGGAAGGCAGGGCCTGCTCCAGAACCTGCCCCCACATCCCAGAGACCACGGTGCCCCCAGGGTGGCCTGCCCGAGCCCATATCCCAAAAGGCAGAGCTTGTTCACAGGCTCCGTCCTTCAGCACCCAAGACAAGATACCTGCCAGTGCTAATGACCGGTCCACGTATAACAGTCTGGGCCAGGGAACCCCAAGGAGGAAAACCCCAAGGCACTCCTGTGGACTGAAGGTTTGCATCCCCACCAGATCCCCTGTGGGATAGTGTATTGGTCCGTTCTCACACTGCCAATAAAGACATACCTGAGACTGGGTAAGTTATTAAAAAAAAAAAAAAAAAAGGCTTAATTGACTCATACTTCCATATGGCTCGGGGGGCCTTGGAAAACTTGCAATCATGGCAGAGGGGGAAGCAAACACATCCTTCTTCACATGGCAGCAGTAAGGAGAAGTGTGGAGCAAAAGAGGGGAAAGCCCCTTATAAAACCATCAAATCTCCTGAGAGCTCAGTCACTATCACGAGAACAGCATGAAGGTAACCGCCCCCATGATTCAGTTGCCTTCCACTGGGTCCCTCCCACGTGACATGGGGATTATGGGAACTATAATTAAAGATGAGATTTGGGTGGGGACACAGCCAAACCATATCACATGTCTTGAGAGGTGAGGACTTTGGGAGGTGATTAGGGTCAGATGAGGTCCTGAGGGTGAGACCCCACAGTGGTCCCTTATGAGAAGAGATTCCAGGGACACAGCCTCTCTCCACCATGTGAGGACACAGCAAAACGGCCCTGTCTGCAAATCAGGAAGGGAGCCCTCACCAGACACCAAATCTTCCAGCCCCTTGCTCTTGGACTTCCCAGCCTCCAGAACTGTGAGAAATAAAGAGCTATTATTTAAGGTCCCCGGCTGTGGTATTCTTACAGCAGCCCAAAGTGACTCAGACAGACACACATCCTAAAGAAAACACCAGGGTGCAAAACAGAGAAAGATGAGAGCCCAAAGAGTCTGTCAGCATAAGCCGTGAACTTGAACAATGAAGGGAAGCTCAGCTGCACAGGGGCTGCAGATTTGGGAGACACTCCAGGTCCATGTCATGTTCTCCAGACTCCACGGACACCCTGCAGGACCAGAGGAGGTGTCAGTGAAGGCAGGTGTTACTGTAACACCAGAATGTCACCCAGGAGTGGTGGCTCCAGGAGATAGGAGGACAGGGAGGCAGAGGGGGAGGCGGGCAGAAGGGGAAGGAGGGAACAAAGAACAGATAAGACAATGAAACGAAAATTAACAGGCCATTATGTCACCGGATTTTTAGGCTTGAAATCCAAAACCGTGTGTTCTGCTTTTTGAAGCGTTGAAAGCAATAAGGAGATAAATAGATTACTTCCATGATTTTAACTGAATGTTTAGAAGAGTTTGATTGTAATCAATGTTTACATGTCTGGGGAAATGTAACTGTTGAATTCCTGTTTTGATGTATTAGTCATGTAAGCCCTGTGTAAATATTTAGAGAAATGATGGCTGTTCGATGTCTTCAAGGAGTATTTGTCATTTATAGATTCAGAGAAGTGAGGCAGAGGAAAGGCCCCTCCTGGACACCCAGGTCCCTTGGCTTGAAGATTTCCCGGCTGAGTGAACCCACACCGCCCACCCTGTCCCACTGTTCTCCTGCTTGCAGCACCCCCAGAAAGCTCTTCCTTGGCACCAGCCCCCACTCAGCCAGGTGGAGACCCTGCCGGAGCCTTGACCCCTGCCCTCACCCTCACTGCCTCCAGCCCCCCACGCAGGGCTGGGCACCTTGAGGTCAGTGAGAGTGCTGGGCACTGAAGCCCTACAGCGAAAAGTGATGTCTGAGTGGACGAATGAGTGATTGACAGAACCCTAGAACGTGGACTTTGTAAAGCAAAGAAGTGGCCTGGTGATGCCCCCACGCTGGTCTACACCTTCCTCACCATCCCCATCAGAATCCCAGCTGACTTTGTTGCAGACAGATGGGGACAGAATCATTCTAGAACACATGTGGAAACACACTGGCCCAGAAGAGCCAAGGGAATCTTGAGAAAGAACAACCAAGTAGGAGGACTCCGGCTTCCAAGCCGAGCACACAGCGACAGCAGCAAGGCGGCGTGGCGTGGCGCAGGGAGAGACAGCCAGACCCGTGCAGCAGACCTGAGGGCCACAAACAGGCCCGTTGTCTCTGTCCACTGACTTTCAACATGGTGGCCAAGGCCAGTCTTATGGGGAAAGAATCATCTCTTCCAGGAGGAGCCTGGACCAGGGTGCATGGCTCGGCGGCTCACCGGGTGCCTAATAAACATCAACCCAGGCCAGTTCTACAGCTGCCCAGTGAGCCCCTGCCCTGGGCCGGGCACCGGAGGTACAGGGTGTAACCAGGAGGCCCCAGTCTCGCCTAGGGGTATCACTGGAATAGAGTGAAGCAACCCCGGCTGGTGTGAACAGCAGAGAGGGCACATCTGAGACACGCGGGAGGAAGGGGAGGCAGCGATGTTCTCCGCGGGGGGCACAGGAGCAGTGAGGGCTCCCCAGGCCTGCTGCTCCCGGGACAGGGCCCCTGCCACGGCAGACGTGGAAGCAGGGATCGTCCAGGGATCCTGGTCACCAGAGCCCCCTGCCCATGCGAGTGGGAAATTGCTGGAGACGTGGGCTGGGACAGTCCCTGCACCCTCCGGACACACTGCCAAGGTGCTGGACCTCAGGTGGGCAGCGAGGAACCTTTGGAAGGTGAGTAGGTGGGTCAGGGCTGCGCGTTCAAAGATGGCCTGAGACCTACAGCATGAGGGAGGGAAGTCCGGCCTGCCGCAAGCCCTCCTCACCTCCACGCCTCCACTTTCCTGCCCCCGCCTGCAAGAGGGCACCAGGGTCCTGGCCTCCCCAGACTTCACAGGGGATGCACAGCCTGGCGGCAACACGCCCAGGCTCCGAGGAAGGCCGCCGGGCTCCGGCATGATGGTGTCGCTTAATAGATGTGTGATGCGGCAAGCTTCTTCCTTGCCTCCTGTGGGGTCACTGCAGCTTCTGTCTCACAGGCTGATGGTGCCTGGTTGAAACTAAACACTCAATAAATGTCAGTCATTTTCCTTACATAAAATCTGTGCTTTGAAGAGGCTGCTGAATAATTGGAAACTCTGTTCCTGCTTCAGCTAAATTTGAATACTTAGATGGAAAACCGGGCCTTTCATTTTTACTGGGGAAGGGATTTAACTCAGTCTTTTGGAAGTACTTAAGAAAGCAGAGAATGTCTCTTTTCTCATAGAATATTGTACCCTGAATCAAAACAGAGTGTCAAATTATCTTAATGGTTGTTATATAAAGTGATGCTTAGTCATTTTCTTAAACTATTTGTCTGAAATGGGAAATTTCTCTAAATCACATATAAGACTGAAACCAGCTAAAATTCATTTTTCACTCCAACAAAATCAACGGTAAGTGTCCCGCAGCTGAGAGTCTTAAAATCACGGTAATTGCAAGGACAATATTATTCACGGCACAAGCGGCCCCGCCCGCATGTCAATACCCTCACCGACTGTCACGTTCAAGGTGTGATCATCTCCAGCAGGCAGACCAGCTGCGGCAGGGATGGACACACCACATGGCAGGACGCCAGCCACACACACCAGCTCAGCACCCAACCAGAGAGAATCTTCTGGAGCCAGCACCCCCGCCGGCGTGGGCCGCCTCCTTGGTTGCCAGCAACTCCGCTTTGAAGATGGAAAGTTTTGCCATGGGCCAGGGCTCTGCAGTTTGGCTTCTGAATTCAGTCCACGGGGACAGACAGGGTTTGCTAAGATAAAGCCACGTCTCGACGACGCCGTGTCGTGGAAGGTGCCCCGACTGCTGGTGGCAGGGCCCAGCCAGTGTTTGGGCCAGCAGCAGGAATAGCCAATTTTGGTCCCTGCAGCTGCAGCAGCTGCCGGGAAGCTGGGCAATAAAGTGGCCCCCATTTTAAACGGATGGAGCTGCAGTGGGGGGGCGGCCGGGCTGCAGAATGAACCGTGAGCCTCCTGGAGCGATGGTGAAGTTTAAGGATTCGAGTTCTTGACTCAGAGCATCTGGGGTCTTCCAAGCCCTGGAGCAGCGCCCTCTCCCTGGCTGCCCTTCACTCGTTCCGCAGGCACCAATCAAAGACCCCCGAGTGCCTCCCAGAGGGGGTGTGTCCAGGGCTCCCACTTGGCCAGGAGGTGCTCCACCCCAGGCCCCCTTGTGCCGCTGGGCCTCCCCAAGCCTTGGTCCCTGTGGACCTGAGCCAGCATGATGCCTGCTGTGTGGGGTTGCTGTGAGGACGGAGCTGGTGACCCACGGAAGGCTCTCCGCAGGGCCGGTGCACAGACGTGCTCTGCCATCGGAAGCCACCATGTGCACACAGGCCACCAATAGGGCCTCACAGTCCTGCCAGGGGTCAGGCAGGAAAGGATGAGGGCCCAGAGTGAGGGCTCCGGTGGACTTCCTGCAAGGCAAAGTGAGGCACAGAGAGAGGTTGAGGTCACCTCCATCTGGGCACCAGCTCAACAGACAACCCCCAAGGAGAAGGTGCCCCTGGGCTGAGGTCTGGAGAAGTCGGTTTTTGTCTGGTGGAGTTTGGGGATATGGGCATTCCAGGCTAAAAGCTCAATCTAAGCAAGGGCCTGAAAGCTTGAAATCCCCCGAGCCCCATTTGGGGGCTGCAGTAGACTGTGTGCACACAAGACTAGCAAGAAACAACTGGTGGGGGTGGCGGAGCAAGGGACAGAACGTGCAAGACCTTGCATGTCAGGCATCGGCTTTGGCCCGCAGCCCAAGGGCAATGGGGAGCCATGGAAGAGGTTTGTGCAGGGGAGTTAAGCCAGAAGAGTGCTTAGGGAGGCTGTCCCAGGTATATCTTCAGGTGCAGGAGCAGGGCAGCCTGGACCATGCCACCTAGAGCAGACGAAGAGGGCACAGATGAAAGCCAAACCTGATTCAAAACAATAAGACTTCTTAGTGGGCAGGTGACATTATTTTTTAGGTTATTGGAGTCATTATTGTTATCATTATTAAATAGCCTCCATCTTATAGGGATATTAGAATTTCATGCTTTTCAAAGTATTTACACATATTTTGGCTCATTTGATTCTTCCAAGAGTCAGTGAGGTCAGGGTGCTTCTCGTTAGTGTCATTCCTGTTTTCCACACGTGCACAACTTAGCCTCTTACTTGAAGCCAGATACCTGTGTGGATTGCATTAGGATGGACATGCAGACCCCCAGTGCCTTGTC
Source organism: Nomascus leucogenys (assembly GCF_006542625.1). Taxonomy (NCBI): domain Eukaryota; kingdom Metazoa; phylum Chordata; class Mammalia; order Primates; family Hylobatidae; genus Nomascus; species Nomascus leucogenys. Next base: position 80,095,583 of record NC_044400.1, read on the forward strand.
CTGGGACTCGGGGACCGCAGACTCTTTAACTACTCATCCGAGGAATTGAATCTTAGCAGCATTTACTTTAGAAGGTTTTAGGTCCAAGTGTCAGAGTGCAGGCTAGAGACCCACGCTGCCCTCAGATCCTCATTGCGGTCTTAGTTGCAGACCCAAAAAAGTGCAAATTTAGAGTATGTGTGTGTCGTGTGTGTGTTTGTGTGACTGTGTGTGAGTGTGGGGTGTGTGTGTTTGTGTGGGTGGTGTGTGTTTGTGTGTAGTGTGTGTGTGAGTGGTGTGTGTGGTGTGTGTGTTTGTGTGTGGTGTGTTTGTGTGTGTGCTGTGTGTGTGGTGTGTGTTTGTGTATGTGAGGTGTGTGTGTGGTGTGTTTGTGTGTGGTGTGTGTGTGGTGTGTGTTTGTGTGTGGTGTGTTTGTGTGTGGTGTGTGTTTTGTGTGGTGTGTGTGTGGTGTGTTTATGTGTGGTGTGTGTTTGTGTGTGGTGTGTGTTTGTGTGTGGTGTGTGTATGTTGTGTTTGTGTGTGGTGTGTGTGTGTGTGTGTGTTTAAACTGAGCACATGAGATCAACAGAAATCATCAGACTTCAGGAAATTAAGGTCAAGAAAAACCATCATTCGTAGAAAGGGTTTTCTCCTCCTCTCCTCCCCCAACTTCTCCATTCCCCTTTCTTCTCCTTTCTCTCTCACCAGGGATCCTCCTCCTGTCACCTTCAGCTCCTCCCAGCTCCATCCTCTCCCTCCCTTTCTCATTCCCTCCTTCCTTCCCTCCCTTCCTTCCTTCCTATTATTATTGGTGTCCTAAGAATTCAGGCAGTGCCTTTAAAATTCCTGTTCTCTCTCAGTCAGCTATTGCTGGGTAACAAAGGCTTAAAACATAGACCATTCACTTAGCTCAAGATTCTGAGGTTCAGCAATTCAGGCTGGGCTCAGCTGGGAGGTTCTTCACTGGGCCCCTCATGCGTCGGCCAGCAGAGGCAGGTTGAGAGAGTGGTTTTGCTAGTTCCACTTGAGCTTCCTCACATCTCAGGGACTTCTTCAAGAAAGACAGGTGGCTCAGCTCTGTTCATGCTGCCCTGTCCCCAGCAGGCCAGCACAGCCTGGCTCATATGGTGGCAGCAGGATAGATGGGAGGTGAGGGAAGGAAAGAAGGAAGGAAGGGATTAAGTGGGTAAAAGGATGCATGGATGGATGGATGGGTGGATCAAGGAGTGAATGGATGCATGGATGGATGGACAGATGGATGAGTGTATGAGTGGGTGAATGGATGGGGGTGTGGGTGGGTGGCTGGATGGATGAGGATGGATGGATGGATGGATGGATGAATGGATGGATGGATGAGTGGATGGGTGGGTGAATGGTTAGGTGGGTGAGTGGGTGGATGGATGGATAGATGAATGGATGGATGAGTGGATGAGTAGGTAAATGGATGGGTGGGTGGATGGATGCTGGATGGGTGGGTGAATGGACGGGTGGTGGTGGGTGGGTGGATGGATGGATGAATGGATAGAGGGGTGGATGGATGGATGAATGGATAGAGGGGTGGATGGATGGATGGATGGATGGATGGATGGATGGATGGATGAGTGGATGGGTAGGTAAATGGATGGGTGGGTGGATGGATGCCTGGATGGGTGGGTGAATGGACGGGTGGGTGGGTGGGTGGGTGGATGGATGGATGAATGGATAGAGGGGTGGATGGATGGATGAATGGATAGAGGGGTGGATGGATGGATGGATGGATGGATGAATGGATAGAGGGGTGGATGGATGGATGGATGGATGGATGGATGGATGGATGAGTGGATGGGTGGGTGAATGGCTAGGTGGGTGAGTGGGTAGATGGATGGATAGATGAATGGATGGATGAGTGGATGAGTAGGTAAATGGATGGGTGGGTGGATGGATGAATGGATGGGTGGGTGAATGGACGGGTGGGTGGGTGGGTGGGTGGATGGATGGATGAATGGATAGAGGGGTGGATGGATGGATGGATGGATGGATGGATGGATGGATGGATGAGTGGATGGATGGATGGATGGATGGGTAGGTAAATGGATGGGTGGATGGATGGATGACTGGATGGGTGGGTGAATGGACGGGTGGGTGGGTGGGTGGGTGGATGGATGGATGAATGGATAGAGGGGTGGATGGATGGATGGATGGATGGAGGGATGGATGAGTGGATGGGTGGGTGAATGGTTAGGTGGGTGAGTGGGTGGATGGATGGATGAATGGATAGAGGGGTGGATGGATGGATGAATGGATAGAGGGGTGGATGGATGGATGGATAGATGAATGGATGGATGAGTGGATGAGTAGGTAAATGGATGGGTGGATGGATGGATGACTGGATGGGTGGGTGAATGGACGGGTGGGTGGGTGGGTGGGTGGATGGATGGATGAATGGATAGAGGGGTGGATGGATGGATGGATGGATGGATGGATGGATGGATGGATGAGTGGATGGGTAGGTAAATGGATGGGTGGGTGGATGGACGGGTGGGTGGGTGGGTGGGTGGATGGATGGATGAATGGATAGAGGGGTGGATGAATGGATAGAGGGGTGGATGGATGGATGAATGGATAGAGGGGTGGATGGATGGATGGATGGATGGATGGAGGGATGGATGGAGGGATGGATGAGTGGATGGGTAGGTAAATGGATGGGTGGGTGGATGGACGGGTGGGTGGGTGGGTGGGTGGATGGATGGATGGATAGAGGGGTGGATGGATGGATGAATGGATAGAGGGGTGGATGGATGGATGAATGGATAGAGGGGTGGATGGATGGATGGATGGATGGATGGATGGATGGAGGGATGGATGAGTGGATGGGTAGGTAAATGGATGGGTGGGTGGATGGATGACTGGATGGGTGGGTGAATGGACGGATGGATGGATGGAGGGATGGATGGAGGGATGGATGGATGGAGAGATGGATGAGTGGATGGGTGGTGAATGGACGGGTGGGTGGGTGGGTGGGTGGGTGGATGGATGGATGAATGGATAGAGGGGTGGATGGATGGATGGATGGATGGATGGATGAGTGGATGGGTAGGTAATGGATGGGTGGGTGGATGGATGGATGAATGGATAGAGGGGTGGATGGATGAGTGGATGGGTAGGTAAATGGATGGGTGGGTGGATGGACGGGTGGGTGGGTGGTGGGTGGATGGATGGATGAATGGATAGAGGGGTGGATGAATGGATAGAGGGTGGATGGATGGATGAATGGATAGAGGGGTGGATGGATGGATGGATGGATGGATGGAGGATGGATGGATGGAGGGATGGATGAGTGGATGGGTAGGTAAATGGATGGGTGGGTGGATGGATGAATAGGATGGGTGGATTAATGCATAGGTACATGGTGAATGAATAATCGTGAATGGATGGACGGATAGATGTATATGTGGGGAACAGATGGATGAGCACACAAACTGCCTGCCTGGGAGTCTGGAGACCTAAGATTGTCTGGACCTATAAGTTCCTCCACAGACTCAGCCCTGCCCCTAACAGCAATGCTGTTAAAATTAATCATGGATTTTTCCTTTTTCGTTCTAAATGTACTGAGTAGCTGAGCCTGCTGGTGGTTTGCAGAGTGGGTTTCATCTGCTCTCAAAGCCAGTCCACATGAAGCCCAGCCTTGGTAGCTGTTTTTCTTCCTCTATCCTTCGAGCAGACGCATTTGGCAGACAGCAGATTTTGTCATTTTTCTTCACTTGGGCTGTTATTCCTGAGTCATAACTCATGCTCACGGGAAGGCTGGACTTCTCAGTAATGATATTGAAATTGGATCCCTGGGCACAGGGCATGCAGCAAGCCAGTGAGGCCCTGGCATGCCAATGAGGCAGGCCTGGCCTGGCAGTGCCCAGGGCTGTCTGTCTGGAGAGGGGCTGCTCTTGTACAGCATCTCCCTGAGCCAGGGCCTGGGCTGCGCCTCAGCAACCTCCCAACTGCCTCCAACTTGCACAGCAGAACCACAAGAAAATCCCCAGTGAGCATCTCCTACTGAAGGACCTAATGTGTCTTACCCAGGAATGACCATGTCCCAGGGACAGCTCTGAGCACGGGCGTCTGTGGTAAGAATAGGACCATGTGCCCGGGAGTCAGGCCCTTGTCACTGAGTCCAGTTCAGAAAGCCCCTGGGCCTATATTCAGCTGCGAATGCAAAAGACACAAATCAGACCACACCATTGTAGGACCCAGAAAAAAATGCAAATGCATGGTCCTCACCTAAAATTATTCACAGTTTCAGGATGACAACAACAGAGAATTAAACCAAGCACCGAGTCCCCTTGAGCACTGAGACCTCCTGAGCCCAGGGTCCTCCTGATCACTGCGTCCTCCTGAGCCTGGGGCCCTCCTGAGTGGGGTTCTGTGTGTCTGCTGGGGGCACAGCCTGTGAAGCTGGCCAGGGACCCAGCTTTGGCTCTGAGCTCCCTGAGGCTCTGCTCTCTACAGGACTGGGTTGAGTAATTTTGCTCACAGCCCAGCTGCAGGTTATCAGCTGGGGCCATGCAAGTAGGTGCCACTAAGGACAGTCTTGCAGGTGGCCATTATTCAGGTGGCAGGCACTTCCTCCTCACGCTGCCTCATCACCGTTGCCCATCTTCTCCCCAGTGGCCGGCCTGAGCATGCTGTGGACCTTGGTGGACGGGACCCAGGCTGTCTGTTGCTGCTGTGGTTCTGTTTGCAAAGCTCCCCTTGTCACCGGGGATGCAGGTTCTGCCTGGAAAGGCTGTCCCTGGCTTCCCCCTGGCCTGTCCTCCCCCCGCCTGGTTGAGTTGCTGTTCTACAGTCTCCATTGCAACCTCACCTTTTCCGAGGTCGCCCGTGGGTTGGCACACACTGTTGGCCATGCAACCTCTGCCGCCTCTCCAGAGGATGGCAAGGAAGAAGATGAGGTGAAACAAAGGCACTCACACACACGGGTGCACTCTCACACACACGGGTGCACTCTCACACCCACTACACTCTCACACCCACTACACTCTCACACCCACTACACTCTCACACACACCGGTGTGTGCCTGAGGGGTAACCAGGAGGGGAGCATACCCTAGGAGGGCCGCCTCTGTAGCCTGGGCCCCAGCACGACCACCGGAGGAGGGACCTGAGTGGACGCCACATCCATCAAGACCACAGCGTGAAGCAGGACCAGTCAGTCCTTGCCGTGAGCAGACCCAGCCCACCCTGAAGCCCGAGAGGAACACGCGCTCCCCTCCTCAGGCCTGGGCGGGCGCCTGCGGCTGTTCTGCAGCAGCGCTGACAGGCGCGTGCCCCCCACAGCCCGTCTCCATCAGACGCTGCGTGAGACTCCCGACAGCTCCACGTCACTCTTGTGAGCTTCAAGGATCTGACCTTTTTATTTGTTGTTGCAAGGTTTGCAAAATCCTTTTGGATCTTTTGATGTGTGTAGAATCTTCCTGAAGGTCTGGGTTCTAAGTCTGAGGACAAGCCTGGTGGTGGGCAGGGTGTGTTAGATAAGCGGCTGGGCCCTGGTGAATATTTTCATTTTGGAAGGCACTAGCTCTGAGAATGGTGCACACATGCAGGGGTGCCCTGGGCACCTGCCCCTGCCCGGCACAGGTCATGGGAAGCTATTAGGAACCCTAGGCTGAGTATCGGATCCCAGCTGTATAGCCTCCCTTTGCTCTTCCCTCACCCCGTGACATCCTGGGGCAGGCGCTCCTCCTCACTGTGGACCTCACGTGCCCCATCTGCCCAAGGGGACAACCAGACGGGCTCCGGGGCCTTCTGAGGCCAGCTCAGCTCTGGTCTTTGGCCCCGTCCACAGCCCGCCCTCCACTCCCCAGCTCCTCTGAATTCTTGTCACTTTGGCTTGGCTGGCAGGGAGGGCACCCCCAACCTGCTTCCAGCCTGCAGACCCCGCTGCCACCCAGTGTGGAAGGCTGGGCAGGAGAACGGCCACCACCCAGGTGTCCCCGTCAGAGTTCTGACTCTACGGCTGCTTCTGACACATCCAAGGGTGTTTTCTTCCACCTCTGCCTCCCTGAGACAGCGTTTCCCGGGGGAGCCCTGAGCACTCCCTGGCTCTACCAGCCCTTCCTTTCACCCCAGGGCCCCCAGCTGCCTCAGGGCCCTCTCACCTCCTGCCACAGTGACAAGGTTAGGGTCAGGGTCAGGGTCACCACACACACACACACACCACACACACGCACACACCACACACATACACACCACACACATCACACACACTATACACTACACACACACATACAGCACACTACACAACACACACACCACGCACATCACACACAAGTCCTGGCCATGAGGGGCCGACTGCTAGAGAGGCTGTTTAGCCTCCTGGTTGTCAAGGGAGAGCAGTCGCCTCCTTGCGAGTCTGCCATGCAGCTGCTTCCTGGCTGGGTGCCCAGGCCAGGCTCGGTTCCCTGGGCCGGCAGCTGCAGGGATGGTCTGAGCTCTGCCTTTCAGGATGGCTGGGTGGTTGTCCGCTTGTGTGTTCAGACGCTCACAGCTCAGCTGTCTGCAGGTCGTGCCTGTCTAACGGGGGATCCTGACCCCACCCCCAGGAAGACCGTAGGGGATTACGTGAATGACAGGGCGGACACCAGCCCCGACACAAGCAACCCCACAGGGCCGCTGAACCGTGACCAGGATGCCCGTCCTCAGGGTGGTGATTTTGGACCCCACCCCACCCCTCCGCGCAGGCAGGTCACATTCAAGTTCTTTCCTTGACCCGCAAGAGGTCCGGAGGCTCCGGGGCATCCCCAGGTCCCCAGCCCCAGCCTCTGGTCGGTCAGAGACAATGGGCAGTTCCGCAGATCCCCTCCAGGCTCTGCCCAAAGCTTGCCTGTCTCTCATCTGGGATAAGCTCCTGGTGTGGGTTACAGCCCAGAGGAATGTCACCCGCAACCGCTGGACATGGAGAGCCCCAAAGAAATCAGAGCTGGACCAAGGGCTGAAAATGAAGGAAAAATGTGCAGGGTGAGACTGTGTATGGGGACAGCGCTACGTACCCATGGGGAACACCCAGACCTGAAACGCCCAGGGACAGGTGTGTGCCCAGCTGCCGGTGACGCCAGGCTCTGCACTGCCGGGAGAGGCCAGGCAGAGCCGTCTCAGTGAGAAAGCGCCGGATAGCCCCTCCCCAGAGAAGCACCCCCTCCCCTCATTGGTGAAGGGAGCCACTGGGGATCTGGGAGTTTTTGGAAGGGCCTGTGGGGGATCAAAGGGAGGAGGTGAGCCCTGAGAGCTGGCTGCGGACTCCCAGGGAGTGGCTGCGTGTCCCAGCGGGGAGCTCCATGCTATCCAGTCAGGTGGGTAGGCATGTGCCTGTTGGTGCAGAGGCAGATAGCAGGGGCTGGAGTCCAGGAGAGGGGTGGCCCCTGCAGCAAGTCTGTGGTGGGGGGGCGTTCAGAGGGAGCCGGGAGAGGTGTGGGACCCCTGCTCACCAGGTCCCTGGTTTAATAAAACGTGACCAGAATGACTCCATCTTGAAGTGTGTAACTAGGCACTCACAAGGCACCTATGAGGTAATGCTTGTGTTCTGAAAATAGCCACATCCTAAGCTGACCACCAGTGATAATTGCAGAATATTTATGGCCATACAGGACATTTCCTGGCAAGCCTGAGGGACATCCCGATGTCCTGAGAGTGGAGGCCGCTGTACTCAGAGGTGAGGAGAGTGGGCAGCTGAGGCTGGAGGATGCATGGTCCCTGACAGTCCTCCGTTTAGTGAGAGCGTCTGCACGTTCCAGGCTCCACTGGAGCTCCTGACGGTTTCTTACGAAATAGCAGCACCAGCGGAGACGGTGCCTTCATCCTCCCGCTTTCGGAGGACGCCCTACTCTGTAACGAAGTCATTTCCAATCAACTTGCCTCTTTCACTGAGCTCTGTGACTCGCTTGAATTCTTTCCTGAGTGAGATCCAAGAACCCGTGTTGGGGTCTGGATCGGGACCCACTTTTCTGGCAGCAGCACATCCTCCAGAGCCCTTTCTGGCTGGGGACACAGGGAGTTTGAGGGCCGGGGCAGACAGACAAGGGAGAGGAGGGAAGGCTGGGGACAGGGACAGAAGGTCTAGGGGAGACTTGGGGGCTGTTGGCAGAAGAGACCAGAAGGGCCCAGCAGGAGAGACCATGCCCCCAAGGCTGGAGGGCGGGCGTGTAGGGAGATGTCAGGTCTGCAGACACCGTGTGTCTAGCGGCCCCCATGTCGTGTATGTGAAGTGTGCGACCATGCTGGAGCCTGGAGCAGGGCAGGATGGAACAGAACAGCCTTTAGGGGAAGGGAAGGGGACCGGGCGCTGGAGACCAGGGTGCCTCATGCTGTGTGAGGTTGGGCAGACGCCAGGAGAGAGCCCTGGCCTGGCAGGGAGCCCGGGGCTTCCTGGGGCTGCTGAGAGCTGGCCAGGGTGCCAGCGGGTTGGATTCCGGGGTTTGTAGCCTCCTTGTTTTGAAACAGGGGTGAGCAGCCGGCTCAAAGCAAATACAACTGCAAGATAAAATAAAACGCTAAAGAAGCTCCTAAGGAAATCAAAGCCCAGGGAGAGGAAAGATGGCCGAGAGTGACTAAAGCAAGGCTGGCGCCCACAGTGAAGACCCCAGGCACTGCGACCCTGGGAGAGGCTGCCAGGCACAGGGGAGGGGAGGTGCCAGGAGTGTCAGAGAGGAAGCACACAGGGGAGTAGGGACCAGAGACAGGGCTCCCCGGGCCTCTCTGCCAGGCCCAGCCGGGTGGAGACAGGCCGTGCCAGGAGAAGCCTGAGCCAGGGTTCCAGGACACCCAGCCGGCTCCTCGGCGGAGGAAGACTGGCTCAGAGCTCGGTGCTCCAGGCCTTGGTGTGAGACTGAAGAGGGGGTGCTGTGTATGTGTGCGGGCATGGGGGTGCTCCAGGCATGGGACGTTGCAAGGGTGCAGCACCCTAGAGACATCTTGGGGTTGTTTTCTGGTGCAGGGTTGGCAGCCTCCTGTGAGACCCAGCCGCTGTGTGTTCTGAGCTCCGACACCTCACCACTGGGGAATTCATGACGCACTCCCCGCGAGGGCCAGGGCGCACATACTTGGTAGTTAAATTGAATTAAGAGAATGTTATTTTTAAGTATTTTGGAAAAACACTTGAAGAAGCCCAGGACAAATCCCCAAAGCCATGGCAGAGATCCCTGGTTTACGGGCGACTTCCTCTCCCTCTTCCAGCCTCACATCCTCCATCAGCGAGACAGAGGGTCAGCGACGGAGACGCCAACATTTTCCTCTAGTCGTCTCCTCTTAGGAAGAAAAACCAGCTTATTCTCACCAAAGTGTCAGGGGCCATGTTTGTCATCAGCATGGTGTGTATTCATGTTTGAAAAACCAGAGAAAGGGAGTCGGTGGGTAGGCGACAGGGGTCGCCTGAATGTGTACCCGCGGGCAGAGGGTGAAGCCCCTGCCTTTCCCCCACCCCAAGCAGCCCCCATGACAGGTGGGAGAGGGAGCCGGACCCCTCCTCGCTCAGACCCCAGCCAGTGCCTGGGCTTGGAGTTGGCGCATTGCTTCCTGGCTGTGTTTCTGCCCCTTGGGCCCTCACTTTGCTCATCTGTAAAATGGCATGAGAATAGTTGTATCCATCCTCAATAGGGTTGCTGAGGGGATTGATTGAGAACATGCAAAGTCTTAGCACCTTAGCACCGGGCCTCCACTTAGGTGCTCAGTGAACACCAGATATTACCATTAGGCACCTGTGCAGACAGGAGGAGCGGGAGAGGGAAGAGGAGGACCATGGGAGGGAGGGAGCCTGCACCCCCAGGCACAGGCAGACTTGACATCCTTATTTGCATGAAAAAAGAGTGCTCTGGCTTCGGAGTGTCATAAACCTCCTGTTTCAAGTACGCACAGCCCGTTTATTTTTATGAAGTGCTGAGGCCTTAGGCTGTCTGAAAGCTGATTGGCCACACTCGGTGCCATTTCTCTTCCGACCTGCAGGCCCTCCTGCCTTTCGTTTTGTGTCTTCTTTCCTCTGGGCACCGTGGGGAGTGGATTCTGTGGCTTCGCATTTTTTCCCTTTTTTTGCAATGAATGAAGAGGAAACAGATCCATAGACACAAAGGTGTGGCCTGGCCAGCCCTGAGCATCTGAAGTTTGAGGTCATCCTTCTAGGGGGCTCTGGGGCTCAGGCCTGGGCCAGGAGCCAGGCCCTCCCTGCAGGGTGTCCTGCCACAGCTCACAGTGCGTGGGCCACCAGCACACATGCACCTGCCACACGCCGGACCCACAGAAGGGATGAGGGAAGCCCTGGGGGTCCCACCAACGATGCTGAGTCCACAGGACTGCGGTTTCATCTTACTTATTGTTGTCACAACCCCAGACCCTGGAGCGGGACACAGCACGCATGTGCCCCATAAATATCGCGGTGTGAATGAGTAAGTGACGGAAAGCACGGATGGGCGATTTTAAAAAATAGGGCCCTGTGGGCTGTGACAGGCAGGACGCCTGCGCCCCAGGGCTCACGGTCTCAGCAGGGATGTGGTTATGGTAGCCCCTACATCGAGTGAGGACTTCTATGATAATGACCATTGTCAATCACAAGAAAGAAACTGAGGCACAATTAACAGAGAGCGTTTATTTGGGTCAAGGTTGAGGACGGTGGCTGGGACATAGGAGTGCTACCTCGGCCTTTGTTACAAGCAGGTTTTAAAGGCAAAGCGGGCAAGGAGTGGGCGGATACAAAGTCCTCTGACAGGAGTTCTGATTGGTTTAAAAGACAGCATGGATCGGTGATTGGCCGTCACCATTGATTCTAGAGTATGAGTTACAGGGTACAGCAGGAGGCACTTTATGGCTACCCCGTGTCAGCCTAGAGCCCACACAGCTCGCAGATTCAAGAGGTGGTTCTCTAGCTCAGGGGGAGTGGGACGTGGCTGCTGTCACATTTTAATGCCTCTCTGGGCCTGATAATTTAACAGAGCTCACATTCCTCAGATTAAAAGTTTCTTTTCTTTCTCACCATAAAACGCTGGCACAGGTTCGGGAGCATGGGTGCTCTGTGGTAACAAATAATCATAAATGTGTTACATTCAGCTTAGCAGAAAGCTGCCTCCTTCTGTATTTTAAGTTCGGCCAAAAGGTTTCTAGGTCTGTAGTGAACTGTACCTAACTGCAGGTGTACAGACGTGACCCACTCCTGCAGCAACCAAGCCGGCTGTTTCTGGACGTCACCTCCATCTCCGTGGGCAAATGCTGTCCAACCGCGGGGCCACCCTGGAGTCTCTCAGAACCTATTCTGCTCCCAGGGGCTGCCCAGCTGAGAATCGTTCCCTCCTCAATGAGCTTTAATTTGCCTGAAGTTTTTCTTTGAACAAGTGCAACAAGGGAAGATCAGCCTCAGGGGAGGGAGGGGGACTATCCTGAGGGAGGGAGGGAGGATCAGCTCCAGGTGACTGAAGACCCTTGGCCTCCAGGTGCTGCCCAGAACCGGGGCTCTTTATCTAGCTGGGGAAGGGCTCCATTTGGACCCTTCTGTCTTCAGCAGGTAGTGGGGACAGGCTCGGTGACAGGGTGGACAGGTGAGGGTGCAGGGAGGACAAGAAGAACCCCAGCAACCGCAGGGCATCCAGACTCTGAGGGGCCACAAGTTCAGTTTTCCCAGGCACCAGCTGCCGTGGCACATTGTGAAAGGCTGAGTGTCTCCCAACTCAGAGAAGCTGGTCATGAAGACACCAGAGCCAGCAGAAAGGATCACGTGCCACCCAGCATCTCTGCAGAACAGGTCACTCAGGCCCTGGCCCTGGGTGCCTATCACAGAGAAGGAAGCAGGGTAGCTATGGGTGGACGAGTGTCCCCAGGTAGATGGAGTCATCCTGTCCCCACCATCCTGGAATGGAAAGGTCATCAGACTTGGGTTTGAGGAAGACCATGCTGCCTGTGCTGCACATGTCAGAGGGGCCAAAGTGAGAGTGAGACTTAGGTGAGTGGTGGGGTCACAGAGAGAAATGGGTGGGGCAGGCCTGTGTCCTCACAGGACCCCGTGGGGTGTGGCATTACCCTGCCCCACAGACCTCAAGACCCAGGGCCAGAGGCAGTGAGCGACCACCCACAGTCACCACTGAATACAAACGCGGGGCAGGCTTCATGCCCAGCACCCATGCACCACGCCCCACACTCTTCTTGTGGGCTGAAGTCAGGGTCTCCAGGGGCAAAGGTCTTGGGGAGCAATGGGCTCCCGAGCCTAGCGGTGCACCTGCCTTCATGCTGCCTTCCCAGACGCTGCGGCCACTCGGGTGGGGCCTCTCCTCCCGGGACCTGGCCTAGGGAGGGGACTGAGCTTTCAGGATCCCCTGACTGTTTACGGGTACCTTAGCCAGGGAAGCGCTCTCGGGGCACCAGAGAACTGCCCAGAGCCGCAGAAATGACCAGATGGGGAGCAGATGTTCCAGAACCGCAGAGGACGAAGTCTTGGCCGTGCCAGGTTCTGCACAGGTGGGCAGCCAGGACCGGCACATGGACAAAGGAGCCTCAGTCAAGGAGGGACTGCAGAACCTGCCAGAACCTGCTGGGACCTGCTGGAACCTTCATTCTCCCTGGAGGCTGGGTCTGGCCAGGTCCACTCCTCCCAGTGGCCTGGAATTGCCTGCGGCTGACCTGCTCACCGCTATGGGCAGCAAAGAGCACCTTGGAGCTGTCAGAGGTGGCCGAGGACAGATGTCATGCCAGGGGCCTCGGTTTCCTCCTGAGAAAATGCGAGTAATAACCCTGCCCGCATGCTGTGGGAGGATGCGAGGTAGCACTGGTGGGAGATGCAGGCAGGGCCACTCAACTTCCCTCCACCTCCTCCCCGCTCAGGGCCTCAGTTTCCCCACCTGCAACTGAGGAGCCTGGACTAGACCATTTTAGAAGGAACTCCCGTCTGGGACTTGTTTATTCAACCACATATTCCATTCTTTCGAGAAGTATTTATGAAGACAGTTTTGTTCGCAGACCCCACAGCCAGCGAGGGGAGGGCTCCCTGGTCTCCAGCAGAAGATAGGTGAGCAAGTGAGCAGCTCAGGAGCCTCGGCGGACAGAGTGGCTGTGCTGGGAGGGCAGGCAGGCCGAGGAAGGGCGGAGATTTAGTGGGTGGTGTGCTTGGAGGTCACGGGAGAGGTGCCTCTGCAGAGGGCAACAGGAGGTGTGGAATCGGGGAGGGGACAGCAGGCGCAAAGGCCCTGGGCAGAGGCATTGGGCCGGGCACACTCCCTGGCCTCACAGATGCTCCTTCCCCTGGTGAAGGCTGGAACCCCCGGCCAGGCCTGGGTCGGGGGGACCCAGTTTTATCCAGAGCATGAGGGGCGGCCCCTGTGAGTGTCAGCCGGGGGAGGCGGCGGATGGTGTCTGCCTTCCACTCTCAAAGGCCTCTCTGGCTGTCTTCAGGACCACGAGCAGAGTGGGAGTCCCGGGCCAGGGCCAGGCCATGGGAACAGCCTGGGGAACAGCCAGGGTAACTTGTGCCAAGCTGACGACCAAGGAGGTGAGACTCAGGTACCTTCGAGGGCAAAGTCCGCCTGCAGACCCGGAGGCATCAGAGCAGATTCTGGGGTTCTGGGCTGAGCCCCTGGACAGGTGGCAGGGCTGGACCTGAGATAAGGCAGAGAGCAGAAGAAACCAGCGTCCATCTACACATGCTCAGGTTGTGGTGCCTGTCAGATGCCTGCTGGAGGAAACCAGGGATTCTGCACAGAATTCTTCAGGGATTCTTACCAACAAGCAGGAGACAGACGGGCCCTGGGACCCAGGCCAGCACTCTGCAAACTGTTCTACAGACCTGGGGAGCCCACGGGAGAGGGCAGTGCTCAGGACTGCAGCCCAGGGCCTCTGTGCACAGAGGGGAAACTGAGGCTTAAAGAGGAGGAGCTGTTGGCTAAAGGTCACAGAGCTGGCCCGGGAGCCCAGACTCCCCCTCCCAGGTCTGCCCCCATGACCTGCAGCAAGTGCACACACACTCAAGCACAAGCACACACATGCACATGCACACACGCACACACGCACACACGCATGCACAAGCGCACACATGCACACACGCACACACGCATGCACAAGCCACACATGCACACATGTACAAGCACACACATGCACACACGCACGCACAAGCACACACATGCACACACACACACCATACAGCCTGGTTCCCGGCAGCCGACGGCCGCCACCCCCTGGCGTACCGCGTTTGTTTCCTCCCGCAGTCCTCACCCGCCCATCAGGGCCTCTTCAATGCGGGAAGATGCCAATCTCTGCCTTGAGAGGGCTTGGAGCATTTCATTTCCCTTTGCCTCCTCCTCCTGACCCACCAGCTGCTCGCCTTTACTGGTGCACGCAAGAACCCTGGGCACAGCAGCAGCTCCAGGTGCAGCAGTGCAGGGGGTGAATTCAGACAGGCCCCTCCCTCCCTCCAGCCACTGGGTCAAGCCCCAGGGAGCAGAGGTCCCTGCCTGGGGCCACGGAGGGGAAGGACAACAGAAGGAACTGAATGGAAACCCAAGGCTCCACCCCTGCCCCCACCTCAGTAACCCTGGCCCTTCGGGCGAGCAGCATACCCTGGTATTTATAATGGATTTTCCACGTCCTTTGATGTCTTGCAAAACATAATAACACGCAGCCATTCTTCAAAAGCAAGTAGGCCGAAGTTCGCTGAGAGGGGTCTGCCACCCATTTACTCAAAAGTAAGCCTTTCTTTTCCCCAACTCGCCCTCTCAAGGGGAGCCGGTGCAGAAGCGCAAGGGGCAAGGTGGACCAGGACCTGTAGACAGGAGAGCTGCTCTGGCCAGGAGCTGGCTCCAGGGCTCAACCCAGCAGCCACGACAAACTCTGCATTTAACCACGGATGAAAATGAGCACCTTTGGGATGCCCCCGAATCCCCAGGATTCCCCAGGGAGGGTGCTGCCTCCAGAGCCTCCAACCCCATGGGGAAGGGCAGGGGAAGCACTGTGCCCTGCGGGTCCTGCCCCTGCCCACTACCTGGAAGTGGACCCAGCTGGGAACCAGGGAGCGTCAGGCAGAGCCACCCCGCTCAAGCCCTCCGCTTCCCACTGTGAGCTCCCTGAGCCCTGGTGGGAGGCTCAACATCCGCGTGGATAAACGGTGGTGAAGGCAGCGGTGAGAGCCGGAGAGAGGACACTCGCTTTTACTTTAGTGAGCACCAGCTAATAGCAAAAGAGAGGAGGATACTGCAACCGTTCAGTAATTGATTAACCGGTGTGAAGCAAACTGGTGAAGGGACTTAGGTCATTCGTTTAAAACAGCAAAGACACGCTGCTGTATTAACTTTTGAGTTTGTCGGTTTGTAGGGGAAGGAGAACCATGAAAAGCTCTAACCTCACTAAGCTCCAGCCGCTGGGCAGCCGTGACCACAGAGCTGGTGCACACAGGCTGGCACTGTGGGGTGGTCCCTCTGCCTGCCCTGCCCACATACTGCCATCCCACAGTGTACAGATGGGGAAACTGAGGCACAGTACAGGGACATGGTTTCCCCCTTCATGGAGCCAGGACCCATTGCTTTCTCCACCTGGAAAGGTAGGCAGCAGGAAAACACCACACACCTCTGCTTTGAGATAAAGAGATAAAGCTGCTGGCTGCTGGCACTGCCAGGAAAGGCAGCCCCAGCACTCCAGACCCCTCCACAACGTGCTGGGCAGCTCCCCATGGAGGGCTACCGAGTACAGTTCCTTCTGGGAACTCTTTGGGTTGGGTGGGCTGGCAGAGGAGACAGGTCAGAAGATGAGGCCGGGCCCAGCCACGTCTTCCATCCATCTTGGAGGCAGAAAGAGGCCACTTCCAGAGCTCCTGGGGTCTGAGGCCATGTGAGAGACGCTGGCCATAGAGCAGCAGATGCCAGGCCTCTCCCCGTCTGCATGCAGGGATGCCGGAGTGCAGAGCCAGGACCAGCTCTGCACAGATAAGTAACAGTCTAGGTATCAGACCTGCCCTGTAAGGAAGTGGCCACCCCATGTGGGAGTTCCCTGTCCCTGGAAGGGTCCAAACAGAAACCACGGGATCCCATCTCAGAGGAGCTATGTGCAAACATTTGCTCTATGTGAAATATATTTGTTACAGTATCCAACCTTAAAATGGAAGGAACGGCCGGCACATCATGACAGGGAGCACCTTGAGGGCGTTGTGCTCAGTGGAATAAGCTGGTCACAAAAGGACAAATCCTGTAGGAGTTTATCGTACGAGGTCCCTAGAGTCAATCTCATAGAGACAGAGAGAAGGGCGGGTGCCAGGGGCTGCGGGAAGTGGAGCGGTTCGGGTTTAAAGGGGACAGGGCTTCAGTCTGAGAAGAGGAAAGGCTCCATGGGTGGAGGGTAGTGAGGGCTGCGCGGCAATGTGAATGTGCTTAGTGACACCAAACTGTGCAAGTAAAATGGTTAAAATGCTAAGTTTTATGTCATGTTATCAATTAAATTTTTAAGAATGCATCCATATCACCCACCCGTGCTGTGAATAAGAGACGCTGTCCCTGCTTTCGAGACTTATGGTCTGATGGGAGAGGCAGCCTGGAAAGTGGCAATTAGGATGCCCAGAAGGGAGAGAGAGCAGCAAGGAGTGAGGGTGTCCTGGGAGGGCACAGAAGAGGAACCAAGAGCAGGGCAGGCTCCCAGGAAGAAGTGAGTGCCTGTCCCAGGTCAGAGTAAGGGGCCACTCTGGCAATAACCACATCAAAAAGCCCAGAGGAGACAAAAGCTGCACATGTGGGGAACTGAAAGCAAACCTGGAGGGCCAGTGTCACAGGCAGAATGGGCAGAGGAGGAGGAGGCTCGTCCCAGACCAACCACGCCTTGGAAAGGAGGTGCCCTTGGCCCCAGGGGGCTGGGAACCAGGCAGGTCCACGCTGCCTTCCCACCTAACATAGGAAGAAAATGAACAAACCCCAGCTACCGAGGGGCCAGGCCCTGGGCACTCAATTCCCCAGCATCACCTGACTCAGTCCTTAAGATCCCCCCAAAAACGCCCATAACAGTAGGTATATTACACCCATTTTACAGATGAGGAAACTGCAGCTTGATGGAGGTGAGCTCCGCCTCGATGCAGGAACTGTTTTATGACAGTGCGGTGGAATTTTAAAACATAAGAACATGCGATCAGGCGTGCACTGTGGCACCCACGCTGACCAAGATGCGTCGACTTCCCACAGCACAGATTCCTCTGCTGACTCTAAACCCAGGAGCTTCTGAGCCCTCAGCCCTAAACTAGAGCAGCCACTCTGCGCTGAGCGTCTCCTCTGTATCCGGCACGATTTCAGACTTGACGGGGGTGCAGAGAAAATGTGAGGCGTCACCTCCGCCCCTCAAAAACTGACATTTTAAATGAGAGGTGCAGAGTCTCCCATGTGGGAAAAATTGGAACAATCGTAGGACTGTGGTTTAAAATGGCCCCTGGTCCATGGTTCCCCATCTCAGGGCTCATAGGAGAACAAGGCTCACAGAGCACTGGAAGCTAGGACAGGCATGGGTGTGTGTCGCCTACAAAGTGATTCCAAACGCAGTGAGGCAGAGAGACAGAGCCAGCCCGCCAGGATGAACACAGGGAAGGAGGTGCTTCATCTCCTCTCTCGCTTCCCAAAATAGAAAAAATGCTTTTCCCCACCAGAAGACGGGGTCTGCCTCCTATGCACGGACACTGCCTTCTCTTCCCACTCATCAGTCCTCAAAACCCACCAGGAGTGGGGACAGTTGAGCTGGAGGTGAGCCTGCATTCAGAAGGCAGCATTCTGTGCTGGACCAGGGCCCTGTTAACACTGGGTATAGAGCAGGCGTTTTGTCTGACACTTCATCCATTCAGTGGGTCGGGAAACGGGGCTCCCGGAAAGAGACAAACCAGAAATGTGTTTCCCAGGAGCTGTGCACGCCAGGCCACCCCTGCGGAATCTGAGGAAGGGGTTAGACTGTCAGCCCGGGGCCCGGCCGCTTGGGCTGAGGGCCACCACACATCCCGAGTGTGGGTGAAACCTGAGTGGGTGGACCCGTTCTCACCTGAGGATGAGGAAGAGGAGACACAGCAACCGGGGCCTTGGAAAAATGCGGCAGGAAGAATCAAACACAACCGCATCTCAAAGGCTGGCAGGGAGGGTGCCCCATGAAAATGATTTCTCCAGCCGCCCGCCCAAAGGGTATTTTTAGCAACTGTCGCGTGCCCACCATGGGCAAGTCAGGCTGATTAGAAAGACAGCAGGAACTGGGGAATGGAATGACGGCAATGAAATAAAACCACGCGTGGATCAAAACTGCCTGGGAACAGAAACATACAGAACTGATGCTGAAGAAGACAAAATACGTGACGTGGAGAATGAAGTGGGGAAGGAGGGAGCCCGGGCGTGGCGGGAAGGGGCCGGGAGCCGGGCAGCAGGTGCTCCCCAGAGGAAAAAGAGGCAGGATGGGGAGCAGGTGAGGAGGAGGAGGAAGCGCTGAACTTTCCTGAGCTGCGGAGGCAGGCGGGGTGGGGGGTGGTTTGGGGACAAACCAACAAGTTCCCAGTAACTTGAAGAAGTGCACTTCAGGGGACCAGGCCTCACACAGGTCCAGCTGACTTTGTGAGCCTGGTGATGCAGCAGCACCCTGGCCTCCATGCCCGGAAGGAACATGTTGGTGCCAGGCCACCTTTCCCGTTCCTGAAGGTCGCAGAACTTCTCAAATCAATGGGCAGACAATGCTATCCTCAGGAACAACTTTGAAAGGCTGACTTGAACATGAGCCCCACACCCTGAGGGATGAATCGAAGCTAAGAATTCAAGACTAGGGAAGTTACTGGGACCCCAGACTCAAGAATCAGGCTGTCGCTGGTGCAGGGTAGGGGCCAGGAGGATGGGGTGTGGTGGGGAGTTCTGCCCCCAGGGCTTCCCCGCCCTGCTTTTCTGCTCCCGGGGCTTCCCCGCCCTGCTGTTCTTGGGCTTGGTTCCTTCCTTGGTTCTACAAAATGTGCTTTGGACCAATCAGTGAAACGATACTAAATTGTCCATTTTGTAGGTTATAATTCTATAGGGTTCAACCTAATACTTGGCTTTGCGGTTCAGAGAGACTCTCTTTCCGCGTCTGATTCCTCAGCATTGTACCTGGCACCAGAGCCTTCCACATGCCAAGCTGTTGCAGGCTGGGCCCCCATCCAGGAGCAATTACTGAATGAAACATTTCTTTTCCCCCTTAAAAAGAAAAAGACTCATGCGAAGCCACACTTTGCCACTGTTATTGCCAAGGTGCTTGAGCGATGATTTTCCACATGCTTGTGGCTGTAACTTACATTTAATGACATGAGTCAGGGGCTTGTTTCTGCACCAGAAGACCAATAAGCCTCCCGGTGACAGGGTCTGTCACCCCATTTGTCAAACTCTATGTCATGTCATCTCATGATATTCCCAATGATGCCTTAGAGTCGCCATATGCAGAAGGGCCTCCGTAGTATGCAGCTGAGTATGAAACACATGGAGAGAGTAAAAGGCTGTGCTAATGTCTGCCGGAGTCAGCGATTCCTAAGTGGAGGGTCTGTGCCATTTTGCTTTTCTTTCTTCCTTACAATTTTCTGCAGATTCTTCATTTTCTACAGGGCGTATCTCACTCCATTCAGCTTTCTGTTACAAAATACCATAGACTGGGTGGCTTATAAACAACAGGAATCTATTTCTTTCAGTTCTGGAGGCTGGAAGTCCAAGATTAAGGTGCCTGCAGATTTGGTGTCTGGTGAAGCCACCTCCTCATGGACAGCCGTCTTTTTGCTGTGCGGCACGTGGCGGAGGGGGTGAGGGGTCTCTGCCTGGCCTCTTTCATAAGGGAACTAATCCCATTCATGACCTAATCACCTCCCCTCCTCCTAGCATCATCAGCCTGGGGACTAGGATTCACCTCCCCTCCTCCTAGCATCATCAGCCTGGGGACTAGGATTTCAACGTCTGAGCTTGGGGGACAGAAACAGCCTGTAGCGAAGCATGTGCATTTTTATCACGGAAAATGTGTTTTTCAAATTTGAATCAGCATTTTGTCTGGATGATGGCATAGACACCGGGGGTCCCCACCTGGTCCCCAGCACTGACAGCTGCACCATCGTCAGCTCCTGGGAGTGAGGGCTGACAGCTTGTAGCCACTCCATTCCCCAGATAGCTGAGTCTGACCACAGGGAGCTGCTGCTCCTGGGAGGCCGTCCTCCCGCCAGTGAAGGCCTCGCCAGTGACCAACCACTTGGAGGCACAGAAGGTGTACCCTGGCCTCAGGGTGGGCCCACCCCAGGGTGCAGCTCCCACTCTGGAGCACCTGTGGGGGACCAGAGCACGGTGCAACTCGAACTGAGGTCACCTCCTTGTTCAGCCCCTGCACCCAGCAGGTCCTGCTCCCCACCCTCTGTCCTGAGGAAACTCCAATAAATCATGTGATGTGATGAGAATTATGTCACTGCCACAGGACTGCTGTGAGAATCGTGAAGTAAAGGGGCTGGCACCTGGTACACTGAGGGGCTCACCAAATTCCAGTGTCCTGGCACTGTGGGGCTCCAGCCAGCCAGACATCCGATAGGCAGCGCCTTGGCACTCCAGAAGGGTGGCTGTGAACGTGGGGTTCAGAGCCTGCACACTGGCAGAGGCGTCTGCACCCCAGACCGAACCAGGTGCCAGGGCAGAGCACAAGCAGCCTGCCCTCCCTCCAAGACTCCAATTCCCCTTTCCCTGTCAGTGGGAACCCGGGTCCCAGGCTCTCTGCGGAGCACCATGCTCATCGGTTGCAAAATACCTTAGTCGGCGCCCTGTTCCTGTCAGGCCCAGGCTCTGGGGAGAGCAGGGGTGGGAGAGGGCACTGGGTGCTGGCCAGGGCAGTGCACACAGTTGTCTGTCCTGGCCGTAGGGCAGTGACCCTGTCCCCACCACAGGCGGCCCTGGCAGGCAGGCCACCAGGAGACCCCAGGCCCTGTGCCTGACGTCTGCTCTGGAAGTCGGTCTGCATTTAGTTTTGGGTTTAACAAACATTTTTAACCCCATCATTTTCAACAAGTGTAAGATTCACAAAAGAGTTAGAAGTTCTATTAAAAAGAGGCTCAAAATTACTACAGAAACTAAAGGACAGGGTTTTAAAAATAGCAACTGGTGAGAAAAATGACAAATGCCACACATTTGATGGGGTGAGTCATCTCCCGGCGGCGCCATCCTCAGCCACACCCGAGTGAAGAGCTGCGCCTGACGCTGTCCTCAGAGACCAGCTGGACAGGGACGCAGGGACGAGCTTCTCTATGTGCGGGGAGAGGCGGGCGTGGGCGGCTGGCACTGGCTCCCCGACGGCAAACCAAGGAACTTAAAGGCCAGGCAGGGACAAGGGGCTGCTGAGGAAACTTCCGGGGCTTCTCAGGTCCAGGCTGACCAGGTTTACACACCAGAAAGTGAGGGCCCCGGGCAGGGCAGGGATCCTCAGCCAGGGCGAGGTGGGCAGGGCAGGGCTGCCTCATGTGGACATTCATTCATTCCTACCTGTGCCCGCCACACATTCATTCATTCATTTCCACCTGCACCCATCACACATCCATTCCTTCCCACCCACGCCCACCGCATTCATCCCTTCCCCCCGAGCCTGCCACACATTCATTCGTTCATTCCCACCAGCGCCCACCATTCATTCACTCCCACCCACGCCCACCACACATTCATTCACTCCCACCCATGCCCATCACATATTCATTCATTCATTCCCACTGGTGCCCACCATTCACTCCCAGCTGCGCCCGCCACACAGTCATTCACTCCTACCCACCCCCACCACTGCCACAGACCCCAGGACTCCGGGGAAGGACACGCCCTCGGAGAATGCGGGCATGGAGTTCCCAGGAGCTCCTCACTCTCTGTGGAGAGAAGAGCTCTGGCTCACAGTCCAAAGGGCCTGACCCATCTCCTGCTCAGTGGAGGCACCTCAGAAACTTCTGGAAGCTTCCTGCCCTAGAAAGCTCACCTTTTTTGCCTCTCTGAGGCTTCAGGAAATTCTGCTGCCCTGACCCTTCAAGACCTTTCTCTGAACCAAGGAAGGGTTCTGACCTGGGGAGCCTGCACCATCCTTCCCCCTGCATCCCAGCACCCCCGGGGCCCAGCATGAGCACGGCAGCAACAGACGCAGCTTCAGCGAGGACCCTCCAGAGGGTGGGAGAGAGCATCTGGGAAATCAGCCCCGGAGGAGCGTCCAGAATAGCACAGAGAGGCACCTGGTCGGACTCCACGGGGCACACGATGCCCACCAGCTTGGCCTGGCCCATCCAAGGGCATCCCACCCGGCCTGGGCTGACCCTCGATCCCAGTCCAGGAGCTGCCTTAACAAAGACCCACAAACTGGGAACTCAAACAACAGGAATGTTTTCTCTTCCAGTTCTGGAGGCCGAAGTCCCAGATCAAGGCGTCAGCCTGACGGTGCTGCCTCTGGGGGCTCCGTGGGGGGCTCTTTCCTGCCTCTTCCGGCTGTACCCTTCCAGCTTCTATCACTGTCTCCACATGGCCTCTGCCCCTGTGTGCTTCTCCCCTCGTTTCCGATAAGGAACATGTCCCTGGATTTCGGGCCCATCCGCGACGGCCTTACCTCAAGATCCTTCACTTTACAGCAGCTGCAGAGATGGCTTTTCCAAATAAGGTCTCATCCGCAGGATCTGGGGCTGGGGATGCACTCATATCATTGAGGGCCACCATTCAACCCCTTCCAAGCACCTAGGTCTCCTTGGGCGGCCGAGCTTCCCCAGCACCCGCCACCTGGAGCGTCCTCCCAGGAATGTCAGTCTCTCCCCTGAGGGGCTCCCCCATCCCACCTGCACAAGGTCCACCCAGTCCCACTTAGGGCCACGGGTTGAACTTTGTCCAGGAGTGGCCTCCCACTCTGGTGGGGCAGGATGTGTCCCCGCCCCAGCCCAAGTTGTGCCAAGGCCTCACCTCTCCATGACAAACGCCCAGCAAAGAGGCAGTGAGTGTGGCATGGGGATGGGCCTGTGTGCCGCTCAGCTCTGCTCCCAGACATGCCAGCAAAGGCAGTGGTGGCATGGCCTGTGTGCCGCTCAGCTCTGCTCCCCATGACATATGCCCAGCAAAGAGGCAGTGAGTGTGGCATGGGGTGCGCCTGTGTGCCACTCAGCTCTGCCCCTGCCCAACTGTGCAACCTTAAGCAAGTGCCTGCACCTCTCTGAGCCTCAGTCTGTCCCTCTGTGGAATGGCATGACCAGAGCAGTCCACCCAGCTCCGAGGTGTCAGCCTGTCTGTGAGAGTCAAACAAGGCCAGAGTGCCTGGCAGCCGGGAACCTCACTCAGTCCACAGCTGTTGTGATTAACCCGTGCTGCATCCAGGGCACAGGCCTCCCAGGGCAGTGGGGAAACCCACAGCCCATACACAATCAGCCCCATGCCCCGGCAACAGAGCAGGTCACAGGGAGGGGGAGGGGCTGGGCAGGCCGCCCCAGGACCCCCACGTCTTTGCTGAGCCTGGAGGAGGAGGAAGAGGGCATTTCCTGTGGGAGCGTGGGGGAGGAGGAGGGAGGGAGAAGCCTCCAGGCAGAGAAAGGTCACCTGGCTGAGCATCCAGGGACCATGTGCCCTGGGCCTCCTCCGGCTCGTGGGGAATTTCAGCCCTCACCCTCAGGCAGTGGAGAGCCAAGACAGCCTTTGGGCTTCCAGCTGCTGGAGGGGTGCGGAGGAACCGCCCTGCACATGTCCCAGCAGGAGAACACCCGGCCTGAAGGAGGGGCTGCCAGGCCTGGCTGTGTCATTTGGAGAAACCAGGCCTGGAATGCTCCAGCCCCCTCTGGCAGGCAGGGGTGAGTGAAGACCGTACCTGTCCCGCCTGCCTGCACTGAGTGGCTCTTATCTGGAGAAAGCCTTGGCCCCATGCAGACACACTCAGTATCCCCCGCCGCCACACTGATGTCCTTCCCTTAACACGGGCCTGGAACCCGCAGAGGATCCAGCCATCTCTGGAACTAAACTAATATGGAGAAACCCCCCAACCCGAAGGACAGAGACCAAATAAACCTTCAGAGGAGGGTAGAAGAAGGAGGCAATGGCGCTTCTGTGGGGCAGCCTGGAAAGTAATCCTCTCTCCCAGGCACACGGCATCCTGACCGTGGGACAAGAAGGAGATGCCTGGAGAAGAGCACAGAGCACGTGAGAGCCCCGGAAACCGACCCCCACAGAGCACGCGGGAGCCACCGCTTCATTCCACGCACCACCCACTTGCTGGGCGTTTTCAGAGTTGTAAAAACCCAAGAAGGAAAAAGATTGGAAGAGGAGGTGAAGATGTCCCAGAAAGTGCAATAAAAAGGTACCGAGATAAAGCGCAGAGTCAAAAGGCGAGACCGAAGCGCTACCGTGAGGCCCGGCCGCCAGGAGGAGTAGTTGTAGAAAGTTCCAGAGAGTGGGAAAAAATGGAAGGGAAATGGAAGGTGCCCAAGCAAGATTTACGAGAACACTTCCCAAAGCTCAGGCCAAGCAAGTCCATCTGGACCCTTGGGAGTCCCTCGCCCTGGACAGGGGGCCCACGTTTAGCCTTCTCCTGGTGCTGTTTTCATAAACGAGGCTCGGCAGCTTCCCGGCCGGCAAAGCAAAGCCCGCGTACCACAAAGGACGGGAGCACAACGGCATAGATTTTCTCTCCCTTATGACTTTCTTTTCTCTCTCTCGCTCTTTGTGTGTGTGTGTGTGTGTGTGTGTGTGTGTGTGTGTGTGTGACGAGGTTTCACTCTGTCATCCAGGCTGGAGTGCGGTGGTGCAGTCTTGGCTCACTGCAGCCTCCGTCTCCCAGGCTCAAATGATCCTCCCACCTCAGCCTCCTCACTAGCTGGGATTACAGGCACATGGCACCACAACCAGCTAATTTTTGTATTTTTAGTAGAGATGGCGTTTCACCATGTTGCCCAGACTGTTCTCGAACTCCTGAGCTCAAGCCATCCACCCGCCTCGGCCTCCCAAAGTGCTGGGATTACAGGCGTGAGCCACTGTGCCTGGCCTTTATGATTTTCTTAACATTTTCTCTTCTCCAGCTTACTTTATTATAAGAACACAGAATATAATACATGTAACAGACAAAATATATGTTCATCAACTGTGCATGTTAACGGTGAGGCTTCCGGTCTGCTGGAGGCTATTAGTGGTTATGTCTGAAGGGAGTCCAAAGTTACATGCAGACTTTTTACTGCGTGGAAGGTGGCCCCCCTAACACATACACACCTGGGCACACACACACCTGGTTTTGTTTCACTGGAGAACCTGACATACATAGAAAATAAGCAAATGAGAGATGGGCAATTCGCTCCAAGGAAAAGAAGATCAGGAAAGAAAGGGACTGAGCGTCGTACAGTGGAACAGCTGAGTCTTCTCTGAGCCAGGCAGGTCTAAGCAGCCCATGCTCCTTGGGGGGCCCTTGGCCAGCCTCCTCGTCCCCACAGACGGCTTTGTCCCCGGGGGAGCCACGTGTGGGTGACTCAGGAACAGCAGCTGAGTCACCGTCACGGTCCCAGGCCGCCCCCTCTCTGCCCCTCTCTGCTGTTTCCAGGGCCTCTTCCCTCCCCTTCCTCCATATGACGTTCTCAGCGTTGGCCACCCTGGCGTCTGCCCCAGGCTAACTGATTTGACCCCATGGCTTTGAGACTCCCGGCCCCTCCCTGGTCTGCCCTCTTCCCATCTTGTCTCTCTCCTGTGCCTTCTTCCCGTCCACCCTCCTTCCAGAGCTGAATCTCCCAGGGGTCCTCCACCTAGAGCCCCGTGCCCACAAACCTCAGCTTTCCTGATCCCGCCTGAGCCCCTCCTCCCTCCCAGGCCCTCTCGCTCCTCCACCGCCTGCTCTCCTGGGGCCTGGCCTCCACCTTCTCCCTCCCCTCCCTCCCACTCAACCTCCAAGCCACATCTTGCCAGCCCCTCCCTCCTCCCACCCCATGCCATCAGTCGCAAGCCCCCAGGTGCCCCCTAAGCCACTGCTCTCCCGCTGTCTTCCAACCTCTTCCCGGAGCACCAGCACCCTGCGGAAGGAGCTGAGATCCTGCTTCCGGCCCCTCCTGCACTCCTCATCCCCCACAGTCCTAGGCTTTGAGTCCAGCCACATCAGCATCTGCTCTAGAACCTTACTGAGCTCCCCATGACCTGCCAGCCACCACCCCAGGCCTCCCACGATAAACTCCGTTTGCTCCCAAAGCCTACACCCGATTCTGCACTTAGCAAAGCTGCATCACCTATGGAAAACATCTTGAAAATACCCCAGATGTTCTTACCTCTGACGTGGTCACTCACCTTCCCTGGCTCGCCTGTGCCATCCATCCTAGACCAAGGCGAGGCTTCCCATGGGCTTCCCGAGGAGCCCTAGATCCCCCTTGAGTAACTGCACAGCCAGCACTAGCCGGAGCGGTGCTGCTGGTCGGACAGACCTGGCTGGAATCCTGGCTCCACCGCTTTCTGGCTGCCTGTCAAAGTGCAAGTCACGGTGCCTCTCTCTGGACCTATTTCTTCATCTTTAAAGTCAGGGAAAAATTTCACAGCACCTTGAAGTGGTTGTGAAAATTCGATAAAATAATATATGCCCCCCGCCTATTGCAGAGGCCAGGATGGGGCCAGTGTTTATATCCCAACCTCGCAATTTGGCACTGAACATGGACATCCCACGCAGCTGGGCCCCATGTGAGCATCCTGACTCCCCAGGCAGGCTGCAGACTCAGAGCAAACAATGTGCCTTCCTTTGATCTGTTCACCCCTTGCAGCTTCGTACAGCCCGACGCCTGGCAGAACCACCGGAGACTGAGTAAGTGAACAGTTGGGAAGTGTTTGTTCCTCTTTAATTTTCTGGAAGAGTGTTTCTGGAATTGGCATTCTTTCTTCCTTCAACGTTTGCTGTGATGCACCACTGCAGCCCTCTGGACCCAGAAGTTGCCTTATGGAAAGGTGTTTAACTAAGAATGCAATATCTCTAATACCAGCATGGCTATTCAGGGTCTCTGTTTCTTCCAAAGTGAGCTTTGGTAGTCTGTGTCTTTCAGGGAATTTGTCCATTTCATCTAAGCTGTCAAATGTACTGGCCTAAGGTTATTGACAGTATTCCGTTGTTATCACGGAAGCACCTGTGGAGTCTGTGGTTCCCAATAGTGAAGCTTTACATCTTCTTTCTTTTTTTCCTGACCACTATAGCTAGAGGTTTATGAATTTTATTGATATTCCAAAGAACCATCTTTGGGTTTCATTCATTTTCTCTGTTGTTTTTCTGTTTTCCATTTCACTGATTTCCACTCTTATCTTTATTATTCTATTTCTTCTAGTTATATTGGGTTCAATTTGCCCTTCTTTCTTCCGGTTTTGTGACGTGGGAGTTGAGTTCATTGGTGTGAGACCTGCCTTCTTTCCTAACACAAGCATTTGAATGCTATACAACTCCCATCAAATACTGCTTCAGCTGCATCCCATAAATGTTGATATATTGTTCAGTTAGAAACACATTCTAATTTTGCCTTTGATTTCGTCTTTGACTCAAGAGTTCTGTAGAAACGTGTTAGCTGGTTTCCAAATATCTGAGGATTTTCCAGATGTCTTTCCGCTGCTGCTATTGATTTGTGAGTTAGTTCCACTGTGGTCAGAGAAGATACTTCAAATGATTCAAGTCCTTTTAAATTATTAAGTCTTGTTTTATGACTCAAAATATGACCTGTCATGGCAAATGTTCCGTGTGTGCTTGAAACGAAGTGTTCTGCTGATGTCAGGGTAAGGTTTCTATAAACGTCACTTAGGTCAAGATGGTGGATGGTGTTCAAGTCTTCTATATCCTTGCCAATTTTATGTCTACTTGTGTCAACTTTTGAAAGATGAGTGTTGAAATCTCCAATTATAATTGTAAACTTCCGTTTTGCTTTGTAGTTGTTTTGACTTGGAAGGTCTGCTAGAAGGTGCATAAACTTTGAGGATGTTATGTCTCTCGATGAACTGACCTCCGTGGCGTCATGAAGTGACCCCTTCATCCCTACGGCCACTCTGACTCTGAAATCTACTTAGGGAGTAACATCTCCACTCCAGCTTTCTTTTGATGAGTGGTTGCATGTATGTCTTTTTCCATTCTTTCAGGTTTATCCTATTTTGCCTGCATATTTAAAGTTTTTTATACCTATCATATTTTGGTTGTTGCTTTTTCTTTATCTGACAAACTCTGCCTTTAAATTGAAGTGTTTAGAACATTTATATTTAATTATTAACGATTGCATTTAAAACTGTCGTCTTGCCATTTTTCCCCCTTTTTTGGATTCCTGTTTCCTCTTTTTCCACCACCTTCTGGATTCATTGGGAATGTATTACGGGTCCATTTCATGTCCTTCGCTGGCCTGGCCACGGCGTCCTGCGTTGAAGCCTGGACATTCTCTGCAGGCAGTGAGCTGGGGAGGTGCTGGCTCGCAGAACTGGTTTCCTGTCTCTCAGCAATTGCGCTCCTTGGCTGAACTGCAGTCGATGTCATGAACGCCATGTTTCATATGTTCTCTCTGGAGCTTTGGCTGTTTTTTATTGTTCCCTGTTATACCATTTTGGCTGGAATTGGAAATCTCTGAAAACTTCTTTAAAATTGAGTCCATTGGAGCCAGCGTCTCTTTGCTTGCAACCAAAGACTGGGAACTGAGCCTCCCCCCGCCGTACCCATCCTGTCCACCCTGCCACAGCCTGGCATCTCCGCCTCTCCTTCAGGTCTCCCTTCAGACACCAGCTTCTTCAGAGCCTCCTGGGCCCAACACCTGCCTTAGATGCCTCACCCATCCCGGCCCCTCCCCACTGTCCCTCCATTGTCAGCCTCCTGCTGGCCTCCCCCACCAGACTCAGGGTTCCTTGAGCATGGGTACTGCTCCATTGCCTCGCACTGTGCCTGGCACATAGTGAGTGCCCAGCGGGCTTGTGTTCACCAAATAATCAGTGATTTTCACTTCTCCTACCCATGAGATCCCAAGCCTTTCCTGTCTGGAAAGAACAAGGCACATTGGGGAGAGCTTACCTGCTGAACCCTGGCCCCCACCCCACCAGCTGCAGAGGCAGGAGTGCAGAGTGGGTAGGATCCAAGGCCAGGGTCAGTGCCTGGGTTTGAAGCCTGTCCTGAACAGGTGTCAGCCGTGTGGCCTGGGGCGAGGTCCTCGCCTCTCTCATCTGATGTTCCTCCATGACTGGTAACAGTGGCCACCGCCCTGGTCCTCTAGAAGACCAACCGGTGCTTGCCTACCCAGGGTTGGCAAGTGCTGGATGGATCCACACTGTCACTGCTGTCCTTCCATCCCCGCCCCATGATGCAGGGCACTGTGCTGGGCACACCAGGGAAGAACACAGACAAAAGTCTCTGCCCCATGGAGACAGCCCCCACACAGGAAACTAGGCAAGTGAGTCACACAGCACATCAGGAGGTGGTCATGCTATGCGGGGAGACATCAACATGGAGCCGGGGGCAGGAGCAAGAGGAAGGGGTGCGGCAGGGGCGACACTGAGCCCGGTGGGTGGCGTGACCCTCCTTTGAGATGGGACTTGGAGCACAAACTCCAAGGAAGTGGCCATTATCAGACTTGCATTTCAGAGCAATTGCCCAGCTGCTCGTGGAGAAGGTGTTGAGGTGGATGGGGTTGGGGGACTGTCCCCATTGAGATGCAGATCAAGGGGTGGTACTGACCACATTGCCAGGACAGAGGCGGCCATCGGGAGGACTGTGAGACTGTGTAGTATATATGTGGCCTTGTCCCTGTTTCCCGGCATACAACTCCTAAAGCCCTTGATGACTCTCTGGAGTGGTGAGAGTGTCTTCTGTGTGCTCATGAGCTGGCTGGGGGCTGGGGTCTCCTAGACAGCTTCAGGATGGAGCTGGTCACCCAGAAAGACCAGGCATGATTAGAGGATTAGGACTTCCAGCCCCGCCCCTTGACCTCTAGGAAGGGGAGATGGGAGGGGCTGAAGGTTGGGTTGATTGCCAATGGCCAATGATGCAATCAATCAGGTTGAGTAATGGAGCCTCCATAAAACCCAAAGGACTGGCTCAGGGAGCTCCTGGAAAGCTGAACACACAGAGATGCCTGGAGGGGGTGCCCGGGAGAAGCTCCATGCCCCTCCCTGATGCTTCACCCTATGCATCTCTTCGTCTCTAGCCTTCACAATGTTCTTTCGAATAAACCAGTAAACATGTATAAAGTGTTTCCCTGAGTTCTGTGTGCTGTTCTAGCAAATTAAACCCAAGGCGGGGGTCGTGGGAACCCTGACTTAGAGCCAACTGGTCAGAAGCACAGGCCACGCCGGGACTTGCCATCAGCCTCTAAAGTGGGGGCCGTCTTGTGGGATTGAGCCCTCACTGTGGGCTCTCACATCACTCCAGGTGGGATCAACATCTGAAGGGGGGCCATCTTGCGGGACTGAGCCCTCACTGTGGGCTCTGAGGCTCACCCCGGGCGGACAGCGTCAGGTTGGAGTTGAATAGAGACCCCCTGCTGCTGTCCACTGCAGGACCGCCTGCTGGTGG
Organism: Nomascus leucogenys; assembly: GCF_006542625.1. NCBI lineage: Eukaryota > Metazoa > Chordata > Mammalia > Primates > Hylobatidae > Nomascus > Nomascus leucogenys. Next base: position 80,126,003 of record NC_044400.1, read on the forward strand.
GGAGAAACCCACGTTTTGGTGACCAGTCAGCTGTGTTGATTGAGAACAGGAGGAACCGTTTGGTTTGTCCCTGTGTTTTACAAGGGCTGATGTCACTGCACCAACGGACGGGCCTAGAGTGGTGAGGGAAGAGGCTTGGTGGTCTCCCGCTGCCCACGCCCTTCACCCTGCCTCCCTCGCTCCCTGCTTCTCAGCGCTCCCCACCTCCATGATGGTTTTGAGGCCCTGGGCCTCAAGTTTGTTTTGCTTCAGCCCAAGGTAAACATGCCTGTTTAATTTATGGAGAAACATCTGCAGAGTCCAGTTTTATGGCTTGTTCCTTGAAACGATCACTCCGGATACATAAAAAACGAGGTCAGCAACATTGAGTCCCAAAGCAAAGAGCTGGCCTTTCCGGGCTCACCCTGTAGCTTCCTCCCCAGCCCTGCTCGTGGCCCTGCCTGGCTGTCTCCTCTGCCTGGAGGCCTCTCACTCACCTTTAGGGTGGGCTCCTGGCAGGGCAGGGTGGCCTGAGGGGCCCTGGGAAATCCTTAGGGAGGATTTAGGGGTGAACACCCAGGATCCCGGGTCCATGAGATTCCTGGAGCCAGGAGAAGGCGGCTTCACCCCTCAATTCAGTCATAGGGACCAGCCAGGCCCAGTCCCGCACATGAGGAGTCCTGGAGGGTCCTAGGCCTGGTAGGGGTGGTCCTGGTTCTACAAGGGGTCCCCTGGAGAGTCCCATGAGTACCTGGGGGAGATCCCCTGGTGGGCAAAGCAGCCCCCAAGGAAAGCACCTCAGCCACACCCCTCCCTGGTCAGCTCGGGTCCTCAGGAAGCAGACGCTGAGCGGACCTGGGGCACGTGACAGGTGACAGTAATGCCCAGAAGAGATGGGGGGTCAAGAGTCACCCGACCGGCCTGAGGATCTGACGGCCCCTCCAGCGCCGCAGCGAGCTCCAGGGCCAGGGCCGCCTGCTGCAGGGACCTCGGGGTGAGTGACAACATCCAGGCCCCATCCACTCGCGTCTCAGCCACTGGGAAGGTGGGGGCCTCTAGGGGGGCTACCCTGCTCACGGCTCTTTCTAGGGGAGACCCCAGAGACGGCCTCCCTGGAGCCACATCAAGAGTGGCCAGAGGCACATCCCCCATCACCCCTCCGAGGGGCCGGCAGACAGCTCCATGCGGAGCTCAAAATGTCCTCAGACTCCAGCAGGAAGTGCTGGACCGGATGTCGGTGGGAGCCTTTGAGACCCCGATTCTGCAACCTCAGCCCCCGGGGCCCTCCAGGCCCACAGTGCTGCTGACTGAGATGTCGGCAATGGTGGCCACTGCGCCTCTGCTCAAGAGTGTGCAGGAAGGTCCATGCAGGAGATCCAGGGAGAGTGGCCAGGGGCCTCTAGCAATGACCAGCACACAAACATGGTCTCCAGGCATCACCGGGCCACTGGGCCAGGAGCCTGAGCTGTGGGCTGTGTGGTGGGTGGATGCTGGCTTTCTTCACTGGTACAGGAGGGAGAAAATGGGAATCCTGAGAGATCCTATGGAGAAGCTTCCAGCAAGCTGGGCCTGGATCCCAGCCCGCCTCTGCTCAGGTGTTCACAGTTGTGGATGCTGAGTATCTGCCAGTCCTAGTCCCTTGGAGGGACCCATGCGCTCCAGGACGCAGCCTCAGACCCAGGGAGGTGGTGTCATGCACCGACGATGGCAAGGCCTCCTGGAAGCCCCTGGGGCAAAACCTCTTGGCAGTGCTCACGGCCCCCACACTGGAAAGTGGACACAGCACAGTGCTTTGCCATGTCCAGGCCCGTGCAGAGCAGTGGGCAGCCCACATCGCTCTCCTGGGCCATCTGTCTGCAGGGGGCAGCCACCATCCGAGTCCCCCCATCCAGGGGTTCTCATGTGGGGACACCTGGCAGCCCAGCTGAGCTCCCGCCCCTAGCAAACATTGCAGGCCTCCTGCCCCAGAGAGCTTTCAATGGCAGCAGCCCCCAAGGGCACCCACTGAGAGACCCCAACCGAGAGCCCCCAGCCACGCCCTCCGGACCCCTGGCCAGTGGGATGGTGAGTGAGGAGACCTGAGATCTGCCTCACGACTCGGTAACAGAGCAGAGCACGCCTGCTCCAGGCCGGGGTCCTCTCCAGACATGGAGGGAGGGAGGGAGGGAGGGAGGGAGGGAGGGAGGGAGGGTAGGGACCAGGGAGGTTAACGAAAAGGACCTGGCGCTATTTGTAGAGACGCACTTCTGCCCCCTGAGAAGATCCTTGGTATTGATGTCCAGCTCTGCGGTGACGGAACCCGGACAGAGAGAGCAGGACCCCAGCATGAGAGTAGGAATGGACGCCACAGCAAAACATCCATGTTTCACAATCACGACTTCCAGGAGCAAACCATGCCTCTCCAGCAGCAAGGTGGGAGGTGACAGGGCACAGTTGAGGAGTCCCGGGGCTGCCACAATAGGGGTGCCCACACAGGGCTTCAACAACGGGCATCCACTCCCTTGCAGTCTGGAGTCCCACATCCCAGATGGAGGTGCGGGCAGGGCCGCGCTGCCTCTGAAGGTTCTGCAGGAGCGCCCTTCCTGCGTCTTCCGCTCCCGGTGGCTCCGGGCGTCCTTGGCTTGTGGCCACATCACCCCACTGTCTGCTCCGTCATCTCAGCCTCCTCCTCCTCCTCTCTGTGTCTGAGTCTGGATTTCCCTCTTCCTGTGAGGACACCCGTCACCGGGTTCGGGGCCCACCCTACCCCCGTATCTCATCTGAACTAATTCCACCTGCAAAGAGCCTGTTTCCAAATAAGGTCACATTCTGAGGTTCCGGATGGACGTGAATTTGTGGGGGACACCTTCTAACCTTGAACATACGGCATCAGGAGCAGGCACTGCAAGAACTGAGATGAATCTGTTTCCATCTCTGTGACTCCTGGACACCCCAAACAGCCTTAGAGCCATGGGGAGGCCGCAGTGCCGCCAGCCAGGCTGGAGACCCCTAAGCGGGTGCCCAGACAGGACCTGTGGCAGGAGGGCAGTGGGCACAGAGGAGGAAGTCCGGGCTGCTCCCTGCTTCTCCTCCCCCTCCTCCTTCTCCACTGGAAAGTTCCAGAGAAGAGTCATTTGGAGGTGAGCAAGGACTGAGTAGGGCTACTGCCCTGGAGAGGAGGCAGCCAAGGAAGGAGAGCCCGGCCTGGCTCTCAGAGGCTTCACAGGGAGTGGGAGTCGAATACCTGGGAGGAACGAGGGCCCTTTCCAGGAAGAAAATGTCTCCGAACCCTCAGAACCCTCCGCGGACCTCATTGCCAAACAAAGAAAAATGTTTTCTCAAGTTCCATCTTCAGCTTCAAGATGACCGTGCGTGGGTGAGCTGTGTTTGACCCGTCTGGACCCGCGTGAACCTGAAGACCTGGGCCCCAGCCATAGAGGAGGGGCCTGTGGTCACAGCCCGGTCACCAGCCCAGTCTCGGGTTCTTGGCCCCATGACAGGCGCTAAAGCAAGGCAAGGGGCCTGGGGTCACTGTGGGTGGTGCCATGTGGGAAAACGCGTGTTAGAGGCACACAGCCGGAGTAGGTCCCTCCCTTTGTCACTGGCCAGTGGTGTTCTGCCCCCGGTCAGCTATTTCCCTTCCACAGGCCTCAGTCCCCCTCTGAAAACACCAGCATCACCGGCCAGTGGTGAAAATTAAACACGCTTTTAATCTTGCCAGGTTCTGTCCTGGATACACGGTGACCATCGCCAGCATGAGTCAAAGTCAGGCCATGAACCAGGCATGTGTGGCTTCAGGACGAATGGACTCCACCCACACCCCATTCAGTGGGATGACCCCTTCCTGCTTCATCCTGCTCCCCAGCAGCCACCCTCTTCCCTCGGGGTGCGGGCTCTCCCCAGCCACACAGCAGCCTGCACAGTCCCCTGGCCTGTGTCCAGTCTCCCCATCCCCCCAGGACAGCCAGGCTGTGTAGACAGGGCAGGGGACCAGCATCTTCTGAGGCCCCAGACACGGCTCCTCAGGCCCCACCTTTGGCCCCCACACACCTCCACCCGTCAAGGGGGATCCTCACGGGGCAGCAGCGATGCCCCACGCAGTGTCCTGGAGGGTGGAGCAGGGTGAGCGCCCGTGCAGGCAGGGCGAGGCCATGAAAGGCAAGCTCCCCATCTCCGGCTCATCAAACATCTGCTGCCCTGGGCCCGCCCAGAGAAAAGTGGGATCAAGGCCTACAGCGGCCCCTGCCTCAAGCTCTGCTGGGGTCCCCAGGGCGGTGAAGCCTCTGCTGGTCCACTACAGCCCTAAAGGCTGCAGCTGAGACACCGGGCTGCCAGCTCCAGACTTACAGGGCCATCTCCACGCTTTGCATGCCTAAACACCACCCCCCGACCCCTCCTTCTCCCACACTGGGACCCTCCCAGGGCACTGGACCCCACCCGGCTCCAAGGTCCCCAGGGGCCATAAGACCCCCTCCCACCCCACCCCAGGAGGAACACTCCCCATAGCTCACTGAGGCAACGCCCAGCCTCTAAGCCCAGGAGCTGCTTGTGCTGGAAAATCACCTCCCATTTCCAGATGAGGCCTGGGCCGGGAGAGCGCTCTCTCCCCACACGCTGCACCACCCCCCCAGCTTCTTCCCCTGCCTGCCACCTGCCTCAGCCCCCAGGAGCCGTAGTCCCCGCCCACAGCCTGCAGCAAAGCCCCATTCACACCTCCTATGACATGGTCCTGCTGCCCTCCAGGACCCTATCGCCTAGTGCAGGACGGGTGACCAGCAGGCAGGGCAGAGCAGCTAGGAGCAGCTCCTAGGAGCCCCCGAGCCCCACCCTGGCTGATGCCTCCTGGGCCATGTCTGACACATCCTCAGAAGCCCATTTCTCAGATGCGGTATCCTCAGCCTTTGGGAGGGATTTGGGACACTTGAGCAGGGCCTTGAAGCATGTGTAGGAGTTCTCCTATCCTGCCTTTCAGGCCACCTGTGGTCACGGGCTCCCTGTGCTGCCCGCGGTCCCGCCGTGCCCACTGCACTAGCCTGGGGTGCCCTCCCTTTCAGCGGTCCTCAAAGGAGTCTCACCACGATAAGACATTTTAAACCTCAGCCTCAGCCTGCACGGTCCCCTCCCCCTGAGGCACCCCTCACTGTCTTGTCCCCTCTTTTGTGGGTGCTCCCTGACCTGCCTCTTCCCCCACCAGGCTGGCCCCAGGCGCTCCCTCTCCTCCCACAGCCTTAAGAGGTCATAGCTTTGACCTCCCCACATTGCCAGCACTCATGTCTGGGTCTCTGTCTCTCCCACCAGAATGTGGGCTCCTTTAGGTTGGGGGTCCTGTACAGCTTCTCCCTGAACCCTGGAAGGCACAGGGAAGGAGCCGTTCTGTGTCTCCAATTCCAAGACTGCCTCTGAGTGGCATAACTGCCTCTCTCCCTGCCACTGAGGGCTCATGCATTTTCAAACTTTCTCCAGAGGAATAATTCACTCTTTGCCATGACCCAATTATCTTTCCAGTTTCTGGGCAGCGTTGCTGAGCGATGTTCTGAGGGTGGCTGGGCGGGCGGGCTGGCAGCGGGAGAAGGGTCTCACCTGTGGGCTGCCCAGGGGCTCTTCCTCCCACCCTTCTGGGCCCCAGGCCCCTTCCCTCACCCCTAGCTCCACAGCAGCGAAGCAGGGCTGTGGGATGGGCCAGTGCCTCGAGGCATCGCCATGGCCAGGCTCTGGAGCAGAGAGCCCTGCCTCTGTGTGCACTGCCTCTGCAGCCTCAGTTCAGGCTCGGGTGCAGCTCTAAGCCTCAGTTTCCCCAGCAGTAAATGGGCTGGTTTGGGGATTCCATGAGCTGATGCCTGTGGTCAGCACCACACTGGGCACCAAGTGAAGAGCCCAGAAATGGACTCTGGACTCAGAGGGAGCCAGGGCCAAGCCTGCTTCTCCCGCTGCCTGCTGGTCTGTCTTGGGGTCTGCCTCCTGCTCTGTCATGGCCCCCGCTGAGCCTCTGTTTCCCCAAATGTAAATGTCATTGAGGTTTTTAGTACCTTCCTTACTGGTAGCTGGGAGGACCAAGTGAGAAAACGCCTCTGAAATAACCTAATCCAGTAGACATGCCCGCCAGATGAGCTCAGAGGCTGCGGTGGAGACCGTGTTCCTGCACTCGACAGACACTCCAGGCCCGCCCCAAGAAGCCCGTCCGATGGAGGAGGCACGCACATGTGTTACAGGACCAGCAGATGTGTATGCCCACAGCGCTGTAACACACCCCTGATGTGGAGACAGCACGGTTTGCAGCAGGCAAAGGGCTTATTGATCACAGGGCAGCAAGTGAGGAGGTGGGAGGGAGCCGCAAATCCCTGTCCCTGAAGAGTTCTGGGCTGGGGTTTTTAAGGGAATCATGGAGGGTGAGAGGCTGGAGAATTGGGTTGGCTGATTGGCTGGGGTAAGGGGCTGAAATCACCAAGATGTGGGGACTTGATGATTCTTCGGCAGCTCAGCTCCTCCAGGGTCCTATGGGCCAGCTGGCATCAGGAGCTTCCTCGGCATGCAGGGCCTGAAGAGGCATCTCAGAGGGAAACACGTGTTCCTAGCACTCATCTGCAGAGCAGTGGAGAAGGCAATGGACTTGTGGCCGGGCCTGTGTGACTCTGGGGCCACAGGCAGCAGACAGGCATGAGGCAGCCCGTCAGAGCACGACCACCCAGGGATGAGTGTGAGGGCGCCAGGCTGGGTTCATTTTTGTTTCTCCCCCGCCCTTCTTCCCTGGTTAATTTTATGAAGTTTATGGGGACGATTTCACACACACACACGCATGCACACTGCTGCTCACTCCATACAGCTCCCAGGCAGTCACAAGGTGAAGGCTGCCCTTCCGACAAGGGGCTGGTGCTCTGCCAGCTGGAAGAGGCACAGGGAAGGGACCTCTTCGCAAGCCCATTGGCCTCCAACATCCTCCCAGGAGGCAGGTGTTCAGCCCCAGACACCCCCCGCCCAGCCAGCCTACACAGCTCATGAGGGGGTGGGAGGGGAGCTGTTTCTGCCAGAGCACAGCCACATTGCCACCCCAGGTGAGGCGGGGACAGCACCGTGGGAGGGAGGGAGGGGCACAGTGACAGCTGCACGCGGAGACGCAGCGAGATGAGTCTCAGAACCTTCCAGACACAGCTGATCAGAATCTCATCAATTAAGGCTAACGTTAGTGTTGGGAGGCAACTTCCAGCCCCGCTTAGAACGGTGCAACCACATCATCCCAGTTTCTGCTGTTGGATTTTCCAGGCAGCACTGGTTTCCGGATTCCTGACTTTTAAACAGGAACCAGCATCCTTTTTCTGCCTGGCCAGCATCTCCTGCAGGTGGGCCCGGCTGCAGCTCAGATGCCAGGAGAGTAGGTTCACATCAGGACATGCGGAATCGATCCCTCACTCTCATCAGGACCCCCACGGGGGGAGCACCAGCTCCACGGTTTCCCATCAGCCTCTGGTCTGAATGGCTGCTCCCAGCCCCCCTCCCATGAAACTCCCCAGGAGGAGCCCTAGCCTCTCACAGGCGGGGTTCAGCTCCAGAAAACTCCCGCTGAGGATCTGTGCTGACCTGGGGCTTCCTGAGAAGAACGAGGGTCCCGAAGAGTCCTACAGACCCTCAGCCGCAAGTGTCCTTGGAGGACAGGAAAGGAGCTGGGAGGCAGAACACTTCAGCTTTGGCAGGGCCTGATCCTGTGAGCCCCCAGGTGCAGGGCGGGTTACAAGATGGACTGTAGGATGGGCCCACCCACTGCTCAGTCCAGCCAGCCAGCCACATGACCATTCATCCAGCTGCCAGCGCAGTCCCCTCATTATCCATCTACACACGGCCATTCATCCTCCGTGAGTCCATCCCCACACCAACACCTGCCAGTGCAGCCCCCTCACCATCCATCTCCACACACACCGGCCAACGCCCAGCTCCTCCAGTGCCACCCACCATCTCCCACAAGCCCAACCTAACAGTCCTCCTACCCACTAGCCATTCATTGCCATCAAACCACCTACCTGCGTACCCATTCTCCATGCACATCCAGCCAGCCACTCACCCACCCACCCACCCGTCAACCTACCACCCATGCGCCCTTCATTTACCCAACACACACCTAGCAACTAGTTATCCAGTTGCTTGCCTGATCAAATCCAGCTAGCAACCAGTACCTCCGTCTAACCAGCAAACGATTCATTGATCAGCCCCTTCATTCAACCAGGAATCCATTCACCCATCTACCCTAACCCAAACCACCTCTTCAGTAATACAACCACACACCAACTAATCCACCACCCATCTGTCAATCTGGCTGATCCTCCTATTCACACATCACCAAACCAACTATCACCCATCCATTTAACCAGCCACCTACCCATCTGTCCATCAATCTATCAGCTATCCACCTGCCAAACCATTCCTCCACTCACCCCATTATCCACCCATCCATCCAACACCCCAGGCAAGCATCCATAGTGACTGCCCCCCATCCATTTGCCCATCTCTTCACCTGTCATCCGTCCACCCCTTCCAACTATCCAGGCCACTTGCTGAACCCTCCTTTCATCTTTTCCCCACATATCCAGCCACCCACAAATTCATTCAACAAATATGCATTCACTAACAAACACTTAGCAAGCACTCACCAACACCAGGTGTTGATTGAGGTGCTGGGTACACCTCAGGGAACAAATTAGACAGAGAAGCACGCATTCTAGCTGGGTGAGACAAACAGAAAACATCAGCAAAGAGCTGTCGCACAGCAAGGGATAAGTGCTACACATAAGGCAGAACTGGGTCCTGGAGGGAGAAACGGGCTTCTCTTCTGGGTGAGGTGGTGGGGAAGGCCTCTCCGAAAAAGGTGGCATCCGAGGAGGAGAGGGAGACATCAAGCATGAAGGGCATTCCAGGCAGAGGGCACAGGAAGCAGAGGGCATTCCAGGCAGAGGGCACGGTGGCTCTGAGGCCGGAGCGTGCTCTGGAGGTTTGAGGGGACTGAGTGGCTGTCAACCATCCAGAACTGAGGCCATGAGAAGCAGCAGACGCCAGCCCCTCTGTGGGTGAATAGGAGGCAGCGCTGGCCTGGACAGGTACCATCAGCCTTGCATCCCAAGCCCGGGCCACCTGCCGTAGCCCCAGGCCTCTGGAAACAGGCTCATCCTCCACCTGAGTGACGTTCAGACTTGGGAAATGGTGGGAGCGGCTGGAACACAGGCTGGGAGGTCAGCGGGGCCCGCCCACCAGCAGTGGGCTCAGAGGTGGCCAAGGCACTGACTCTGGGCAGGAGCTTTGCCCTGCCTCCTGCAGCCCGCAGCTGCCTGCCTTTCCCTCAGAGGCTCCAAGTGTGGCTGTTCCCCAGTCCCACGGCTTCTCGGGACCAGCATCAGGCCGCATTGAGCCCCCACCTTTGAGGCCACACCAGGCCCCGGCTGGGTGGACCCCTGGGGATCTGGACTCACAGAGGCCACGCATGCACGCCACCTTGATGTGTGTTGCTTTCCACCATGAGGATCGTGTTTGCCACCAGCTCCCCTCAGGCCGCTCAGGGCCGTGCCCTCCATAGGCCACACCCTCAGCAGCCAAGCAGGGGTCCTGAGATGAGGCTGGAAGGGCCTGGGGTTCCTGCCCAGCCCCCGTTCCTGTTCGGGTGGCCTTGGATGAGTCGCTTTCTCTCTCTGCTCCTAAGCTGCACTGTTCCTAAAAATGGGATCTCGAACCTGGACCCTGAAGAGCTGTGGTGACAATTATATGTGACAGCCGATGTGAAAACAAGTTCTAAATGTTTTCTGCACCAATACCGAACTTCACCGGGGCCCTGGACTCCGGGACCCAGCACAGGCTCGGACGTGCCCCCGCTCCGTGTTCCTGAAAGGAAGCACTTCCCCATGGGACTTAGGCAAGACTCACAACGCCCCCTAGTTTACCAGGGGCAAGGCCAGCCCCAGACCCCCCAGTCCCTCTGTCTGGTGAACGATCTGCCTGACTGGTCCTCCCACTGAGCCGACCCACGGCATGCCTGCGATCCAGGCTTGGGTTAACATGGCGCCGCCCTCCAGGTCCTCAGCTGAGACCCCAACCGGAGGCAGCAGACAGCCCCTCCGAGAGCAGGGTGGTCCCGGGAGGACCTCTGCTCCACTGTCCAACAGGCACCGTCACCCCATCTCCCAACACCCATGCCTCTAGCCTTGCCAACCCCTCTCTGTAAGAGAAAACCCCTGTCCCAACCCTGGAGACGCCTGCAGAGCTCATGGTCAGGCATCCTCCTCCCTGCAGCCGTCCCCTCCCCTAAGACTGTGTGTGTCTTTCTCTGGCATTGGTTCTCAGTGTTTCTTATGATGGGGACAATGGTCCCCTCTCTTCTCACCACACCTGTCCAGGGAAGACATCAGCGTTCCCGGCCCCGTGTCCAGCTGTGGCCCAGGGCTCCATGAGGCCCCAGGAACTGTGGCACACAGGGTCCCTCTGCTCGGTGGCTGAGGTGGTAAGGAGGAACAGACCCACTGCGAGGCCCCACACAGGCACTGTACAAATGACCCTTCTCACAGTGGCACAGGCTCTCTGGGGGCTCACATATGTGACAGCTATGCGGGGAGGGCGGGAGACTGTGGGCTAAGCCAAGCCCCAGAAGGGACAGGATGGCAGGCAGGAGGGGCCAGGGTGAGAGAAGTCTTGACCCTGGTGTTAACCCAAAATATCTGAGACGGGTCTCAGTCAATTTAGGAAGTTTATTTAGCCAAAGTTAAGGACATGCACCCATGACATAGCTTCAGAAGGTCCTGATGCCCAAGGTGGTCAGGGTGCAGCTTGGTTTTATACATTTTAGGGAGACATGCGGCATCAATCAATATGTGTAAGAGGTACATTGGTTTCGTCCAGAAAGACAGGACCACTGGAAGGAGGGAGGGGGCTTCCCGGTCATAGGCAGGTAAAGAACAAACTTGCATTCTTTTGAGTCTCTGATTAGCCTTCTCAAGGAAGGCAATCAGATACGCATGTCTCTCAGTGAGCAGAGGATGGCTTCGAATACGGAGGCAGGTTTGCCCACAGCAGTTCCCAGCTTGGTTTTTCCCTTTGTGTAGTGATGTTGGGGTCCCAAGATTTATTTCCCTTTCACGCTGCCTTCAGCCCTCAGGTCACCCAGAGGACAAGCTCGGTTCTGGGAGGCTCCAGGCGAGACGGGCTCTTTGAGTCCCAGCTGACCGGGCTGCTTGGGAAGGCACTGAGCACAAGCTCCTGTTTAACCTGCGCCGTGGGCATCACTGCGAGCCCCTGGTAGACCAGGCTGCAGGGATAAGTGACCCTCAAGGCCACAGGCGAGGAGGCCGGCAGGACAGTGTGGTCCACATCTGGTGACACCACACCTCGCCGGCACCCTGCTCTGGGTATTAGTAAGCAAGGATGACCCCTCGCCAGCACCCTGCTGTGGGTATTAGTAAGCAAGGGTGACCCCTCGCTGGCACCCTGCTCTGGGTGTTACTAAGCAAAAGCGACCCCTTGCCATCCCTCCCTTGCCTCCCAGCCCTTCCGTAAGCTGAGAGAGAGACTCTGAAGGCCGCAGGGCATTCGAGCAGCCCCTGTGAGCCATTTTGCTTCCACATCTCATGTTTCCCTTGCGTCTTTTCACAAAATATATGAAGCTGTGAACACAAAACAGTCAACTGAGCTAGCTGTCTCCCTCTAACAAGATCAGTCCCAATTATGCCAGCTGCCAGGAGGGTGCTGAGAGCTGTGCTCGTCTGAGATCTTGTCTCCTGCGGTGACGCGGCGACGGCGCAGGGCAGGCCCATGGAGTGTGTTGGAGAGGCCCTGTGGCCGCTTCCAGGGCACCATCAGAAAGATTCAGAGGCATCCGGCCTGAACAACATGGCAACACCCGTTCTCTCCGAAAAAGAAATACAAAAATTAGCCGGGCATGGTGGTGCATGCCTATGGTCCCAGCTACTCAGGAGGCTGAAGAGGGAGGATTGCTTGAACCCGGGGACAGAGGTTGCAGTGAGCTGGGATCGTGCCACCGCACTCCAGCCTAGGTGAGTGAGAATTTGTCTTTAAAAAAAAAAAAAGAGAGAGAGAGGAAAGAAAATCATAAGGAAGAAAAAATATATTTGCTGAGCTGGCACAGCAGGAGGGAGGGGTTTCCTCGTGGTGGATCCTGGATTGGGGGCATGGGGGCAAAGCTTTCAGTTGGACATGTCAGCACTGTCCCCACAAGAGCAAAAACACCAAGGATGGCGACCCCTGGGTAGGGGCGGCCTCTCCGAGGCACGCTGAGCCCTTCCTTATTTCACATGTGCTCACGTCGGCCCTGGGGAGACAAGTTGTTGCCAGTCACACTAGAGTATACACAAGGTGTCCCCCTGTGCCTGGCCCCGGGGAGGAGGAGGCTGGTCCTACCTGGGGCAGGAGGATGGAGAGAAAGGAGACCAGAGCCAGCTGTGAGGCTCCGACGGTTCTGGCCAGGCCAGCAGGGGCGAGCAGCAACTGCAAAGAGGCTGGGGTGTAATTCTAGCAACACCTTGATGGATCTAAGTGGGGGGAGGCTGGAGAGGTGGCTGTGAGTAACCAATGAACTCTACTAAATAGGAATTCAATCCAGGGCCTGGCACTGTAACCCAAATATCTCCAGGGGTCCAGATGGCCCAGTCCATGCACAGAATTCCCTTCAAAGGAAGCCAAATCAGAGCTGAGGGACTTGAGGAATTGTAGCTCTTCACTGTCGATTTCCTCGCTAAACCTCCCTGCGGTTTACAGGGAACACCATGAAGAAATCCAACCCAGACATCTTTCCTTCACAGACTCCACACTCAGCTTCTCCCCCTCCCATGCTGCTCCTCCCTGTCCTTCCCAGACCCCACGCTCAGCCTCTCCCTCTCACACTGATCCTCCCTAGTCCTTCTCAGACCTCAACCTCAGTTTCTCCCCATCCCACGCTGCTTCTCCTTGTCCTTCCCAGACCCTATGCTCAGCTTCTCCCCATCTCACGCTGCTCCTTCCTAGTCTTTCCCAGACCCCACACTCAGCTTCTCCCTCCCAGCTGCTCTTCCCCAGTCCTTCCTGAACTCCACACTCATCTTCTCCCTCCCACGCTGCTCCCCCCATCCCTCCCAGACCCCACACTCAGCTTCTCCCTCTCATGCTGCTCCTCCCTCGTCCCTCCCAGACCCCACGCTCAGCTTATCCCTCCCACCTGCTCCACCCTGTCCTTCCTAGAACCTACACTCAGCTTCTCCCCATCCCAGGCTGCTCCCCCCATCCCTCCCAGACCCCATGTTCAGCCTCCCCCATCCCAGGCTGCTCCTCCCCTGTCTTTCCCAGACCCCACACTCAGCCTCCCCCTCCCAGGCTGCTCCTCCCTCTCCTACCCAGACCCCACACTCAGCTTCTCCCTCCCATGCTGCTTCCCCCATCCTTCCCAGACCACAGGCTCAGCTTCTCCCCTTCTCACGCTGCTCCCTCCATCCTTCCCAGACCACAGGCTCAGCTTCTCCCCTTCTCACACTGCTCCCCCCGTCCTTCCCAGACCCCATGCTCAGCTTCTCCTTCCCACACTGCTCCTCCCTTGTCCTTCCCAGAACCCACACTCAGCTTCTCCGCATACCAGGCTGCTCTTCCCCATCCCTCCCAGAACCCACGCTCAGCTTCTCCCACTCCCACGCTGCTCCCCGCTGTCTTGCTGCTCCCTGCTCCTTTCTCCTTCCTCCTGGGCCTCCGCCCACCCATCCTGCCTGCTGGTCACAGTCACTGTGCTAACGCCCTCCCTGACACAGCCCACAGGGCCCACCCCCCAGGATACCTCTAACTGCTTTCCATGAGAGGGCTGTGCGTAGGCAGCTCTGGTGACACATGCTGGCATGTCACCCTGGGCGCGTCGTGGAGAGCCACTGGGGAAACCCTGCACTAGAGCAAGGAACCAGCAAGAAGAAGGGCAGCCTGAGCCAGAGCTGGGAGGGGAGTGGGAAGGCTGCGTGGTACAGGGAGGCGGCAGGGCGGGAGTGGCGGAGCCCTGCGGCAGAGGGGGAAGCTGCTCCCACCCACATCTGCTCCCATGGGAAGATGCTAGAAGACCCTTCCCCCAACTTTGCCTTTAGTTTCTGGTTTCCAAGGAAATCTGAGAGCCTGGACACGCTTTAATGAGCCCTGGAGGTGACACCTCCTGGTGGGTCCCACTTGAAAGGCTGTCGACTCTGCTCTAGGCCCTCCCTTTGAGCCATCCTGGAGCACCTGCCTGGGACATACATCCCCAAGGAGACACCATCCCGTCAGCACTAAGCATGCTGCAGTCACCTGCTCTTTCATTCTGGAAGGGGGCTCAGCCCACCCTCACTGGGGCAGAAGGCAGAATCAGACCACCTGTGTACGAGGGGCGGTGATATTCAGAAAGAAATCAGCACTGAGCTTATGAAAACACCAGCGGCACAAGCAGAAGAGCAAGGGAACAAGGGCTCAGAGAAAAATCCTTCCTCACAAATAGATGTGCTTCACATAACAGAAAAATATATATATATTTTTTAAAGATTTACTGTGCTGTCAATAAGGCACAAGGACTGCAGCTTCTAAAAATCAAAATCAAGCTCACAGGCGCCAGGACACTCTGATCAACAGGAGGAAGATTCTAAAAGGCAATGTCAGTGGAGTGATTGCCCGCCACGTGCCAGAAAACGGGGTGCCCCTCACACATATGGACTCAGCACTTCCCGGCAGAGTGCCCTGGCATGCAGGAGTAGCCTGGTATGTGGGTGAGTTACAGGTAAGTCTAGACGGGGTGCCTGGTCCTGTATCCTCCAGGTGTTGCATGGAAATTGTCATTATCTGTGTCTGCCCCCATGAGCACAAAGCTGAGAACTGCTGTATGCACTTCATCCACATTCTAAGCTCCAGAGTTCACTGCAAGTATCCTCATTTTAAAGACAGTAGACCCACATGAAGTAATTCTCCCGAAGTCACGCATTTCAACATGAAGGAACCAAGATTTGAATCCAGGCAGTTTAGCTCCAGACGCTGTACTTCCAACCACTAAACTACAAAATCGCTAACACTTAGTAAATGCTTTCTATGTGCCAAGCACAACAGCCGCATTATCTCATTTAATTCTCCCAGCGACTCTCTAAGATAGGAATTTGTGTTTCTATGTTAAAGATGGTACAATGAGATGAACTGAGGCTGGGTTACACAGCTGGGATATGATGGAGTTCTAACAAAATGGTTCAGGGCTTTGAAACTAAAATCAAGGGAAAAGTGAATCTGAGACCACCTGATCCACCAAGGAGAACCAAACAAGTAGATCACCCTTGAAAACAATAACAAGAAATTAAGACAGTGTGGCATTGGTATAAGGATAGGCAAATTGACAGGTAGAACCTAAGAGAGAGTCCAGAAGCCACCACCATCTGTGCAGTCACCTGATCTATAACAAAGACAAGGCTGAGGTGTGGGGCTGGGGGTGCTGGTGGGGGGTGGTCTTTTCCATTGCTGAGTCGACTGGATATCCAAATGGAAACATGAAAGCAGCCTTACCCCTGCCTCACACCACATACAAAAATAAATATCAGATGGCCTGGAGATCTAAATGCAAAAGGGAATACAATAACGCTTTTAGAGGAAAACACAAAAAATACTTCATGACCTCAGCTTAAGCAAAGATTTCTTAAACAAAACACAAATCATTAACCCTGCATTTGTGGGAGGCCGAGGTGGGCAGATCACCTGACCCCAGGAGTTTGAGATCAGCCAGGGCAACATGCCAAAACCCTGTCTCCACAAAAATTGCAACAATTATCCAGCTGTCATGGTGCACACCTGTAGTTCCAGATACTCAGGAGCCTGAGGCATGAGGATTGCTGAAGCCTGGGAGGTCAAGGTTGCAGTGAGCCAAGATCATAAGACTTTACTCCAGCCTGGGTAACAGAGCGAGACCCTGTCTCAACAAACGAGACAAAACAACAACAAAAAACTTCTTATCATCAAAAGACACTGTTATGAGAACTGCAATTCATATATCTGAAAATGGACTCTTAACCAAAACATATGAAGAACTCATGTAAACCAACAAAAACAAGATTGATATCCCATAGAAAAGGGGAAAAATACTTGCACAGATGCTTCACAAAAGGAGCAATTCAAATGGCCAAGAAATATACAAAAAAGTGTTTGACACCATTAATCATCAGGAAAATGCAAATTGAAACTACAGTGTAATCCACTTACACACCCACCAGCATGACTAAAATAAAGAGACAGAAAATAATAGGTGTCGGCAAGGATATGGAACAACTAGAACTCTCTGGCAGCTGCTGGTGAGAGAGTCAATGGGGCAGTCAACTGAGGCAGAAATTTCACCCAGCCCCAATATGACCTCATCTTAACTGATAATATCTGCAACAACTCTATTTACTAATAAGCTTGCATTCTGGAATTACTGGGGGTTAAGGCTTCAATATATCTTTTTTATTAATTTGTTTATTTACTTGAGACAGAGTCTTGTTCTGTCACCCAGGCTGGAGTGCAATGGTGCAATCACAGCTCACTTCAGCCTTGGACTCCTGGGCTCAAGCGATCCTCCCATCTCAGCCTCCTGAGCAGCTGGGACTACAGGTGCATGTCACCATGCCTGGTTAATTTATTTTATTTTTTTAGATTTGGGGGTCTTACTATGTTGCCCAGGCTGGTCTCAAACTCCTGCTGGGATTACTGGTGTGAGCCATTGTGCCCAGCCTCCTGCAACATATCTTTTGGGGGGACACTATTCCACTCATAATAGTGTGTGTGTCTATAACACGCCTTATACTCCAATAAAAGTGTGTTTGAGTTCACAATAAAAATAGCTGATGTGCGTTAAACATTGGCAATAACCTGACCTCTGCTCCATGCACTATACATGCATTGCCTCCCCCCCATTCAAAGTGCTCTGGATCCTTGGAAAGGAGGCCTAGACGTGGGTGCAGTAGAGAGAAAGGGAGAGGGGCCTGCAGCCCATCCAAGGCAGGCTGTCCTCATGTCCTGGGCATTTGCCTCGGGAGAATGTAATATCTGTGACCCACCCCCCGCCCCCAGGCTCCTGCCCAGGAGAAGGTCAAAGGCTGGTTGGGTCTTAGGGCATGACCCAAACAGAAGGCTCACTCAGCTGCACTGAGGCAGGAAAATAGGGTCTGGAGGAAGGGAACCTGAGGCCAATTCACGTTGACTTCCTAGAGCTAAATCAAAAGGAAAACCTCAACTTTCCACATCTGAGTAACAAAAGGACCAGGGGCTATTCCCTTTGCAAACCCTCCCTCCTTTTCTGCTTGGCAGATTGAAAATTGAAACTATCTCTGATTGGTAACTTTCTGCAACTAGTCAGATATTTGCATAGGAGTGTAACTTTGTAACTTCAATTTAGCCTCTGATTGGTTGCTTTCACAACCAATCAGACGCTTGCATAGGGTGTAACCTTTGTAACATCACGTCAGCCTCTGATTGGTGGCTTCTCAATCAGACTGATTGCAAGCCATTACCTCATTTACATAGGGTGTACACCAAGTAACCAATGGGAAATTTCTAGAGGGTATTTAAATGCCAGAAAATTCTGTAACGGGGCTCTTGAGCCCCTATGCGCAGCCGGCTCCCACCTTGTAGAGTGTACTTTCATTTTCAATAAATCTCTGCTTCTTTCCTTGCTTGGTTTGTGCATTTTGTCCAAGTCTTTGTTCAAAATGCCAAGAAACTGAACACCCTCCACCAATAACAATGCCTGGGGCTCAGGTGCCTGTGACCTGCTCCTCTCCGTTTCTTCTTCCCTGAGGAGCATCTTAGTCAGCTCCTGTTAGGAACCAAATGTTTGGGTCCCCCCAAAATGTATACATTGAACCCCTGTCCCTTAGCGTGGCTCTAGTTGGAGCTGGTGCCTCTAAGGAAGTAATTAAGGTTCAAAGAGATTATGAGGGTGCAGTGCAATCCAACAGGATGAGTGTACTTAGAAGAAGAGACACCAGAGAGCTCTCTCTCCGCCCACTCCCGCACACTCAGAGGACAGGCCTTGTGAGGACACAGTAAGAAAGGGGCCACCTGCAGCCCAGGGAAGAGCCCTCCCCAGACGCTAGCCCTACTGGCCTCTGGATCCTGCACTGCCGGTCTCAGCCCTTCTGGCCCCAAGATCCTGACTCCTGGTCTCCTGAACTGTGAGGGATAAATGTCTGCTGTTGGAGCTGCCCAGTCTGTGGCATTTCCTTATGGCAAAGAGAGCCAACTAAGACAACTCCTGACATTCATTAAGGAAAATGGAAGAGCTGGTAACTCTGCTGCTTTATCCTTCACAGAGGCAGGAATCTGAATTTCTTCAGGATTTAAAACTGTCTGTTGCTGGAGGCTGGGTAATGCTGTCCAGGACAAGATCATTATCTGTGAAGGCCCTTTCATTTCATCATACTCTCAAGGCTGAAACTTGATTTCTGCCTCAGAGTTCAAGGCAAGACCAATACTCTCCTCTGTGAACAAGAAACACAATAGCTGCTGTAAAATCTTCAGTGTAAATGGCAGACTTGCAGCTGCAGAAAAGCAAAGTGGTGGTACAGTAGAAAAATTTGAGAAACACTTCCAAATCGCAAGCAAAATTAAAATATAGAAGTGAAAAGTCAAGAACAGAGGCAGGTTGGATGTGAAGGTCTTACAGAGCCAAACTGCACACAGCAGATGCTCCTGAGGAGAAAATGAAGAAGGGAGCAGAAGTAGCAGCCAAAAATATAATAGAAGAAAACTTTCCAGGTGGAGAAATTGAAAATGCCAGGCAAAAAAATAATGCAGAGAGAACAATAATGCCAGAGGGTGTTGTACTACACTGAAGTTTGCACTTCAGGAAAAACAGGGCATCAGAAAAGCTCCCAAGAGGAAAAAAGTAAACAGATTATCTTCAAATAAGCTAAAATGAAGTTGTCTTCAAATGTGCCCACTGAAATAAAAGATGCCCCCAGACCATGTGATATGGTTCGGCTGTGTCCCCACCCAAATCTCGTCTTGAATTGTAGCTCTCATAATCCCCAAGTATTGTGGGAGGTACCTGGTAGGAGGTAATTAAATCATGGAGGTGGTTACCCTCATGCTGTTCTCATGATAGAGAGTGAGTTCTCACAAGATCTGGTGGTTTTATAATGGGCTTTTCCCTCTTTGCTCAGCACTTCTCCTTCCTGCCATCATGTGAAGAAGGACATGTTTTCTTCCCCTTCCACCATGACTGTAAGTTTCCTGAGGCCTCCCCAGCCATGAAGAACTGTGAGTCAATTAAATCTCTTTCCTTTATAAATTACCCAGTCTCAGGCAGTTCTTTACAGCAGCATGAGAACAGACTAATACACCATGGGATAACTGATACTGGCATATCTGTGTGGGAAACCCCAGGACCTGAGAACAACTTTCTGGCCATTTCTAAAAGCTCCAGATGGCTGCACCTGTCACCTCTTCTGTAACAGCTGCTTGAACGGAATCCTTCAAAATACCAAACAGGACAGCAGGGACATCACCATAGAAAGAATTGGGCTGGAATGATAGGCCAGGTAAAAATAAGAGAATCAAAGCATTCACAACTCTTGTGAGAAAGGCTGCTGCTGACACAAATTTAAAATACAGTTATAACAATGCCGACAAAGTGGAACACATTGGAAAACTTTAAGGGGTTTAAAATTTCAGGTAAGAAGTATGAGGTTTGTAAATTCAGAGGAAATTAATGCACTTAAGAAGGGGATGAAGATAACAAGGAGGAGCAGCATTAAGTTCTCTGTTTTCCATAAAAGGGAGTCAAGAGTCACTGTTTAATCTTTGATTGTGGCTGGGCGTGGTGGCTCACGCTTGTAATCCCAGCACTTTGGGAGGCCGAGGTGGGCAGATCACGAGGTCAGGAGATCGAGACCACGGTGAAACCCTGTCTCTACTAAAAATACAAAAAATTAGCCGGGCGTGGTGGCGGGCACCTGTAGTCCCAGCTACTCGGAGAGGCTGAGGCAGGAGAATGGCGTGAACCCGGGAGGCAGAGCTTGCAGTGAGCCGAGATTGCGCCACTGCACTCCAGCCTGGGTGACAGAGCGAGACTCTGTCTCAAAAAAAAAAAAAAAAAAAAATCTTTGATTGTTAGACAAATATAGGTTTAAGACTGTTTCAAAAACATGAGGTCTGCCTTCTAAATCATTGCAGATTTTTTAAAAGAAGAAATATGTGGACAGAAAAAATGTGACTGAAACACCAGGGGTTTGGTGTTGGTCTTGTTGCTCACTGCACAGAAAGCCAGTCACTGAGACAATGAATACTGCAGGGAAGAAGGAAGGCTTCATGAAGGTGCGCAGCTGAGGAGGTAGGAGCTCAGTCTGAAATCCATCTCCTCAACTGGCTAAATTTAGGAGTTTATAGAGCAGGGAAGAAAAGTAACCACATGTAGAAAGACAAGAATTGGGGGGTGCGAAGAAGAGGAGGTGGTCAACAGGAAGAAGGTGGTCCCTTAGACTGTCATGATGGGTGCAGGTCAGCCGTCTCATTGTCCAGATGCAGTGACCTGGTGAGTTTCAGCTCCTTGATACTATCTAGGGGGCCTGATGGTTAGTTTCCTGAGAAAGGAATTTAGATCAGACAAATGTAATTTTCTCAAGTTTTAAAACTGAAAGGGTCAGTTTCTAGGTTTACTCAAGAGAAACCACAAGCATCAGTTGTTTATGGTTGCTTATGGGATGCTTTCCATCAGTTGCTTATGGGCTGCTTTCCAAGACACAAAATAGAGCAAAACCCAGCAAGGAAGGATGCAGGGAAGAGAGGGAGGGGAGGGAAGAAGGGAGGGAGGGAAGGCAGAGAAAGAGAGGGATGGGAGGGAGGGGAGAGGAAGGGAGGGAAGAAGGGAGGGAGGGAAGGGAGGGATGAAGAAAGAGAGGGATGGGAAAGTGGGGAAGGGAGGGAGAGGAGGAAAGAAGGAAGGGAGGGATGGGAGGGAGGGGAAGGAAGGGAGGGATGGGAGAGAAGGAGGGAGGGAGGGGAGGGGAAGGAAGGGACAAGAAGGAAGAAGAAAGGGAGGAGAAGGGAAGGATGGGAGGGAGGGTAGGGGATGGGAGGGATGGAAGGGAAAAAGGGAGGGAGGGAGAGGAGGGATGAAGAAAGAGAGGGATGGGAAAGAGGGAAGGGGAGGGAGGGAGGGAAGGGAAGAAGGAAGAGAGGAGGGGAGGGAAAGGGAAGGAGGGGAGGGGAAGGGAGTGATGGGAGGGAAGAAAGGAGGGAGGGGAAGGAAGAAGGAAGGGAGGGATGGGAGGGGGGAAGGAAAGGAGGGAAGGGAGGGAAGAAGGAAGGGAGGGGAAGAAAGGGAGGGGCGAGAAGGAAGAAGGAAGGGACTATAAGGAAGAAGGGAGGGAGGAGGGAGGAGAAGGGAAGGAGGGGAGGAGAAGGGAGGGATGGGAGGGGAGAAGGGAGGGATGGGAGGGAAGAAGGAAGGGAGGGATGGAAGGGGAAAAGAGGGAGGGGAGAGGAGGGGAAGGGAGGAATGGGAGGGAAAAGGAAGTAAGGGAGGGGAGGGGATGGAAGGACAGGAGGGAAGAAGGGAGGGAGGGGATGGAAGGAGGAAGAGAGGTATGGGAGGGAGGGGAAGGAAGAGAGGGAGGGGAGGGGAAGTTAGAGACAGGAGAGAAGAAGGAAGGAAGGGATGGGATGAGAGGGAAGAAGGGAAGGAGGGGAGGGGAAGGGAGGGATGGGAGGGAAGAAGGGAGGAAGGGAGGGGGAAGGGAGGGAGGGAAGAAGGGAGGGAGGAAGAAAAGAAGAGAGGGAAGGAGGGAGGGGAAGGGAGGGAAGGGAGGGAGGGGAAGGGAAAGAGGGGAGGGGAAGAGAGGGATAAGGAGGGAAGAAGGGAGGGGAAGAAAGGGACGGGAGGGAAGAATGAAGGGAGGCTGGGAGGAGAAGGGAGAGACGAGGGAAGAAGGGAGGGAAGGACGGGGGAAGGGGGGAAGGGAAGGACGAGAGGTCAATATGACACACTCATTCCAAATACCAGGTAGAATTATTTAAATATAAAGGATTTCTGGTTACAAAAAAAAAAGACCAGTCTAATTTCTTACCACTTATAAGAGACTTCATAAAGCAAAATAACACAGAAAGGTTTAAACTGAAAAGATGAGAAAAAGCACAGACTGCAGTAAAAGTCAAGAAAGCTGGGGCTGGCACATTAATATTGCAAAATTGAATTTACAACAGGAAGCATTCACTGTTACATCAGGGATTATTTTATAATCTTCACATATGCAAAGAAAGATGGAGTGCTAGCGGTAAGCAGCATCTGTGAACTCACCAAGACAGCAGCAAAACACCCAAAAAAAAAGGGAAATCTTTATAAATACGGGGGAAGGGATTAGGTCCGCTCTGAAGGCCATAATAAATGAGTCCAGCGAGGGGTGGGAAGACAAGATGAGCAGGGCTCTGGCGTTGCAGGAGCGCCTCGCGCAGGGATACCTACTGCAACCATTTAGATGCAAAGTAAATCTAAGTAAATATTTAAAATGCAAAATTTACACCATTCTTGCTTTCTTGTAACGCAATGAAGCTACAAATCATAAAAGTTTAAACAAAGAAGCCAACCGCTTAGAAATATAAAAGTAATGGGGCAAAGAGGACATACA
Organism: Nomascus leucogenys; assembly: GCF_006542625.1. Taxonomy (NCBI): domain Eukaryota; kingdom Metazoa; phylum Chordata; class Mammalia; order Primates; family Hylobatidae; genus Nomascus; species Nomascus leucogenys. The sequence continues at coordinate 80,148,553 of NC_044400.1, forward strand.
ATGATGTATCGTTTGTAATCAAATAAATATAAGCATACTAAGTAGCAAACAAGAGACAGACCCCAAACTGTCATTGGGCATCAATCTGTAGCTTCAACCACGAATGCCATTTCTTAAAGTAAGACAAAAGAAACATGTGGGGCGCAAACCCCAGGAGTTTAGGAAAACACTTCTGGTTTAAAGAGGCATGTCAAGTGGCCCTCACACAGACCCCGCCGACCCACCACCAGAATCCCTGCAATCCGCAGAGACCACAGCTCACACCGCCGCCCCTCCTGCAGGTGGACAGGCAAGCTAGGCTGGGGAAATGGGGTGAAAGGCACCACTCAGCGGCCCCTTAGGCCCCCTGCCCCTACGGGGACCCCGTGCCTGAGGTCCACCCACCATGGGGCTTGGGGTCCTGGAGGGCCGTCACACTAACGCCCCCGCCACCTCTCCCCATCTCCAGCGTTCACGGTGACCCGGGAACTTTGTGCTCAGCCGTCTGGGGCAATCGTCTGCCTCCAATCCATCTGTGAAAGCTCTGAATCCCAGGACTTCAGAATGTGACTGTGTTTGGAGACAGGGCCTCGAAAAGGGAGATTAATAAAAAGTGAGCTCACATGGGTGACCCTAATCCAGTCTGACAGGTGTCCTTATAGGAAGAGGAGATGAAGACACAGATACGCACAGAGGGGCAGCCCTGTGAGGACACGCGGAGAAGACGGTGTGTGCGAGCCAGGGAGACAGAAACCAACGCTGACAACCCCTGATCTCAGACTTCCAGCCTCCAGAGCTGGGGGAAAGTACTTTTCTGCTGTTGGAGCCGCCAGTCTGTGGTGCTGGGTTACGCGGCAGTACCCACGCGCCAGCCGAGATAGCAATAGCGAGACACTCCGGATAGGCGAAGGGCGTGCCGGCTTCCCACCGCTCCCCTGAAAACACTGCCTAAAGATGAGCCCAGTCCACGAAGCCTGCGTGAAATGACGCGTTCAACAGCAGGAAAGACCTGGGTGGCATAAAAAGAAAAAGAGTCAGGGAGGCTCAACCCCGAGAAACACTGAGCTCGGTGCAGAGGCTTCCTGCGCGTGTGGTTACACCATAGCCACGAAGACGGGGGAGCAAACACAGCCTTGAAAGAAATACTCCAGTGCACAAATGGACAGCGCTGATCAAATCATCCAAAAACACACATCGCAGAGATCCTTCAGGCATCACCCCTCCCCGGGGCCCAATCCGCTCTCCATCCTCTCCCTAGTGGGACCTTGGGTGCCTCCAGGGACAGAGCTCTCCAGTGCTGTGCAGGAGGCCGACCTGACCAAGGGGAGGCAAAGGTGAGCACCCCTTCTGCTCCCTCCCGCCCCGGCTCACTGCACGGGAACCTGGCCACCCTTGCCCTTGGCAGAGCAGGCAGGGCTGAGGCACAGCCTCCTGGGGACAGGCCCTCAGGTCCCCACCCAGGCAGGAAGAGCTAGGCCAATGCAACTGCACACTCTCAGCCCCAGCTGTCCCCACCCCTGAGCAGAGACGCTCCAGCCAGCCCCACTGCAAAAGACCATGCAATGAGGAATGGAGGGGAGCGTGCCTGCGTGGCCCCCACGGCTGAGACGGAGCACCGCAGGCGGCCGCCATGGCAGGAATCACAGCTCACAGCGCTTCAGGCTGGGAGGGGCAAGATCACAGCGTCTTCGGAGGGGCTGCGCTCTGTTCCCAAGATGGCACCAGAGACCCCATCCCCACTTGGCGGAAGGGCTGAAAGGGGAGCCTGCTCCCTCAAGCCGTTTCATAAGGGCGTGGATGCCATCCGTGAGGGCCCCACCTCCAAGCCCCGTACCCACAGGAGCTGAACTGCAGCCGTGATGTTTGGGGGCCGCATATGTCGGAGCCGCAGCACACTGGAGCGCAGTGCAGCACATCACAGCAGCATTGCAGAGAAACTGACTCTAGGAGACGATTTGCCCATGTCCTCCGCAGTCCCATTTTCCAGCCTGGATGCTCTGTGTAGACGGCTGTCCATGCCCAGTCTCTCCCAGAGCCTCCCTGCCCCCACTCTACCATCCTCAGCACCCCCATGGCACTCAGCGCTCATTCAGCCATTAGGCATCTCCTGTTTACAGGAATTCCCTGGTCCATACCAGCTGGAGCCTCAGGTGTGACCCAGAGGAGGTCAAGTGTGGAAGGCAGAAAGCAGGAAATGGCTTCACACACCTGCTGACCCACCAGACACATACTGCACACCAGCTCTGGGCGGTCCTTAGGAGTCAGCATCAACCAACAGACGGTAACCCCCCACCTTCATGGAACGGCACTCTCATGGGGACATAGAAACAATACGTGTAACAAGTCTATCTGATTGTTAGCAGGTGCCAAGTGCCATGGAAGACCCAGTGCCCATGCCACATCCCAGCAAAGTGCCAGACCTGCAGGAGGTCAGAGGGGCACCTGGGACGCTTCCTGGAGGATGCGACGCTTGAGCTGAGTCTTGAAGGCCAAGTAGAGCCAGGAATGAGGCCTGTGTGGCTGTGCCTTGGTGGGCAGCATGGAGCTCCTGGGGAGGGTGAGATTAGAGTGAGGACTGGAAGCAGATGGGGGTGCAGGCCACACATCTCAGGAACCCTCATTCCAGGCAGAAGGAAAAGCGAGTGCCAGTCACATGAGGCAACAGGAAAACTGGGTGGAGCACAGTTCCAGGAGAGCAGCCAACACCCCAATTCCTCCACCACCAGGCTGTGACTTCGAAAGGGGGTGGCTGCCCCTGCACCCCAATTCCTTCACTGTGCCCCACCTGCCACCTCTGTAGGCCTCCAGGCTGTGGCTGTGAAAGGGGGTGGCCGCCCTGGGGCTGCAGATCTGCACCCCATGGTGTCTCTGCACCCTGAGGCGCTGACGAGGTGGGCTCCAACAACCCCAGGTGCTGACTTGCTCCTCGTCTTGGTTTCCAGCGTCTCGCTGTGGCCCCCCCGGGGCTCCTTAGATTGACGTGTGGGTGTCACGGTGCCGCCCAACTCTGCAGATCATGTGCGTCTTTGGTTCCACCACATCCTCAGCCAGTGCCACCTCAGCGGCTGCTGCTCTGATCTCTCTGTCTCCTTTTCTTTTCTTTCTTTTCTTTTTTTTTTTGAAACAGTCATGCTCTTGTCACCCAGGCTGGAGCACAGTGGCACAATCTCGGCTCACTGCAACCTCCACCTCCTCAGCTGAAGTGATTCTCCTGCCTCGGCCTCCCGAGTAGCTGGGACTACAGGCGCCTGCCACCACGCCTGGCTAATTTTTGTATTTTAGTAGAGATGGGGTTTCACCATGTTGGCCAGGCTGGTCTCCAACTCCTGATCTCAAGTGATCCATCCACCTCGGCCTCCCAAAGTGCTGTGATTACAGGTGTGAGCCACCGCGCTCGGTCCTCTCTCTCCTTTTCTTTAGAGTCCAACTACGTGCAGATGAGGCCATTTCACCACCTCCACAACCTCTCCTGTCTGTGCTTCCCGTCCTTTGGCCACCTGCGTTTTGCAGCCTGGCTATGTAGCCGCCGCCCCAGCCCCCTACCTGGTGGTGCCTGTCGTGCTACCATCCTCAACTAGCTCTGCTCATTCTCACCAAGAGGCAGAGATCCAGTCTCATTTCACACCAAGGCCCCGACTCCTAGACCAGACAGAATTAAAACAAAGCACAAAGCGGCAGAGACAATGGCCCGGGCAATAGGGTCGCAGTTAGCTGAGTCCCCAAAGGTACCTGGCCCACATTGCCTGTGAGACCCTTCTCACGGGAGCCTGAAACTGGACTGGGCCCTGTTTACAGAGCCACAGACCCACACCTGCCCGGCCCTAGAGCCCCTACCCCTCCAGGCAGGCAGCTTCCAGGATGATGAAGAGTCAGAGGCCGGCAGGTGCCAGAGCTGTCTGCAGGGGACAGGAGACATTCTGGGGTCTCGAGGTGAGTGGGGCTAAGGTGGGTGGGGGCGAGGAATGTCTAAGGCACAGAGCCTGCCATGGAGGGCCCTGGTGTGGGCGTGTAAGCCATCATATGTAAGATGTGCATGTAAGCTATCATATGTAAGGTGCATGTGTAAGCTATCACATGTAAGGTGCATGTGTAAGCTATTGCATGTAACATGCATGTGTAAGCTATCGCATGTAAGGTGCATTGTAAGCTATCACATGTAAGATGCATATGTAAGCTATCACATGTAACGTGCATGTGTAAGCTATTGCATGTAAGGTGCATTGTAAGCTATCACATGTAAGGTGCATATGTAAGCTATCACATGTAACGTGCATGTGTAAGCTATCACATGTAAGGTGCATGTGTAAGCTATCGCATGTAAGGTGCATGTGTAAGCTATCGCATGTAAGGTGCATGTGTAAGCTATCACATGTAACATGCATGTGTAAGCTATATGTAAGGTGCGCATGTAAGCTATCCTATGTAGGGTGTGTAGGTAAGCTATCCTATGTAGGGTGTGTAGGTAAGCTATCCTATGTAAGGTGCTTGCATAAGCTATATGTGAGGTGTGTGTTTCAGTGCCAGGGAGAGATGCAGTCCAGGCAGCCATTTAGGGGAACGTTTGTAGCAGGAAGAGGAGCAGCAAGGAGGCCGGGACGGCAGAGGAGAGCAGTGGGGAGAGGGCTCAGGGTGGGTGGGGTGGCCAGGACCTGTGTGTGCCACCACAACTGATGGATGGGAGGATGGACCAATGAACAGACCCAGAGAAACAGAGTCCAGCCCCTGCCCCCAGGAGGGCCCAGCCTAACAAGAAGGCAACTGAGCACAAGTTCCAGGACAAGGATGATTCAGAAATGTGCCAGCCCCAACAGGGACCAGACTCACAGCCTCCCCAGCCAGGAGCTCCATCCCAACCCCAGCCCCCTCTGTCCAGCCGTGAGCTTGTTGCTGTCCCCCTCTGCCCTTCAGTCTCTCCATCTGGAAATTGAGAGGGTGGAGTGTGTCTTTTCTAAGTGCACTCTGGACACTGATGTTCTGCCTGAGGATGGCCAGCTATAGGCCACTTTAGTCTGCATAAAGGACTGAGGGCAAGGGTAGGCACATGCCCAGGACCACACACACACCCCAACCCATCCCCTGACGTGGCCCTGAGTGTCCCTCTGTGAGAGGCTTTGATTACCACAATGAGCTCATGCTTGCAGACAGAGGTGAGAAAATCCATAGCCCGGTCCCCATCCTTATGATCCAGGGCTCCCAGGGACCACAGAGATAAAGGCATCTTCCCTGTGGACTCGCAGCTGGGGACCCAGGCTGGACGTTCCAGGCCTTCAGGTGAGGGCACCACCCCTAGCTCTGGCCAGCAATGACTCTGCCCTTGGCAATGACTCCAAAGCAGCAGTCATTCACAGGTCAGTACAGAAAACCCGTCTCGGAGGAAACTCCTGAGCACCATGGCACCAAGAGAAAAGCACCAGCATTGCTGCAGGAGCTCCTAGGAGCCCAGGACTGTGCAACACTGAGACCTTTCTTCTCTAATTGGTGCAGGCATCCCATTGCCAGGTGAGGAACTCTGGAGCACGTGTGATGCCAGCCCTTTGCGCCCTGGGAGCTCTGCTCAGAGTCGTGGCTGCAGCCACCAAAACCCTCCCACATTTGGGGATTATTCTTAATGGAGGAAGAAGGTGTCCCCAGAGCCCACCAACCCAGGCTGGGGTGCAGCTTGCAAACTCCCTCATTGACTCTGACAGCCCTCCCTGGAAACGCTCTGCCTTCTGGAGTGCGATTCTCCCGTTCTCCTCTTAACTTGTTGCAATAAATTCCTGAGACCAAATCAGGCGAGGGGAGAAAGAGACTGGAAATGGTTTGGCTGTGTCCCCACACAAATCTCATCTTTAATTGCAGCTCCCATAATTCCCATGTGTTGTGGGAGGGACCCAGTGGGAGATAATTGAATCATGGGGGCGGTTTCCCCCATAATGTTCTCATGGTAGTGACTACGTCTCCTGAGATCTGACGGTTTTAAAAGGGGAAAGTCCTTTCGCTTGACTCTCATTCTGTCTTGTCTGCCGCCACGTAAGACGTGCCTTTCGCCTTTCACCATGATTGTGAGGCCTCCCCAGCCACGTGGAACTGTGTGTCTGTTAAACATCTTTTTCTTCATAAATTACCCAGTCTTGGGTAGCTCTTTATCAGCAGTGTGAAAACAGACTAATACAAAACTCTTCAAAGGACGCCGAGCCCAGCACCTCCCCAAAGCCTAAGGAACTAGAGTGACATGAGGGCTTGATTCAATCTTCCTGACTGTTGAGTTCTGACCCCACCTCCCAGGGGACAGGGAGATGTGGAGTGAGGAGGTATTCACTGAACATTTCTGGACAAGTAGAGGCCGCAGTGGGCACTTGGGCAGACAGCAGTCTGTGACGTGCAGGCTGCCCAGGAGGCTGGAGCTGGGTGCAGGGCCCCATAGCAGTCAGGCCCTGCAGCCAACAAGCACCTGTGAAATCTCAACGGTGCGCAATGCCGTAATTTACCTGGGCTCCGACGGGAGGCTGGCTGGCTGGAGCCATTGGGTCTGGGCTGTCCCCTTGTTGCTTCTCCTTCGTGGACTGGGGGCTGGTGGGGACGAGCTGCTTCCCTTGGCAATGGCGAAGGTGCTGGGGAGAGTAGAAAACCCTCCATTTCTGGAGGCCCAGACCCCGGGCCTGCACACTCTCTCCTCCACCCACGTGCCCCGGGGTGAGCCCAGTTCAGGGCCAGGACACGCATTCCTCCTTCTGCGGGAGGAACGGTCTCCTGGCAGAGGGCCTGGACGCAGGGCGGAGTGAAAAATTGTGGCCAATTATGCCATCTGCCACACTGGCCTCAGAATTTGGACTGCATCCCAGGGCAGCAGGGGCCATCAGCAAGTGACAGGGAGCCAGGCTGCAGAGGAGGTGGGAGGCCGAGAGACCTGTCGGAGGCCACTGTAGTTCATCGTCCAGGAGAGAGATGGCAGAGGCCTCGATCCGAGGGCGGGAGAGAGGGCAAGAGGCCACAGAAGGAGGTGTTTAGGAGGCAGAAACTTGGGCCTGGACCCTGGCTGGCTGCCAGCTGGTGGTTCAGGATAAGTTCCAGGTGACTGGCTGGAGAAGCTGAGGATGGGAGGGGCAGAGCTCAGGGGCAGAATCACTGCGTAGGGGAGCCCTCCTCCAACCCAGACTCTGGCCTGTGTGGCTGAGACTCCATTCTGTGTAGTGTATGTGTGTGTGTGTGTGTGTGTGTGTGTGTGTTTACAGCAGTATGCATGTGTGTGGTGTGTGCTGTGTGTGGTATGTTTGCATGTATAATGCATGTGCCGTGTGTGGTGTGTGTGGTGCGTTTGCATGTCTGATGCATGTGCCACGTGTGCTGTGTGTGGTGTGTTTGCATGTATGATGTGTGTGCTGTGTTGAATGTATGATGTATGTGCTGGGTGTGTGGCATATGCTGTTGTGGTGTGTGTGGTGTGTGTGGTGTGTTACATGTATGATGCATGTGCTGTGTGTGGTGTATGTGATGTGTGTGGTGTGTTGCTTGTATGGTGTGTGTGCTGTGTGTGTCATGTGATGTGTCATGTGTTGCATGTCTGACGTATGTGCCATGTGTGGTGTGCATGGTGTGTGTGGTGTGTTTGCATGTATGCTGCATATGCTGCATGATGTCTGCATGAGTGTGCGGCATGTGTGTTGTTCTCCATCAGAGCACCCCCTTCCTCAGGGACACGCCTAGAATAGACCCCCCCATTCCACCCTTCTCCCCCAGATCTCTCAGACCCCGGGACTGAGCTATGGGGAGCCTGCCTGCAGCTCCCTCCCCACCCTCCACTGGACCAGCCCCTCCCCAGAATCTAGAGCCTGTTCCCCTGCCTGGGATCAGGTCTTGGGGCCTGGAGAGTCAAACAGAGGCCCTCTGCGGTCTCCCAGCCTGGAGCCTTGTGGGAAAGAAGTAGCTGCTTGCTGTGGCAACCTGAAGATGTGCCCGCCCCTCCTCCCCACTGGCTAAGCCTCTGGGGTCTGCCCACACCTCTCTCAGGTGGGCAGGGAGAGAAGCCCGAAATCTCTGATGCACTGAGACCTGCAGCTTCACTGCCAGGAGGCCAGGGTCTCTGAAATGAACAATCCCAGAGGGGAGGCAGAGTCCTCCCGCCCCAGTGGCCTGGGACAGTGGCATGGCACTCCCTGCCCTCGGTCCATCACACACACAGGGATGCCTGCCCTGGACCCCTCAGGGACCCCCACCCCTAGATCTGTCCTCCAAAATCCTCTCAAACCCCCACAATCACTGCCTCCTCCTGCCCTACACCCTTTAAGTAAACTCAAACAGCACCAAGAGCTAATTAAGGCAAGGTGACTCCATGACTCCAGAGCTCCGTGGGACCCTGGGGACACCCCACACGCAGAGTGGGCTTGGGGAGCAGGGTCTGCTCTCAAGGTCTTGGGTCTGTGAGGCCGTCTCCCACATGTGAGCCCGAGTCCCTGAGCAGAACCCACAGGCATCCCCAGCTCTGTCTCCACACTCCAGGTGGTCAGGAAGACACAGTCCACACCCCCGGCCTTCCGAGACTGCTCAACTCTCGACTCCGCGAGGAATGACGAGGACCTTTCCTTTCTGTAACCTGCCGCTGGACCCCCAGGGCAAGGCACCCTGAGAGGATGCCTCTCTGCCCAGCCTCGCTCTCCACGCTCCACACACCAGCCTGTCTCTCAGCCCCTCAGGCTGGTGCTCAAGGCTGCTCCCATGAGAAACGTCCCCCCAAAAATAAAGGAAGTCCCTGCTTTTCTTCTCTCTTTGGTCTTCACAGTCTGGGGAACTTGCAGCCTGGGTGCTGCTGGAGGCGAGGGCACCAACCACCCTACCCCACCACCCCCAGTATACAGCAGAGCCCATGTGCAGCTCCAGGCTGGGCTCCGAGCTGACAGCCAGGCCAGCAAGTGCGAAGGGCCTCTCTCAGCTCCCGCTCAGCTGGGAGCCTCCCCAGGCAGCAGGGTCAGGAAACGGGGCACCCTGCTGACCCCCCACTCTCACTCAGGGGCCCTCACTGTGTCGGGGCTCCAGGACAAGGCCCTGCCCCTGGGCAGAGATGGTGAGAGCAGGAGGCCAGGCCAAGGTGTCAGAAACCATCCCCACCTGGATGGAAGAGAAAACCCCCTCCTACAGACAGCAGGGGCTGAGTGAGAGAGGGGAGTGGCAGGACAGTGTGAAGGGAGGGCAAACATCCCTGCCCGTGTGTGGGTGCTCCTGGAGGCCTCTGCCCAGGACCACGCACACACAACACACTGACAAACCACTCGCACAAACCACACAACACAAAGCCTGAGGTGAGCACAGTCTTCCCGAGACACCCAGCATGGCCCCAAGAAGATTGATGGTTTGACAAGGGCAAGTGAGGGGGGAGGAAATACCTGTTTAGACAGATTAATGGATGGGTGACGGATGATGGGTAGATAACGGATGGGTGAATGGATGATGGATGGGTGGAGGGATGATGGATGGGTGGGTGGATGGGTAGATGGATGGATGCATGGGTTGATGGATGTTCAGGTGGGTGGATGGATGGGTGGATGATAGGTGGTTGCATGGGTGTATCATGGATGATGGCTGGATGGATGGATGAGTGGATGATGGATAGATGGATGGATGGGTGGATGGGCAGATGGATGATGGATGGGTGAATGGATGATGGATGTGTGGGTGGATGGGTAGATGGATGGATGCATGGGTGGACGTTAAGATGGGTGGATGGATGGGTGGATGATGGATAGATGGGTGATTGAATGGGTGGATGGATAATGGATGGATGGATGATGGATGGGTGGATGGATGTTCAAGTCAGTGGATGGAGGGGTGGATGGTGGATATATCACGGATGATGGATAATGGATGAGTGGATGGGTGGATGGGTGGGTGTATAATGGATGAGTGGATGGGTGGATGGGTGGGTGGATGATGGATGGATGGATGGAGGATGGATGGATGCATGTATGAATGGATGGATGATGGATGGATGGATGGATAGATGGATGGATGGACGGTTATATCATGGATGATGGATGGATGAATGGTACATAGGTGGATGGATAGATGGATGGATGTTCAGGTGGGTGGATGAATGAGTGAGCAAATATTTGGGTCATAAATGAAAAGTGTGTGATAAGTGAAGGGACAATGAGTCAATCAAAGGCTTAAACCGGGGCCATATCCTAGCAGAGTGTGGCCAATGAACAGAGGCCAGATCAAGCAGCCCCCAGGGTAGGGCTGGGCAGCTGTCAGAAACACACCCTCTACAAGCCCAAGCCAGGGGAAAGGCGGCAGCAAGACAAGGCTGCACAGCCTTGAGCCTCACTTGCCTGTGTGTGTGCATCTGTGTGTGGCTGTGTGTACACATGGAGTTGTGTGTCTGAGAGTTCAAGTGTGTGTTTCTAACTGTATGCAAACCTGTTTGAGTGTGCTCTCATGGGTGAATGTATGTGTGCATGTAAGTGTCTGTGTGTTGGGGCATAGCCGTGCCTGTGGTGTGTGGGTGTGTGCGTGTGTCTGTCTGCCTGTCTGAAGTCTCTGTGTTTTCGGGTGTTGGATGTATCTGCATGTAAGTGTGTCTATATGTGCTTGCACGTGCTGGGCGTCCTCTCCCCACCTTCTGCCTGGGACCTCTCTGTTTTGAGCTCTCCCTGGTCCCTGTCAGGGCTGTGCTTGTAAAGATGTAACAACTGGCTCTGCATCGGGGCTGGGGAGAGCCCTGACTTTAGCATTTGCTGATATCCATGGTGTAAACCCAACAATAGCTGACTTCGAGCCCCCAAGGCACTGAAAGCAGCATTGAGAGGAGACACGGGAGCACAGCCAGCTCTCCAGAGCCTGGGTCACTGACTCCGGATGCTTCGGCCTGGCTCTGACTCCTCACTCATCAAAGCCCGCCTCACGTGGTTCTACCTTGGACCGTAGGCTGAAGCACCTCCACGGTGGCCTGGGGCCTCTGCTCTCTCTGCACAGTCAGGGGCCAGCCCGAACTGTCCAGGTGTGCTGAGTCACAGAACACTACCCAGGGGTTCCAGGGGCAGGACAGGGCAGGGCTCTGCAGAGGAGGGGACCAGCAGCTCTCCAGGGTCGGTGCCTACAGGCCACAGCCCTGGAGCTAACCCTGCCCTGAGAGAGTGGCCACCCCATGATCCCTCCCTGCCCCACCGCCTGCAGGAAGCCCTCCCTGCCCCACCAGCCACCTCTCATCTTGCAGACAGCAGTGCATTCACCGTGGAACCCTCGAGTCTCTCGTTGAATGCGTGCCACGCTGACTCGAACCCAGGGTGGGGCTGTGGGACACCACTGCTGATCCATTCTACAGAAAGTCTACTCTCCTCCACTCTGTTCCAAGCATCGTGCTAGATGCTGAGAGTACAGAGACAAATAAGGTCTATCCCCACTCTCATGGAGCCCCCTAAAATGAGCCCCACCACTGCAAACTTTCACTCCTTCAAGCTCAGCCTGGCCCCTGGCCCAGCTATATCCGGACCTGACAGCTACATGTTAATAAGCTCCTCCCCTGCCGTGGCCACAGCGCACACTGAGCAGCCCCCCTGGCCGGTGGGCACACCACCCCCGCAGGCTGCCTAGACGAGGGACAGCCCTGCTCACCCCCCGGGCCCCCATCTCTCACGCACACACGGTCGGGGGCAGCACAGAGCTCAGCTCCCTCTGCCCAGGGCTGCCTGCCAGGTCAGAAAGCAGTGCCCCCACCTCAGTGGAGAGGGAGGAAGGGCGCGTGCCCTCGGCAGACAGTGCCCGGGGCGGGGGCGGCCCTGGAGTCTGCACAGATGGAGGAGGCCTCTTCACTCTTCTGTGTCCAGCGAGGTCAGATGGCCCCTGGCGCAGTCTCCCTGCCTGTGAGTGTCTCACCATCTGTGCACAACCTTGGCCACCAGCTCTGCCCTAGGCCTGCCCCCAGCCTGGCCCTCCTCTTCCCCCACCCGTCATTAACCTTCTCCAGGGAGGGTTTGTCCAGCATGGCTCTGCCTGCAGCCTCTGTGGCTTCCCATTGCCCTTGGGACAAAGCCGGGACTCCTATGCAGCTAGCACAGACCGTCTCCTCTGTCCCGGGCCGGGTCTGGCTCTGCCCTCCGCCCATGCTCTGGACACACCCTTCCTCTCCCCTGGGCACTCGATGTGCAGCCTCAGCCCTGCCCTGGGTTCACGGCTCCACACTCCTGTGCGTAGCGCGTTTTGCACTGCTCCCGTAGACCATTCCTTCTGTCCACACGCACTCCAAGTGCCCGATCCACGCCAGGAAAGCCACAGGGAGCAGGAGCAAGGGTGCGCGAGAGACAAAACCCATAAAACAGGGGTCACCTGCGGGGGAGACCTCGCTGGGGGGGCTTAGGGAGAGACACGGGGGCCGGGGAGGGAGCCATGTGGACACAGGGAATCGTGTCCCAGGCAGCAAGTGCAAAGGCCCTGAGGCACCAGCTTCCAGCAGGCTGAGGAAGAGCCTGAGGGCAGGGCAGCCACGTGGGGTGAGGGCCGTGGAAGATGTGCTTGGGAGAAGACAGGGCTGCCGGGCTGCCGGGTGGGCATGCCGGATGCGTGAATTCCGTATGATGGGCTTCTGGGAGCAGCCCACAGAGTGCTTGGCCCAGTGATACTGATACCTAATCAGGCTTCCCATGTGCAGGCCCCGCCCTACATACACATTCATGCACCACAGTTATGCAATCCTCACAGCTCCCCCACTAGGCCCATTTTGCAGACAAATAAGCAGAAGCAGAGAGGTGAAGTCGCCAGCCCAGGGCCAAGCAGCAGGCAAGGGCAGAGATGGAAGGCAAACCCAGGCAGGCGACTCTGCATTCACCCACGTGCCCCACCCCACTGTGGCTTGGTCCCCAGGAACATGGATGCGTCCTCCTCCTCCCTGAGCCTGGCCCCGGGCCAGTGAGTCCCCATCTGTGTGGATCATGAGGTGACAGCTTAGCACCCCACAGCATCCAGAGACCTCCCAGGAACTCGCTGAACTGGAGGGGCCTAATGCACCTTCATCCTCCAGGGTCTATGGGCTCTGAACTCACTAATTCATTTCTTCATTCCCTCACTCATTCACTCACCTACTAACTCATTCACTCACTCATTCACTCACTCACTCATTCACCCATTCATTCACTAACTCATTCATTCATTCACTCACTCATTTACTCACTTACTCATTCACTCATTCATTTGTTCACTCACTCATTCACTCATTCACTCACTCACTCATTCACTCACTCATCCATTCGCTCATTCACTCACTCATTCACTCACTCACTCATTCACTCGCTCACTCATTCACTCGCTCACTCATTCACTTGTTCACTTATTCACTTGTTCACTCATTCACTTGCTCATTCACTCATTCATTCATTCACTCACTCATTCATTCACTCACTCATTCACTCATTCATTCATTTGCTCACTCATTCATTCACTCACTCACTCATTCACTTGTTCACTTATTCACTTGCTCACTCACTCACTTACCCACTCATTTATTCATTCACCCATTCACTCACTCACTCATTCGCTCTTTCACTCACTCATTCACTCACTCATCTATTTGACAAATCTAGCCTAGCCCTACCTACTCCCTGGGGCCAAGCTAAAAGTGCTGAAATGCATCATTGTTGTCCCGCCATGGGGACATCTCAGGCTGGTGCTCATGGACACAGACAGGGACAATGAGGGAGGCCCAGGGGTGTCTGAGCTCTGAGGAGACCTCTCTGCTGGGCAGAGTCAAAGGGCACTCCCCTGCTAGGTGGGATGGCAACCCTCTCCACTCTGTAGGGTCACAGTGTCCATTCCTGTCCCAGGTGTCTCAGAGGCACAGAGACCCTGTGGTTTCCTGCCTGGCCCCACATCCTGCTCTATGTCCCTGCCTGAGAAAAGAGGAGTCACCTGACCGTGGCTACAGCGATGGCACGCAGCCTGCCTGCCATTCCGGCCAGCATCAGAGACCACTGAGCTCAAGGGGCTGGCAGACAGGCCAAGGCAGGGGCCGGCTGTGCCTGGCAGGCCCTCAGGCAGACGGAGGCGGGCAGGGGCTGATCAGGCCAGACCTCAGGCAGGGACGTGGAGCCAGGGTCTCCGGAGCCAAGATGGACTGGGAAAGAGAGAGGGTTAGCTGTCTCTGCCTCAGCCCACGGGGGAGGGGGTGGCTGAGAGGGGCTGGAGATGTGGTCCTCGAGGGGTCCCAGACACCAGACTAGCCAGAAGCCGAAAGCAGAGGGAGCCCCGCGCCACACAGGACAGCCCGGGGAGACTGCAGACGTCGGAGCTGGGGTCCTGCCTGGCTCATCACTCCTGGCTGCACAGGCTTGGGGTAATGGTGACAGCCAGCCCATCTGGAGCAGTTACTGAGCACCAAGGCCACACCTGGCCTCACCATCTTTGACTCACTCAAGCCTCGTAACAGCTGGAGAGGTCTCCATGGTTCCCTCACAGTTAACTAAAGCTCAGAGAGGCCAATGGTCTCCTACAAAGGGGGCTATGAGCCCACCACAGGTGGGGAGCCAAAAGCCCCTGCTCCCTGCCCCTCCAATCCCTTACCGAGGAAAGGGGACACATAAACATTCCCTATGGACATTCCCTAAGGAGGCCCAGAACCTGCCACTTCACTAATGGGGTCCTGGGCCCGAGACCCTGTGGGATGGCCAGGCCAGCCCCAGGAGACCTCCCTGTGAAGCCTGAAGTGCCCCGACCCACATGCCCAAGGAGGCCAGCCTAGGGAGTGATGAGGGCTCCAGGCATGCCCTGCCTGCCTCTCCCTGGCCCATGGCCTTGGGCAGCTCAGCTCACCCTCAACCCACTGGCTCCCTGACCACCTATAGGCCCCGATCCTCATCCCTACACAGCTCCCAAAGCCCCGCTGGAGGCCCCCAGCTGCCCCACCTCTGGTCCTCAGACATCCTGGCAAGCCCCTCTTGGGCCCCTCCCTCTGCAGGAGTCCGAGGGACCTGGAAGGGAGGCGGGGCAGTGGGAGGTCCCACGAGAGGCTTCTAACAGGAGTAGCCTGGTCCTGGGCTCAGACCTGCCTATGTCCCATGGAGGCCAGCCCAGTGTGGCCAATGGGCTCTGCCTCAGAACCAGCAGGGAGGCGATAAATGCAGGTCCCTCACCTCACTCTGACTTTCTGAGTCCAGATCTCCAAGTGGAACCTGGAAACTGGATTTTACAGGTGCCAGGGCCTTCTTAGCCGGAGGCTGGTGAGCTGAGAATGCTGGTCCCAGAGGCCTGGTGAGCCCCCGCTCATGAGTTCCACCACAGAGCAGCAGCTCCTGAAGCAGAGCCCAAAGGCCACTGCCCCCACACCGTTGGTGCCCAGCACAGTGCGGGCAGAGTAAGGAGCCAGGAGGATGAGTGAATGAACGAATGAATGGGTGAATGAATGAATGAGTGAATGAATTCAAACACACTTCCAATTCATCCAGTGCCACTGCCCCCACGCCGTTGGTGCCCAGCACAGTGCGGGCAGAGTAAGGAGCCAGGAGGATGAGTGAATGAACGAATGAATGGGTGAATGAATGAATGAATGAATGAGTGAATGAATTCAAACACCCTTCCAATTCATCCAGTGCCACTGCCTCCCGCGCCCTTGGTGCCCAGCACAGTGTGGGCAGAGTAAGGAGCCAGGAGGATGAGTGAATAAATGAATGAATGGGTGAATGAATGAATGGGTGAATGAATGAATGGGTGAATGAATGAATGGGTGAATGAATTCAAACACCCTTCCAATTCATCCAGTGCCACTGCCCCCAAGAGGCCTGATGCTAATCCACAATAACTTAGAAGAATGTTGACCCCTGGCCCAAGACCCTGGGTCCCTCAATGCACAGGGCCTCCTCACACCCCCTCCCACCCTGAGGTCCCCGCTCCCCTGACCAGAGACATCGGAGTCTAAAGTGGCCGAGACGGAACGACTCGGTTAATTTCGTTGTTCTTCGGGCTATGTGCCCTTGGGCCAGTAACTCAACCTCTCTGAGCAGCCGTTTCCCACTTCTGAAAGCCCCACTTACTTCCCAGGGGTGTTTGGGGCCCAGTGGGATAACAGATAGTCTGGCCAAATGGGGAAGCACAACCCACTGGAAGGCACTGACCAGACAGGGCTGGTATGGCAGCGGCACCCTCACTCCATGCTCCACACACACAGCCCTGAAGCCGCTGGGTCTCCCTGCCTGGGGCTTTGCACGCATAGGCCCAGAGAGGTGAGCAGGTTGCCAGAGGTCCCAGCTCCTCCCAGTATGGGGCAGGATTTGAACTCAGGGCTCCCTGGCCTGTGACCACTGCTCTGAACCCTTCTGCCAGCACAGGTATCCCATACACACCACACTGGCTACTCCACAGCATTCCTCTGCTTGGAATGCCTTTCAAAGTTCAGCACAGACCAGCCACCTCCTCCAGGAAGCCTCCCCTGACTTCCCAGCCCCATAAGCTACTGGTGTACATGCCTCCTCTCTGGCAGAAGCTACTCTAAAGACATATGCCCTGTTGTTGGTTCATTCAGCACACTCTGTGCAGGCACCATGTGCCTCTCAGGGGTCTTCTCTCCATTCCCTGGCATGCAGTAGGGCTGGTACTTTGCTGGCGCCCTGCTCCATGGGTCCCTGTCTGAATCATTTCCACCCTTGGGCAGCTATGAGTAAATGCCGGGACCTCCAGCCAAGATCTTTTCATTGGCTCTTTGTTTGGGCTGCTTTGTCCTTTTAAAGTAAAAATAGTTTATTTTTAACATATTGATGCTGTTGTTTTCTTTTTAAGAAGATGCAAAAATAAAAAGCCAGGCTGGTTTTTCCTATTGGCCAGTATGTCTGTGGCAGCCCTTATCAGACACCCGGAAGCTCTGTCAAGGACCCCCAGGCACCCAGGGTTCCTGGAGAGAGAGTAGAGGGGCTCAGGATTGGGGGCGCTGCCACCAGAGGTAAAGGAGGCATGGCCTGTCCTCTTGGGGACAAACCAAAGGTGCAGGGGAGGGCCCAGGAGGACCCTCTCCCCCTGGAACAAGGGCCTCTGTGGGTGGAACCAAGAGCATGAGAGCTGCCTGGGCCATCTGGAAGACGGACAGCAGTCCTCTCTGCAAATGTCTCTGGGCAGCGCCTCCCTAAAGCCAGCTCTGCCCTTGGGAAGCTCACAGGACAGAGGGGGAGGCAAGGGGAGTGGAGGGCTGAGGCCAAGTAAGGAAAGGGGAAAGGAACACAAAGAGGAACCCAGGAAGGCCTCTTGGGAGAGGCGGCTCCTGAACCGAGCCCTGAAGGATGACAAGAGTTACGCAGATGAACGAGGACCAGAAAGAACACTGCAAGGAGCCACCCCCCCTGAGACGGGAACCGTATCCCCACCTGGAGACTCAGTCTCCTCCGCTGTCAAATGGGACAGTCCTAGTGGGTCTGGCCGGGCAGGGTTCTCACAAGGACCCAGCAGTCTCAATACCCATTTGTTCATTGCTTTCATGATCAATCGTCACCTGTCTTCCTTGACGCCATCCCATGCCAGGGCCTGGAGAGGCCAACAAGGATCAGATAAGTCCCTGGAAGGTTCTGGCTACTCCCAGCCCAGAAACGAAGATGGATGAGAAGAGATGATGACAGTCCGCATTCAGGCAGGGTCTCTGGAGGGGGAGGGTCTGAGTCTTTCAGGGATATTCACATCCACTTTGCTGCTTGATTAAGGATGAGGAGGAGGTGGGTAGCTCTGGAAGGCCAACATGGAGATGTACTGAATGAGGAAAAGTCCCCATGCAGGGCCCCCAAAGCAGAAAGCCGAGACGGGAGCTCAGAGACCCACCCTGGCTCGAATGTGCCACAGAGACAGCAATGGCTGCACTGAAAAGGCAGTGGGACCAAGTGCAGCCACCCACAGCTCTGCCCACACTGCTCTGGCCCACAATTGCCCAGTGATCCCCTCAGGGACTTGCTGAGGCCTGGGGTGGGGCCCACTCCCCAGGGCAACCAATCAGAGACAGTCATGGCACATAGACACCAGGCCGAGGGCCGGAGCAGCTCCTGTCTGGGTCTCAGTTCTCTCCTCATCTCCCCAGTGATAACATAAAGACAAAGTGAGGCTTCCAGGAACTCAGCACTGCAGAGGTGGCTCTCGCCATGGCAGTCTGCCCTGAGCCAGCAGGACCCAGTTCCTGATGGGGAGGTGGGAGAGGGAGAAAGAAGACAGAAGCAGGTGCAGCCGGTCCCCCGCCAGGGCGCCTGGGCCAGCGCTGGATGCAGGGGACCCCCGCAGCGCACCGTCTGTCCTACACGTAAAGACTCTCTGACCACTGCCTAGGTGTTGTTCTCCGGGCTGGGAGCGGCCTCCTTCCTGCCCTGCAGACCGTTCCCCAGCAGCAGCCAGAGGGCTCTTTCGAACGCCAGAGTCACCCCCAGGCTCAAAACCCTGGGAGCCTGTTGTCTTCAGAACACGTTTCACAGTCCTTGGCCTGGGAGGCAGCCTGGCTGGGAGTTTCAGGCCTGGGACTAAATCCGGCCTCTCAGAGCACCAGCATTGCGGGTGGTCAGTGCTCCTGCAGCCGGGCCCAGGGCCTCCCTCGCACACAGAGGAGGGTCCATGGCGTCGGAAAAACAAAGAAAGAGTATATATGGGCCAAGCTCCTTGCTGTCAGGCACACACAGCCCTCAAGGACAGAGTGGATGAAGACCCAAACCTCAGCCCTGGGCCCAGGCTTCCCCTGCGCACAGAATCCCTCAGGCTTCCTGCCCGCAATGAGGTGGGTCTGAGCACGTGAGGCCCCTGCTCCCTGTCCGCCGGGCTGTGGGAGGACCACCTGGGTCACCCCAGAGGTCCAGCAGCTCCTGGAAATCAGTGCCCACAAGGTGCAGGAAGCGCCTCTGCCCTTGCCCCTCCAGGCCTAAGGCAGGGAACGGTAATTGTCTAGGGAATGTCCAGGTGAGGCTGCTCCTCCGGGTGCTCCCAGGTAAGCTCCAGGTAAACGGGCTTTCCCAGCCCCCGCTGGTGTCCCTAACCACCCCTCTCACCCCCAAAACATCCTTCATCAGTCCCACAATTGCCCCCTGGAGATTCTGTGGCTCCTTCACGCCAGGCCCCTGATTCATGGAGAGTAACTCAAAGGGAGACAAACTAGAAAGTAGAAGTCTCGGCCGGGCGCGGTGGCTCACGCCTGGTATCCCAGCACTATGGGAGGCCGAGGCAGGCAAATCACTTGAGGTCAGGAGTTTGAGAACAGCCTGGCCAACGTGGTGAAACTCCATCTCTACCAAAAATACAAAAATTAGCTGGGCATGGTGGTGCATGCCTGTAATCCCAGCTACTCAAGAAGCTGAGGTATGAGAATTGCTTGAACCTGGGAGGCAGAGTTTGCAGTGAGCTGAGATCTCACCACTGCACTCCAGCCTGGGTGACAGAGGGAGACTCCGTCTCAAAAACAAAACATAGAAGTCCCATAGCCTCAGCCTGGGGAGGCTGTGGGGGATGGCCCGGTCCCCACCCTCACTCCCTACCTGGTCCAGGGAGCAAAGCCCCCACAGAAAGCAAGTGCAAAGCAATGTATGGGCAGAGGTGCAGGAGGGGAACTAGGCTGGCAAATGAGAATTTAAACGAGCCATTCATTGCCAAGCAGTACGTCATGGCACTCGGAGACGTATAAAGGGACGCTTGACATAAAAAGGACCCCCCTTAGCTCCAGGCCTACCTCCTGTTCTTGTTCTGCCGGATCCTTCACCTGTGGGCATGAGGCTGGGTGGGGTGTCCCTCCCCTTCCTATGATCTATCCTGCAAAAAGCATCCAGGGCAGCATTTATGGGCCACCTGCAGCATACCTAGCCCCAGGCTTTAAAAAGTAAGGAATGTCAACTGCCGTGTCTGGGAAGCCTTGCTGGTGCTGGTGACCAGGGCGGGACGCTGGGTGGACATAAACTAGGGGAGGGGTGGGGCTTGGAGTCACCACCGCCGGCGCCCTCCTGCCTCTGAAAAGGTCCCTGTCCTCGGGCTGGGCCCACCAGCCGCATGGCTCAAATTTATCTTCCTGCCTCCCCAGCCTGTGGAGAGGGGAGGAAGCTCTGAGGGCCTGGGACTGCCTGGGACTCCCACTAACACTGTATCTGGGAGAGCAATGCCCCACACACACACAGATGCACACAGACACAAGTACACACCTGGCCCACACAGACACATGTGCACACCTGACCCACACACAGACACATGTGCACACCTGCCCACACACACGTGCATACCTGCTCACAGACACATGTGCACGCCTGCTTACACACATACACATGTGCACACCTGCCCACACAAACGTGCACACCTGCTCATATGCACACACACATGCACACCTGCTCACACACGTGCACACCTGCCTTCACATACATGCACATGTGCACACCTGCCCACACACATACACATGTGCACACCTGCCCACACACATGCACACCTGCTCACACACAGACAAATATGCACACCTGTGTACACACATACACATGTGCACACCTGCCCAAACATGTGCACACCTACTCACATGCACACATAGACGTGCACACCTGCTCACACTCAGATACATCCACACCTGCCTTCACATACATATGTGCACACCTGCTCACACTCAGACACATGTGCACACCTGCCCACACACATGCACACCTTCTCACACTCAGACACGTGCACACCTTTCACATACACATGTGCACACCTGCCCACACATACACATGTGCACACCTGCCCACACACATGCACACCTGCTTACACTCAGACACACGTGCACGCCTGCCTTCACATACACATGTGCACACCTTCCCACACACATGCACACCTGCTCACACTCAGACACACGTGCACACCTGCCTTCACTTACATACACGTGCACACCTGCCCCACACATGCACACCTGCTCACACACAAACACACATGCACACCTGCCTACACACATACACATGTGCACACCTGCCCACACTCATGCACATCTGCTCACATGCACACAGACGTGCACACCTGTTCACACTCACACAGACAGGTGTACACCTGCCCACACATACATACACATGTGCACACCTGCCCACACACACACAACTGCTCACACCCAGACACATGCACACCTGCTCACATACATAGACATATGCAAACCTGCTCACACACGTGCACATCTGTTCGCATGCACACATACACATGTGCACACTTGCTCACACTCAGACACAAGTGCACACCTGCCCACATGCATACACATGTGCACACCTGTTGCCATGCACACATACTCATGTGCACATCTGCTCACATATATGCATACCTGCTCACACACACACACACATGTCCACACCTGCTCACACACAGACATGTGCATACCTGCTCACACACATACATATATGTTCATATGTGCAAACCCCCAGCAGGTGCATGTGCTCTGTGGTTCCCTGACTTCCACACCACAGGCTTGTGGAAGTGATGGGCGCTAATGTCGCCAGCTGCATCTCTGGGCAGGTTTCCTTGGCAACCTCTCTCCTACTCTCTCAGTTTGGGTCCCAGTGTCTCCGTGAGAGCATCAGAGCCATCGGGAGCAGAGTTCTGTAACCTCTTAAAAAGATGTGTCAGGGTTGACAAACACATCTTGGCACAGCACCCAATCATGGAGCTCTGCGTTTGAGGTGCTGGCCTCATGACGGAAACCCGCTCGGACCCCAAAACGCTGTGCAACCTTCTGGGAGACTTGGCCTTTCTGAACCCCAGCTCTGGGGCTGGGGCCATGGGAGGGGTGCTGCTGCCTCACAGTCTGGGTCCAGCACACGTGGCTGGGAAGGGCAGCCGGTCATCCCAGGAGCTGCACCTGGGACACGTGCTCCTAGACCCAGGAGGGAACCATCCCTGCTCACACCTTGACCTCGGATTTCTGACCTCCAGAACTGGGAGACGATTCATTTCTGTGGCGAAAGCCCCTCGTCTGTGGCATGTTTTCCCGGCCACCTTGCACTGTGTCCTAAAGCAGAGTGGCAGCCATCAGCCCCACCTCCACCTGCCCCACCCACCAGCTCTTTTGCAGGAGCCTCAGGTCCCCCAGCCTGCATCAACTAACCCAGGGGTCAGTCAGGAAGCTTTTGAGAGCAGCTGATCTGAGCGAAGAGGGGCCAGCCAATCGGATCCGTCAGAACTGACGCTGCCTTCCAATGGATTGGACACCTTCCAGCTGCAGGATAGAAAGTGACCTTGGGTGTAGGGCCAGCTGCACATGGAAGACACCTTTGGAAAAGCTCGTCCTGAGACCGGATCCCCGGGGCCTGCCCCCTCAGCCTGGATCCTGTCCTGCCAGGCCCGGGTGCCCCGCGCCTGCCTGACTCAGCTCCCCTGACCCCATCCTGGACTCTGCTTCCCCAGCCTCACCCCATAGCCCAGGCCTTCCTGACCCTGTTGGGCCCCTGCACCGGGCCCCCGAGTCTAGCGGAGTCTTCCCGCCCCACCCTTCTGCTCCAGCGACCACAGCTTGAGCCTCAGCTTGGCTCTTGAGGTCTCTGCGGCCTGCCCCTTGAAAGGAGACCCCCCCACCAGCCTCCTCCACCCCACAGGCCCCCCCTGGACCTGCCACCTTCCTCTTGTCTGGATGGCACTGAGGCAAGGTCTTGGTCCTTCCTGCACAGTCTTCAAGGGGCTGGAGGGTCCTCAAAGGCAGAGCTCCTGGGGGTGGTGGGGCCACCACCTTAGTGGGAAGAGCAGTCCCGTGGATCGTTCGCCAGGCAGAGGGGCTGGGGGTTCTGGGGCTGGCCTCGCTCCTGGTAAACCAGGGGGTGTCGTGAGTCTTGCCTGAGTCCCACGAGAAAGGGGCTGCTTTCAGGAAGCCTTTTTCCAGAACACACAGTAGGGGGTACAACCGAGCCCGTGCTGAGCCCAGGCGAAACTCAGCATTATAAGAACAACTGGATAAACATTTAGAAAAGATAGAATGGGATCTGACTTTATGGCATATCCCAGAGTAAACTCCAAGTGGATCAGAGATTGAAATGCAAAAAATGAAACCACAGGGCCTGGCACAGCGGCTCACGCCTTCCAGCACTTTGTGAGGCTGAGGCCGGAGGATCACTTGAGCCCAGGAGTCCAAGACCAGCCTGCGCAACATAGGGAATCCTCGTCTCTGTTTAAAAAAGAAAAAAAGAAAAGAAGAAACTACAAATGAACCTAAGGAATTTGCAGCGTGTGAATTTCTTTATAATCTAAGAGTGGGAAAAACTGTGGCTCCAGAGTCAGAAGCAATCATGGAAGATACTGATGATATTGATGTGTAAATGTTACAATTACATATAAAAAATTGAGACCATACCAAAAAGCAAAATATGAACAAAGCTAAAGCACACACGATCAACACAGAGGGGAAAAATGCACAATTTACGTCAGGGTCAAAGGGCTGATCTCCCTAACATGGAAAGAGCTCCGATAAAAACAGGGAGGGAAAAAGACCAAAACCTGATCAGAACAAAAGGGACATAGAAGATGTCAACAGGCAGGTCAGAGAGACGCGCAGACATGCAGCCCACCCTCAGACAGAGGCCATCAGAGGGACCTCACTTAGCAAGAGTGCCTGGGAGCTGCCTGGAGACACCGCTTCTTCCCCATCAGTGGGCGCTGCCCTGGGGCTTGACCGCGCGCTCTGCTCTGCAGGCAGCTGTGCGGAGAAGTGGGCCCTGTCTCCCACCGCTTGGAGCACACACAACAGTACCATTCCTGTGGGGCGCAAAGTGCCGCGGTGCGCAGGGAAGATCCAGCAACCTATGAGCAAAGTACGGGTGTAATCGCCTGACGCAGCCGTCTCCAATGTAGGAAATCACATACGCCCAAGGGCGGTTGTCATGGCATTATTAGCAGTATCAAAACAACGGAGACATCCCAGCTGTCCTTCAGCAAGGGCCTGGTCAGATGAACCAGGGTGCGGCCATGCAGTGGGCACCAGGCAGCCGTGAGGAGGAAGCAGTCTGCTCTCCGCGCTCTCCCGCAGCCTGCTCTCCAGGACACGGCCTTCAGGGACAACGGAGAGGAACAAGGAGTGCAGAATGCCCCCTTCTGTGCAGCGGAAAACATGCACTTGAACTTCTGCTTCCGCCATGACAAACGAACATGCACAGGACAAGCATTCCTATCATACACGACTGTCAAGCTGGGCAAAATCAACGAAGCGGCTGTTTGCAGACACTGGGCCACAGGCTGTGCCACTGTGCCCTGTGGTCTCCCTAACTTCTGCCTGGAGGCACTTTCTGGACACAGGATGGGCCGGTGGAACCCAAGCAGAGTACAGGGGTCGCACTGAGCTCTGTCAGTCTGGGGAGACTGAGGCAGCTGGGATTTGCAGGGCAGAGGATCAGAGAGGAGGCAGCTGCACAGAGAAGAGATTCAGAAACACATGGAAGGTCCTCTAAGGGCTTCTGGATACTGAGCTGCCCACGTGAAAGGCAAGGTGAGGCCTGACAGAGGACATCTCTGAATGAAGGGACTGGAGCTGAGGACAGCCTGGAGGCGACACGCTGCTGGGAGTCATTCACGTCCCAACCAGCCAGAGCGGGAGGCCTGGGCACCCAGCAGGAATGCCAGGCATTGGGAGTTGGCTTCCTGGCCCTAGAGTAAAGGCTGCACCAGACCCACCCTAGCAAAGCTGAAAAGCAGCTCGGCAGGACCATCTGACCCAGGAAAATGCCCAACAGCGAGGATGCACTGCTGCAAGTCCAGACGCAACAGTGGAGCATCTTTAATGTCCAGCCTACGTTAAAAAAAAAACTACATGTGGAGATTTGAGAAAATCTGACACACAGCCAGGAAAAGGACTAACAGTAAATAGAAATACACCCAGAGACACTGGAGTTCACAGACGAGCACTTAGAAACGGCTATTACAAATATGTTCAAGAGCTTAGAAGAACAGACGGTGACGATAAGCAAACAGATGGAGACTCTCAGCAGAAATGAAACGCCCTGAAACAAAATGGAAATTCCAACACTGAAAACTACACTCCCTGGAACAAAAACCACCCTGGGCGAGCTTCACAAACAGATTGGAGACGGCAGAAAAAAGAATTGGTGAACTGAAAGACAGAGCAACAGAAATTATTCGATCTGAAGGAAAGAGAGAGAGAAAGCATTCAGAAAATAGACAGATTCAGTGAGACAACGTCAAGTAGTCTAATGTAAGTGTCAGTATCCATTGAATCCATTCTTGGAGCCCCAGAAAGAGAGGAGAAAAAGACTGCAGCAGGGATAAAAAAAAGTATTTGAAGAAATAATGTCGAAAATTTTTCAAAATATCATGAAAAATGCCAGGCACAGTGGCTCACACCTGTCATCCCAGCACTTTGGGAAGCCGAGGTGGGCAGATCACCTGAGGTCAGGAGTTCGAGACCAGCCAGGCCAACCTGGTGAAACCCCATCTCTACTAAAAATACAAAAATTAGCTGAGTGTGGTGACATGTGCCTGTAGTCCCAGCTACTTAGTAGGCTGAGGCAGGAGAATTGCTTGAACCTGGGAGGCGGAGGTTGCAGTGAGCCAAGATCGAGCCACTGCACTCCAGCCTGGGTGACAGAGTGAGACTCTATCTCAAAAAAAAAAAAAAAAAAAAAAAAAAAAAACCATGAAAACCTACAGAAGAAATAACAAACCCTAAACATAACGTGCATGCATGCACACACACACACACAAACACACACACAGACACACACAAACACACAGACACACACACAAACACACAGACACACACAAACACAGACACGCACACAAACACACAGACACACACGGAGACACACAAACACACACATACAAACACACAGACACACACACAAACACACACAGAGACACACAGACACACACAGACACAAACACACAGATACACACAGACACACACACAGACACACAGAGAGACACACACAGACACACACACAAACACACAGACACACAGACACACACACAAACACAGAGACACACGCATAAACACACAGACACACAAACACACAGATACACACAAACACACAGACATACGCAGAAACACACACACAAACACACAGACACGCAAACACACAGACACACAAACACACAGACACAGAGACACACACAGAAACACACACACAAATACACAGACACAGACACACACACAGAGAGACACATACACAGAAACACACCATACACACAGAGAGACACATGTACACCACACACACACAGAGACACACACAAACACACACACATACACAAACATGCACCACGCATAGAGACAAACACATGAACACACACAAACACACATACACACACAGAGACACACACAGCCACACACCACACACACACAACCACACACACACACACACCACAAAGACACACACACACCACACACACACACCACACAAATATGTGCATGCACACACCCCACACACAGAGAGACACACACATACCATACACATACACAAACACACCAAGGCACTTTATAACAAATACTGGAAACCAAAAATAAAAATACACTTTCAAAAGCAGCTAGAGAAAAATTAAACGTGACATGTAGGCGGGGAAGAAAAGAAATACCTCCAGCTTCTCATTAGAAACAATGCAGGCAGGATACAATGGATGACATCTTTGCAGACAGAAAAAATCGTCAGCCTAGAATCCTACATCCCACAAAAATACCTTTCAAAAGAGAAAGCAGATTTCCAGTTTCAGCTTGAAGACAGCAGAAAGAGCCTTGCTTCAGCCCTTACAATAAGAAAAAAGGCTGAGAAACTGCAAGTTAATGATTTTTCATCAGGCCTTCAGAGAAATGGAGTCACAGGGGAGACAAGCAAGCCAAAATCTGGAGAAAAACAGGCTTCCAGGGAGAAACAGGACCTGAGCATGTTCTCACCTGGGGCAGATGCCACTGAATCTATTACAAGCTGGTAGATACAGATCTATATTGGGTAGAAATGTGTAAGAATTTACTAAAGGCCAAGCATGGATAAGCATGGGAGTGTGACACCCTTGGAGCCACAGACATATGGGAGCTTCTCACCCTCTCGAAGATTTTCTTCCAAGGATCCCACCAACCACTCCCAGGGAAGACACAGGGAAAATCCTAGGAAAGCTTTACCTGGGGTACTGGTGGAAGGAAACACATTTACCCCCAAAACTCTGCCCAGACCCATCCCCACTCTCTGCCCAATGGAACAAAGTCTGCAAAGAAAAAAACAACAGCACAAAAATCCAAGCCTCTGTCACTGGTAGGAGTCCACAGAAGCAGGGAAAGGAAAACAGAAAAAAGAAAAAGCTCTACCCCGTGAGAGGGTCAGACACACATGCTAACCCTGGCACCACCCCAGAAGAGGGCAGGCACACGTGGGAAGAGCCTGGAACAACATTGGATGGCCTAACATACATGCAGTGCAATTCCAGAAGGAGAAGACACAGAGAAGAGGCTGGAAGAAGTATTTGAAGACCTAACTGCTAAAAATTCTCCAATATGAGTGACAGACACCAGATCACAGATTCAGGAAGCCCAGAGAACACCAAGAAGGGTAAACACCAGGAAAATCCACACCTGGACGCATCTTCAAACCACCACAAACGAAGGACGAAGACAATCTTGAAGCTGGATGGGGAAAAAGATACATTATCTACAGAGAAACATGGATAAGAATTTCCACAGACTTCTCATCAGAAACCATGCAAGCAAAAAGACAATGGAGAGATTTCTTTTTTTTTTAAGAACTGAATGAAAAATGAAGACTTCCAAAAAAAACTCTGAAAGAATTCATTACCAGAAAACCCACTCTACACAAAAAATGTAAAAGTTCTTCAAGTGGAAGGAATATTATACACACAGAAACTTGAATCTAGAAAAAGAATTGAAGACACTGGAAATTGACTGAAGACAAAATAAAATCATTTTTAAATTTAATTTCTCTAAAAGATGATTGTTTAAAGGGAAGATTATAATAATTTATTGTATGTTTGTGGCATATGTCAAAGTGAAGTGTGTAATAAAAACAACACAGGAAGAGGAGGGAGGAATTCCATGTATACTGGTCCTTATACTACACTTGAAGAAGTACAGTATTATTTTAAGGTATGCTCAGATTGTTTAAAAATATATATTGTGGGTCAGGTGTGGTGACTCATGCCTGTAATCCCAGCGCTTTGGGAGGCCAAGGCAGGTGGATCACAAGGTCAGGAGATCGAGACCATCTTGGGTAACATGGTGAAACCTCGTCTCTACTAAAAACACAAAAAATTAGCCGGGCATGGTGGCGGGTGCCTGTATTCCCAGCTACTTGGGAGGCTGAGTCAGGAGAATGGCATGAACCCAGGAGGCAGAGCTTGCAGTGAACCAAGATCATGCCACTGCACTCCAGCCTGGGCAATAGAGTGAGACTCCATCTCAAAAAAAAAATTATATATATATAGAACCAGAAGAAAACCTCTAAAAAGTTTTTTAAAGAGGCATCAGTAAGTCAATAGAGGAGATATAATGGGATAAGTAAAATGCTCAATTATGATCAGAAGATGGAGGAGAAGATGGAGGAAAAGATGGGAAGTGAGACAAAAAACAAATGTAATAACCTGTCACATGGTCCTGAAGCACAGCAGCATAAAGCATAGCAATACAAAGAACATAGCTTCACTTATGGAGCATAAAGTGAATCCTTATGAAGGATTTATACCTAAATTTCAATTTACAGAAAAGACAGGGGGACAGAGGAACAAGCTGAGCCTGTCATGAGGAATCAGAAGAACGCAAGCTGTGGGCACTGTTCAAGACATAACCCTTCAAGAGGAAAAGTCAAGAAAATAATGTCGAGAAACTATATTTTTAACCTAAAACTTTCAATCTAGAAGGAACAGGAACTTTTCTAGTTTTAGAGACAGGTGAGGCAGTGCATGAAACTTGGTTAAGTCTTGGTTCAAAGTCATAGCTATAAGAGATGTAGGGAGCACTGGGCACTTTTAATCTGGACAGGATATTAGATAGTATTTGAGAACTGATTCCTAATTTCCTTACATGTGATCATGGCATTGTGGTTCTCTAGAAAATGTCCTTATTTTTAACAGATGCAAGTGAAAGGATTGGGAGCCAAGTGTCACAGTGCCTCGAACTCATTGTGAAATGCTCGGCAAAACTTTACAGGAAGGAAAGAGAGAAACATACATGGCAATATGCTAATAATTGTTGAACCTAAGTGGGAGAGACACAGGTTTTCATATGCTATTCTTCATTTATTCTTCCATAATGAACATTTTCCTAATTTAAAAAATCCTCCCATTATCCACAGACCCGATTTTCAAGAGGTGCCGCCATCTGGTTCACAGGCATATGCCCAAAAGTAAGCGAGGAGCTCTGGGCAGCCAGCGTGGCAGTCACCAAGCCCTCCAGGCTGCAACTCCCAAGGTGGGTGTTCATTGATTGAGCTCACCGTCTGCTCCCCCTTCCCATCTGCTCTGACTTCCGTTTGGAGATCCACGTGGTTTAGGAGAAGCTGGCTCCACCCCAGTCTGAATCTTCTATCCCCTGACCACAGACAGTCAGGGACACACATGTGATCTAAACAGTCCAGTCCCCCCACAGGGGGCAGGAGTTGCCCACAACCAGCTCAAGAATGAAGGGGAAACAGCCCTAAGCAAAGCCAATCCTGCAGAAGCAGTGCCCAGAGGTTAAAGGACCTCGGGGACATCATGGAGAGCCCCTGGAGCATCCCTCACCCGAAGCCACCACTTCCACCGGATTGGTCTGTTGAAGAAGCCAATAGATTCGCTTAGGCTGCAATGCTGCTACTTGCAACCAAAAAGATGCTGAGTCATGCAATTCCATAGGAGAATCCCTCAGGCCCTCACTTTCAGCCGTAAATCAGTAAACAATGTTCAGGTGCAATTCTAAAATCTGTATCTTGTTTCCCGGAACTCAGGAGTGGAGACCCTGCAGACTAAGAGAGGCAAGGGCCGTGCAGGCAGGCACGCCACCCGCACCCACACCCACAGTGAGCGCTGACAGCCCGCAAGCCGGCAGGCTCTTCACAGGAGAGGAAGCCCGGCACTCAGCCTCTGCATAATTAGAGAAATGGAAATTAAAACCACAACGAGATCCACTTCACACCCACCAGGCTGGCAAAATCTCCAAGCCGGGATAATATCCAGTGCTGGCAAGGATGTGTGACACCTCAGATACCCAAATGCTGCTGGCAGGAGTGTAAATTTATGGAATTCACATTGGATAGCAATTGGCAGATTATCTACACATATTATATGTACGTGTATACATGTATATATGTATGTATGCATATGTTTATGTGTAGATGTGTGTGTGTGTGTATTTCCATGTACAGTCATGTGCCATATAACAGCACTTCTGTCAAGAACAGACGGCATATACAACGGTGGCCCCATAAGATTAGAGCAGAGCAGACCTTGCACAGGTGTACTCTATTTTATCTTTTAAACCGTATTTTTACTACACTGTTTCTATGTTTAGGTATGTTTAGATGCACAAATACTTACCATTGTGTTACAATTGCCTGCAGCGTTCAGTACAGTACCACCCAGCCTGCGTTTGTAGCCCGGGAGCAGGAGGTCCTGCCGTACAGCCCAGGCGTGTGGGAGGCGATGAGTCTCTGCCATCTGGGTTTGAGTACGTTCACACTATAATGCTTGCACAGCGATGAAATCGCCTAACAGCTCCTTCCTCAGAGCTATCCCTGCCATCGGGTGATGTGTGACTGTGTGTGTATATGTGTATACACAGACATGTACGTGTATACATACAGCACAAAATATTGACAGTTGGTGAATCTAACTGAGGGCATGCAAGTGGTCTTTGTCTATTCTTTCAAGGTGTCTGTTTGCTTGAAAATCCTCAAGGTAAGCTGGGGAAAATCATCTAAAAGAAGGCAAGAAAGGAAAGAAGTTATACACAGAATCTGCAAACAAATAGTATGCAAAAAAGAAAACAGCAGCTCCAAACTTCAATGTATCAGTAATTGCATTCAATATAAACAGACGAAGAGCTCTACTTGTGAGCCAAAGTCGTCGACTCTGTGTGTGTGTGTCTGTGCGTGTGTGTGTGATGGATTTGTCTATATGTGTTTTCTATTTTTAAAAAGCCTACATTGGCAGAGCAAATGCCGTTACCTGGAGCTGTCCAGCAAAGGTAGCCTGATACCCAGCATCCTCTGCACGTGGCATGTTTGGGGGGTGTTTTCTCTAAAATAACGAAGAAAACAAAACAACACATTCACACACGGGGGATGTCTCTAGCTGTCACGCTATGGACTTAGGGGCTGAGGCTTGGCTGACGCCCCCACCCCAGGTGGCACTGCTTGATGTCCTCCCCAGGGAGGGTCTCCTAGCCTGGCTCACTGAGAAACCCCACCACAAATCACCCTGGATCTGCTTCAAGGAGAGGGGTTCGCTGAACTGCACTAACACACACCCCAGAGACCCAGGTGCCAGCCAGACGCCTTGTATTAGGTGACCTGAGGGATGGGCCATCTGGCGGCCAGAACTTCCTGTCACTGGACCAGAGCTCTCCTCCCTGGGAACAAGTCCAGTGGGAAGGCAGAACCACAGGACAGCTTAGGAGCCAGAGCCAGGCCAGGAGAGGAGGCAGCTTCAGCCGGGTGCTCACCTCCGAACAGGGGCAGCGGGGCAGTTGGGGCAGGGAGAGGAGACCCTCCACAGTGCTGCTGGGGATATGTTCACCTCCACGTATTCTAGGCTTCCTGGCTGTGTTGAGACTGGGATACCTTTGGTCAGGTGGCTTTGTCCTCCCCCTCCATGTCAAATGTCTGCATGTCCCTCCTCTGCACCTGCCACCGCCATGTCTATCCATCCTACCCAATCCTCACTGACCCTGGAAAAGCCTACCTCCCAAGACAGCACTCAAAGTCAAAGGTCAAAAAAAGCCAGACACTTGTGGAATGCAGCCTAGGTCTCTTCTGCCTGGAAATTCACCTGAGAGTCTGTGCCTGGAGGCGCAGGTGCACCAGGAAGTTCCACCTAGAAGTGCAGGTGCTCAAGGGATTCTCACCAGGAAGTATGGGTGCATCAGGAAGTTCACCCTTAAATGTAGATGCAGCAGAACATCTTACCTAGAAGTGCAGGTGCATCAGGAAGTGCAGATGTGCAAGAGATTCTCACCAGGAAGTGCAGATGAACCAACAAGTCTGCACCAGGAAGTGCAGGTGCACCAAGAAGTCTGCATCTGGGAGTGCAGGTGCACCTGGAAGTCTCATGTGGAAGTGCAGGTATACCAGGAAGTCTCACCTGGGAGTGCAGGTGCACCAGGAAGTCTCACCTGGGAGTGCAGGTGCACCAGGAAGTCTCACCTGGGAGTGCAGGTGCACCAGGAAGTCTCACCTGGGAGTGCAGGTGCACCAGGAAGTCTCACCTGGGAGTGCAGGTGCACCAGGAAGTCTCATCTGGGAGTACAGGTGCACCTGGAAATCTACATGTTCCACATGAGGTGACTCCTGGGCCTGCTTTTTGATTCTGTTTCCAGGTCTGCCAACATTAATCCACCACCCCAGTGTCTCTCAGCTCTAAAGCCATGACCCCCTCACACTCCACCCTTCTGGCCTGGCCTGTGCCTCTTTGGCCCTGTGACAGGGAAGGGTGGCAGAGCAAGTGCTGCCCATAGGAGTCCCAGGCTGGCCGGTCATGACCACCTTGGGCCCAGGCCTCCTCCTCTTGTGAGGAGGCGGGCAGGCAGCCAGTGATGCCTGGGCCCCCTCCTGACACTGTGCTCTCCAGGGAGGACAGGAGTGCCAGGCCTGGGGGTGGAGTATGGAAGCCTCAGAAGTTTCCTGCTCCAAGAGCATCGGGGGCTGGGCCAGGCTTTCTGCCCAGCTGGGAGGACCCAAGAGCCCCTTGTTTCCAAGGGGCCCTGCACTTTCTGAGCAATTTCCTTGGATTCGGGCCTCTGCCACATCTCATATTCTCTCCATGCTTCTGCTACATGCAGCCATGAGGCGGGGCCCACCCAGCAGCTCCCAGCTCCATGAGAACAAGGCCACGGCCATCTTCAAAGACCACATTTCTTTAAAGTATTGATAAACTGACGAAGAAGCTTTATTCCAAGAGCTCGGGTTAGAGTTCAGTAGGGACTGACAGGGCCTCCAGGAACACAGCAGAAGTAAACACAGATCCCCTCTGTGCCACAGGACCCCCAGCACTTTGGGAGGCTGAGGCTGGCAGATCACCTGAGATCAGGAATTCGAGACAAGCCTGACCAATACGGTGAAACCCAGTCTCTACTAAAAACACAAGTCAGCCAGGCATGGTGGCATCCACCTGTAGTCCCAACTACTTGGGAGGCCGAGACAGGAGAATTGCTTGAACCCGGGAGGCAGAGGTTGCAATGAGCCGAGATCGCCCCATTGCACTCCAGCCTGGGTGACAGAGCGAGACTCCGACTCAAGAAAAAAAGGAATTCAGATAATCAGATAATGGCCTTATCACACACAGAGGACGAGAAATTAAAGGACCAAAAACATTCGAAAAATAACTATGCCCACCCTGAGAAGCTCTCCTAGAATGAAAATACATAACGGAAATTCAAAGGCAATGAATGCATTCAACTGCAGAGCACACACAGCAGAGGAGAGGATGGATGAGCCTGGGGGATGTGGAAGCCGTTCTCCCTGCAGCACAGGAAGTCAGACAGAGTGCGGAGGAGAAAATGGGAGGAGGGGAAGCCGGCAGAAAGGGTCTGGCACACATCCACGTTGATCCCCGGAAGGAGAGAGAAGAAAATACAGAGTACAGTCCGAAAAGAAGGTGACTGACCACAGGTCTGTCTGATTCTGTCAAGAACAATTCAGAAGGAGCTGCAAATAAAGCACTTGGGTTAATGAGTTTGGCAGGTTTGCCAGATACAAACCAAAATGCAAACATCTGTTGTATTGCCATATATGAGCAACAACAAAAAAGAAAATATAACTTTTTAAATGATGCTGTATTAGGGCTGGGCATGGTGGCTCATACCTGTAATCCCAGCACTTTGGAAGGCCAAGGCAGGCAAATCACTTGAGGTCAAGAGTTCGACCAGCCTGGCCAACAAAGTGAAACCCCATCTCTACTAAAAATACAAAATTAACCGTACATGGTGGCACACGCCTGTAATCCCAGCTACATGAGAGGCTGAGGCACAGGAATTGCTTGAACCCAGGAGGCGGAGGTTGCAATGAGCTGAGATCGTGCCACTGCACTCCAGTCTGGGTGACACAGTGAGACCCTGTCTCAAAAAACAAAAACAAAGAAAGATACTGTATCAGTTAGGATTCTCCAGAGAAACAGAACCAACAAGATGTGTGTGTACATGCATGCATGCATGTGCCTGTGTGTGTACACATGTGCATGTGTGTATGTGTGTGTGCATGTGTTTGTGTACACAGAGAGATTATTGATTTTTTTTTTTGAGACGGAGTTTCGCTCTTTCACCCAGGCTGGAGTGCATGGTACAATCTCGGCTCACTGCAACCTCTGCCTCCCAGTTTCAAGCGATTCTCCTGCCTCAGCCTCCCAAGTAGCTGGGATTACAGGCGCCCGCCACCATGCCCAGCTAATTTTTGTATTTTTAATAGAGACGGGGTTTCACCATGTTGGCCAGGCTGGTCTCAAACTCCTGACCTTGTGATCCAGCTGCCTTGGCCTCCCAAAGTGCTGGGATTACAGGCGTGAGCCACTGATTTTTTTTTAAGGAATTGGCCCACATAATTGTGGAGGCATAGCAGGTCCAAAGTCTGCAGGGCAGGCCGACAGTCTGGAGACTCAGGGAGCCATTGGAGTTTGAGTCCAAAGGCCACTTGCTGGCAGAATTCCGTGTTCCCTTGGGGAGGTCGGTCTGTGTTCTAGTCAGGCCTTCACCTGATTGGACGAGGCCCACCCACATTATGGCA